>NW_021620775.1:2225332-2257793 GCF_004785775.1 Grammomys surdaster
GAGAGAGAGAGAGAGAGAGAGAGAGAGAGAGAGAGAGAGAGAGAGAGCGCTGGTGTGGGCTTTTGAAACCTAAGGCTCTAGAAACTTAGGAGACTGGAGCCCACTTCGCTCATCAACCCCAAGCAAACCCAAGACAGAGGTGAAATAGGTAAACAATCTCAGCTTCTACCTCCAAGGTGGTTTCCTTCCTGGTTTTCCTATATGGAGTTCTGGGTGGCCTGCCAACAGCAGCTGGGATCAGTGTGTCAGTGGGTAAGAAAAAGTGCCCATTACAGAGAATGGCCCCACTGGGGGCCACTCCCAGTGACACACTTCCTTCAACAAGGCCACACCCCCTAATCCTTCCCAAACAGTTCACCAACTGGGGCCATTTCCACTCAAGACACCACAGTGGGCTTTAATCACTGTTCCTCTTTCCAGTGACCTACGATACTAAGTCTGTCACTATTGATTTTTTCCCCCAATAGTTGCACATCATTTGGAATTTGGGAAATTGTTTTGCCACCCAGTGTCTCCATTTTGAGAGTCGAGTTGTTGGGTTCATAGTGGCCCCAGCTATAAGTTGGGAAGTCCTTTCTAGCCCTGAGGTCACATAATATCTGTAGCAGATAGGTATCAGCTACGCCAGCATAGCTAACTGAGTTCCTTGGATCGGCGGAGGGCTGAGGGCGAGAGAAAGAAAGACAAGGAGTCATCTGGTAAAGAACCAAATGCTCTATTTTCAACTATGTAGATCCCTTTTATACTCCCCACAAAACAGGAACACAAACAGGAACAGGAATAAAAACAGGAACAAGGATCAAAACAGGAACAAGGAGACACACTTGGCAGCCTATCACCCAAGCTTGGATTTCTCCTTGAGCAGTCTTCTCAGGGAAATGCATAGAGACGGGGGATGGGCACAACAGCACAGGTGCAGAAGATGGTGACTCACAGATAGGGGATCTCTCAATATCACTTAAATCCTACTTGAATCCTTTCTTTCTTCATGGCTTGGGCCAATTGTGTTGGTGGTGTGACCTTGTTCCCAGGTCCTGTAAAATCCTACCAAGTTAGTGCAGAGGTGAACTAGAGAAGCCCCGTGGGCTGCAAACAAGTCTGCAGATCTATGTTCCCTTTTATACCTGCTGAACTGACTCCCAAGAAGAAGGCTGAGCAGGTAGCCAGGAAGTAGTCAGCCTCCAGCTTAGTATCTTTGCTTTGAGGTCTGAGATGCCTGAGTTCACCCCTAGCTGTCTGAGAAGGCTGGGAAGGTTAAGGAACCCAGGGAGGTACATGCACAGTGGGAGACAGTCGTGATCAGAGCCTCAACAGGTCTGCTGAGAGGGCCATAGGAGGGATGTACAGGTTTGTACAGGCCTCTAAACTTGTACCTGTTCCTCCCCGTGTGACAGCCAGCCTCAACCTCAACCTGGGTGTCCTCTGTGTCACCTGCAGTCACAGTCATGATGGCTTCTGCTGTTGAGATTTTGGGTCTCATGCAATGTCATAACTCAGGAAAACCTATTTGTGTTACTCTCTGTAACAGGCACTTTTTCTTACCCGCTGACACACTGATCCCAGCTGCTGTTGGCAGGTCACCCAGAACTCCATACAGGAAAACAAGGAAGGAAACCACTTTGGAGGTAGAAGCTGAGATTGTTTACCTTATTCACCTCTGTCTTGGGTTTTCTTGGGGTTGATGAGTAAGGTGAGCTGGAGGCTCCTAAGTTTCTAGTGCCTTTGCTCCAGGGGCAAGATCAATTCCATTAACTTGATGCTGGTTTCCATAGTGGAGGCCTGATACCATAAATCCTCACTTGGGCACATGCAGCAGTAGCCAAGAGATCTGAGAGGAAAGTTGAGAGACAGAAGCGAGGAGTCTGGCAGAGCATGGCAATGCCCAGGCAGGCATGGTGCATGAGGAGCTGAGAGTTCTACATCTTCATCTAAAGGCTGCTAGCAGAATACTGGCTTGGAGGCAGCTAGGATGAAGGTCTTAAAGCCCACACCTACAGTGACACACCTACCCCAACAAGGCCACACCCACTTCAACAAAGCCATACCTACTCCAACAAGGCCACACCCACTCCAACAAAGCCATACCTACTCCAACAAGGCCACACCTTCTAATAGTGCCACTCCCTGGGCTTAGCATATACAAACCATCACAGCTACTGTTATGAAATTGTAATGTACACATCTGATATTCAAGATCTCTGATATGTGACCCCCAAATGGGTCATGACCCATAGGTTGAGAACTACTGACCTTGAACTATCCCTGCCTATTTCCCATCAAGGTCATTGTCAGACACCCTCGTGTCTCAGTGTCATCTATGTGAGGGTTTCCATGGGGTGCCCCAAATAATCAACTGCTCATCCCACCAGACTTCTACCAAAGCTCGTCCATCCTCCATTCACCCCTTCCCTCATCTCTTATCCCTCTGCCAGTTGCAAGGGCCAGGCTTGCGCAGAATGATGGCCTCTCCTACTGTCTTCCTCTCTAGCCTTCTGCAATGACCGGCACATAGCAGGTACTCAGTGAATGAGTGAGAAGTTGAAGTTACTCCAACGGTAGAAACTTCTACCATGGGGGTTCCTCAAGCTTGTTACCTGCTATCTTTGGGCCTTAGAAGTGAAGCTCTGTGCCCCAGCACCCTTTACAGATAGTGCTACGTGTGTAGGCACATGCCCCATTGTAGGGAGAGGCAGAGGGAACCCATCCTGCAAGATTTGCTTCAAAGTGGACTCCTTGGGGGCCTTTGGAGCAGGCTAGAGAGAGAGGATCCTGGGTCTTCTGTGCTTGCCTATGAAGAGGACTCAGCTGAGTCTCTACCTGAATGGCCATGGCTGATATGGCACCATCTTTCCATGGTCCACTTTCACCACTGGAAGTATCTGTTCAGTTTCTGTTAGAAGTCCAATGAACATCAGGGTCAAGGATGATGGAGAGGTGCCCTGGTGCCTTCCTCCAAGTGATGCCTGTGGAGGCAATTACTATAGAATCTATTCTTTCCATTTGTTCAGAGTTGGGTTAAAGCACAGCTTCTGAATGACTCCTGGATGTAGGCGGTAAGTACAGACCTGCAGTGATCGTGGGGCTCCCCAGAGCTAAACCTATGCTGAGCCACCTGCCCATGCTTGTGGGGCAGTGGGCTGTGGGAGGCAGCTGGGTACCTGGTCGAGCAGGCTTTGAACCCCAGAGTCCCTCCAGGGATGGTAGGAGTTCGGCCTTGCTCCTGGGCCCCTGGCTCTTTTCACATAGCTACAGCTCCTCCCACAGAGAGGTCTGTGGCCATCAGTCACATAGCACAGGTAGAGGGCATGACTACAGATCACAGAGCCTCAAGACAGATCTCCATATTGATGAGATACCTAAAAGCCAGAGGGTGTAGCCAACTAAGCATTCCTTCCCAGACCCTCCTCCTTGCAAAAGGTATTTAACCCGAGGCCTGCCCTGAGAATACAGGATATAGCTTCATCCATTTTCCACCATGACGATAAATATCTTAAGACCTGGACTATCTCTCTTCTTTGGGGCCCACCATGGGGAACCGTGGAGAAGGTCTTCAACTACCGAGCTGCCGTCTAATCTCCAGCCCAATGACCTCTCTATGTTCCAGCCATGGAGGCCACCAACTCAAGCAGGCAAGCTGAGCCAGCCATGACCCAGCCAAGCAAGTCACTGTAACCAAGAGTCTCATTCCCTGTGGGATGCAGCAGGAGCTCATCTTTCCCCCTGCCCCCTTCAGCTGTGGGTCAATCCAGCCCATATGCCCGTCTCGGTCCTTCTGAGGCCTCTCAGCAGCACCTAGAGCCCAAGGGCCTGAGACCAGTCAGTTCCCGGCTGCCTCCTGGCCTGGGGACGCCCAACTCAAGAGCTCTGGCTCCCACAGGACCTCAGACTATGTTCCCTCCACCCATGGAATGGAGTCCTGTGGCTTCTCACAGCCCAACGTCCACCCGGCACAGCGTGGGGTGAACTCAGTTGAATTCCTGTGCCCCTGTCTCCCTGAGCCATGGCCCCAGACCCTTGGTTTGGTGGACATGGGACCATAATTCAGCCCAACAGGACCCAAGCCCATGTGCACTCTACAGCCCAACACATGCTCACTGTGGACGGTGTCTTCTTTTTCCTCCACATGAGAAGCTCTGTGGTTTCAACCTATGTTTCCAAGTCAGAAAGGCTGGAGTTTGAATCCCAACCCTGATCCAAGGAAACAACCCCTCAGGGAACATCTGCCTGCAAGTTGTGGTTATGTTCAACCCCAGAAGCTGTTTTCAGAGTGTCTGAGTTCCAGCACTTTCTTTCCCTTATAGTAGGAGAGAGGAGATAAAAATTTGCCTCAGAGAGACCAGGAGGCAGATGTGAATTCACCGTGCTTCCCTGTGAGAAGCTGAGGTTACCTTCTGCTCCACCATAGGGGTTCCCTGAGCTTGTTACCTGCCAGTTTTAGGCCTTAGATGTGAGGTTCAAAGGTCCTGACGCTTCCCTGTGATGCATGGACTCAGGGAAGCTTCAGAGAAGGGCTAGACCTTGGATAGTAAAGGGTAGAACTTTACTGGGTCCTTGGCGCCTTACCTGACCCTCTGCACTGTGCTATGGGATTTTGGAAGGTCCGAATCTTCTTGTCCCAAACTGGAGACTTTGAAAAAGGTCTGTCTGATCCGTGTAGACACTGGAACCTTTGTGACTTACAGCATTTTCCTAAAGAATAAAGACATTTTAAAAAGACCTAACAGAACATCTTACAAACCTTTTTCACCAGAAGGGGTGGTGGTGGTGAGGGAAAGGTTAAAAAGAAAACAGATTTGAGCCAATAGCTTTGACTTGCTGCAGGCCAGCTGGAGGGTAGAAGCAAGTCTCAGGGATTTCTTTCCAGGGGAGTGTGCTGAGGCCAGCTGAGATACTGCCAACCCTGATGGGCCTGCTGCCAAGAGCTAGGGGAGGGGGGCAACTGCCCTGTGCCCTCCATGCTCTGTGTCTCCCGCTGTGTTAAGCAAGGATCTTCCTGTGGGGGGGCAGGGAGGGGAGAAAGTGCCAGTGGTCCCCCTTGGGGGTCTAGCTTCTTGAGCTTGGGTCAAGTTCTTCTTCTCCCTGGATGACCCTCAGGGGAGAGAAGGAGAAAGGGAACTGGCTGAAAGCTGGAGTTTGAGGCTTCATCAAGGACAATCCAGTGATGGCCAGCTGCTTGTCAATGTTGGGGTGAGTGACTGGACAGAGGCTGAGGTTTGTCCAGAAGGAGACCTTGAGCCTGAGGGCAGGAGGCATTTTCTTTTGCTTTCTCTCCTGCCCACAGAGCCTGCAAGTGTTTCTTAGTTCAGCCTGTCTTCTGTCATTCTTTATTAATCTTTATTTGTGACAGTTCTCTGCTGTCCCTGGAGACAAAGGTGACAGCAGCTCCCTCTGCCTCTCCCCCATCCCAGGCTGTGTCCCTCGTTCCCTCCCTACTGCCACCACCGTGGATGGCAGAAGATATACTGTCTGGTTAGAGTGGACTTCTGTACCTTCCCCAGGTTGCAGTGGTGCACAGGGACCTTGGCTGTGGGCATACTGCCTTGTCAGGAAGTCTTGAGAGCCATCTGAGGCCAAAGAGGAAGGGAAGAGGAGCTGGGGTTGATGAGGTTGCTTGCCAGCCAGCCAAGACTGTCAGCTACTGGCAGATGCTGACACTGTGCCTGGCCCTGTGAACAGCATTGGCAGACAGGGCTGGCAGGAAGGGGCCTTCTCCCATCAGATACTCCTTCGTTCTTACTGGCGAATTCAGACAGTTCCTTCTTCACCATGATATAAAGAGACACACGGGGCTGTAAAAATGCCTGACCCTGCAGGAGGAGGATGGGCAGAAGGAAGGCAGGGATAGGCTCACACATGGCTGCCAGGAAAAGGTCAGAGGCAAAAGTTTCCTTAGAACCAACCATCCATCTATGTTATGGTTAGAAAACTGAGGCTGGGAGAGGGGAAAGGACTCTCTCAGAGGCAGAGTCTGACAAGCCCTCACCCTGAGCTCCTATCACCTCTGCCACCCAACCAGGCAAGGCCACCGGCATCTACTGTAATGCTACTCAGCTGACTGGAGAACAAAGAAAAAAGTGTATTCCTTGGTCAACTGCACCTCACAGGGTAATGTGTCTTTCCATTCCTTGGCTTTTAAGAGAAGGCAAGAGGGATGATTCTTTTTTTTTTTAACTATTTATTTATTTATTTATTTATTATATGTAAGTACACTGTAGCTGTCTTCAGACACTCCACAAGAGGGCATCAGATATCATTGCAGATGGTTGTGAGCCACCATGTGGTTGCTGGGATTTGAACTCATGACCTCTGGAAGAGCAATCAGTGCTCTTAACCGCTGAGCCATCTCACCAGCCCAGGATGATTCTTTAGAAGATTCTCTTGTCAGTCAGTGTCCGCACGGAGGGGTTTCAGGTGAAGGAACGGAGCCATTCAGGCCCCCACGGAGTGCAATAACATGCAGTTAGACAGATGAGGGAGGAATCTGTGTTGTGGGTGGACCGTCAAGACACACACAACTCCTATGTGTCACACACACTGACATACACACTCACCATATGTACACTTACATTACACACACACTCATACACAGTCTCATGCATACACCACACACACACCACACACACGTACACACTCACACACATTTACACACTCACTCCACGCACACCCACACACAGATTTACACACTTATACCACACATATTTATACACACACACACAGAACACACAACACACACATACACACTCGCAAGCACTTAAACCACAAACACACATACACCACACATACACACATAGTCACATACACCCCCCACGCACACACACACACACATATATATATATATACATACATATATATATCATACTCACACTACACACACTCACACACACATACGACGTATTCACACACACAGCACACATACACATTCACACACACATATATATATGTCACACTCACACCACACACACTCACACACACACACACACTACATATTCGCACACACAGCACACACACACACTCACACATAGCACATACACACACATACACAGACCGCTAACCATTCCAATCCACAGAAGCCATCTGTCCTGACAACATCCTTAATGGGAATTTGAAGGGAGCCCGCAGAGGAGAGGGTCTAGGCTTGCAGGCAGGCGCTCACAGATAGGAGTTGAAATTGGAGCTCGAGACATCATTTCCTTACTATTGCAGTTTCCCAAGGCTACCCCACCCTGCCACTCTGCTCTGGCCCCTTTTACCTGTTCCTTCTCCTGGCAGCAGCCCCCAGACTGGGTTTTCCCCACCACAGTCTGTTTTACTGACATTTACATGATAATAGGAAGAAAACGGAATATGTGCGCATGCATATATACACACACGTGTGCACAGACACATAAACAAATACAAGAGGACACTCTCTAAAGAAATACACTAGGTGATGACATAGCAGGCAGGAAAGGCTTCCTGCAGATCGCCCTGGAGCTGAGGGCAGACTCACAGCCTGGCTACAGAAAGAGGTGGCTTGCTAGAGGGATAGCATGATTAACAGCATTGCTGAGTCCAGCAGTATGAGAGATAGAGAGAGATAGAGAGAGATAGATAGATAGATAGAGAGAGAGAAAGAGAGAGAGAGAGAGAACACATACAGTAGCGTGTGCCACACCACGCATATCTCCTTCTAGTTCATGTGTGAAGTAGGCCTTGGTGGGAAGAGACCTGTGATGGAGAGGTGCTGATCTAGATCTGACCTGCTGTGGGGGAGCTACAGGATAGGCCTCTGGGAAGCTACTTCCTGTCCAGCCCTCTGCTGCTCCTCTCCTGCGTGATGTTTGACAATGACACCTCTAAAAAGCACGGCTACCACAATGCTCAGCTATTGTGAGCTAGAAGAAAACAAGATACAGTATAATCTGGTTGTCAACATTCGTTTGCCTGAAGAAACCCAGGATCCTTCTATGTGAGCCGCACTTTCCTGGGGGTCTGGGCTGGCCCTTCTCTTAGGCTGCTTCTCCGTGTCATGGCTCTTGCTTGCTGGTTTTTCTCAGGCCAACAGCTGGCCTGCAGCTGCCCATCTGCTGGCCTGGTTCCAGGCTGACAAGGATGACTTGATGATAGAAAGCCCTGCCGCAGCCATCGGGGTTGTAGCCCCCCTCAGATCGCCTGCTGTCTCCTTAGAAACCGGCCGCTCCCTAGCACCTTCCCTCAATGACTTAATGTGACTGGAGTGTGGACTTTGGCAGGTGAACACCACTCACCAAACTCATATGTGGCAACCTGGGGACCACCCAGCCCTGAAAAGCTGGCCTGCCACACTCTGGGGTGAGTTCTTTCTATACTTGCTCTTGTTTTTCCTGGCACTTCGAAGGCCACGTGCTCTGTGGCCTTAAGCGTGAGCTCCTTTTACACAGCAAAGGGAGAGAGAGATACGGAGGGCTACGTGGGAACAGAACCATTTATAACCCATTAAACTGCTTGTCCTGATAGATACCGGGTCCCTCCTACTTGGAATAATGTGTACAAGATGTGTAACGCTTCAGGCGGTCTACACAGTGTGATCTGGCCAAGCGCTCGTGTTCTGAATAACCTCTTAGCCAGTGCTTGCTAATTAATACCAGGGACGGCCTCACAACCCATGGAGAACAGAGAAGCCAGGAATCCCCAGGACAAGCGGAGGATTTGCTAACGCCCTTGACTCAACCTCTCTTTGTAGACTCACCCCACCACCATCACTGATCCAGACAAACACTCCTGGCGACTGGAAGTGCACTGCCTATGACCTCAGTCTAGTCTGCTATAAACTAGCTTCTAGAAAGTTCTTTTCTCAAGGAATCCGAACCTGGTCTCTATAGATCTTTACTTTAGGGCCCTTGCATGTCAGCTATAGCATAGTACCTCTTACAGGAGAGCCCTTTGCAGTTGAAAGACAATCGTCCAGAGCTGGCTCAAACTACCTGAGACCCTCAAGCTTCATCTCCTGGGACCTTCTGAGGCAAGTAGCTTGCCAAGTGTGTGCTGAGTGGCCCAGTGAGGAATCAGATGAGCTCCAGATTCATCCATGGCTTGTCCTTAGTGGTCAAGGACATCTGCTGTGGCAGCTACCAGGGATTAGGAGGCTTCTTCCTTCTCAGGGTCTCATAATACCAGTCAAGAGCCCAAGTCTATGCTTGGGAGCTCGTGCCAACCCTTACCTTCATTTCCTCAGTAGGCTAATAAGACGACATTCAAGTCTTTGACACCAAGAAACTGCAGCCCTCGTAGGAGAGCCGTCCTTCAGGTGCATCCAGATACATCTTAGGCTGTGAGGCTTTAAGCAACCAGGAAGGTTAGCACATCTGGGAAACTGAGGCTGGGACTAAGAGAAATGACATAAATGACATGTGCCCACAGGTACATGGCATACTACCTAGGATTAGAGCTCCTGTCTGTCTATCTATCTATCTATCTATCTATCTATCTATCTATCTATCTATCTATTTTGACTCAGCATTTCTCTGTGGAGCTCTGACTGTTATGGAAATCACTGTAGACCAGGTTAGCCTCAAACTCAGATATTCACCCACCTCTGCCTCCCATGTGCCTTCGGTGTGCTGGGATTAAAGGCACAAGGCACCACAACCTGGCTGAGCTTGGCATCTTTGAGGCCAAGTCAAAGGCTTCTCCCTTGCCCTCAGACAGCTCAGCCAGGTAGAGGAGACAGGACTCACTTAGGGTCAGCTACCGGAGACTTGACTTTGTGTGTTTCTGGGCACAGGTGTGGCTCTGAGTTTCCTCTCTTCTCCCCTCGAGAGCAAGGAGCTGAGTGTTTGTGGCTCTCTGGCACCAGAAGCAGGGTGTGCCCACTCAGCCTGGACTGCAGGGAGCTGAGGCTGCCAGTGCCTGCTCTACCACTCTCAGTGCCCGGAAGCCTGAGGGCAACAAGGACTGGCTGCCTTCCCAGAAAACACAGCTCACTGCCTGCCTGTTCTGTCCTTGAGCTCAGGCCCAGTGCGGTCCCGTGACAGGATCCCAGCTGGGGATGGTGGACAGCAGACATTCCTCCTCCTGTGGCTTCCAAGAACCTCCCAGCTAGGGTCTCCAGACCTCCAGGGCTGGTCCCCAGGACACACATCCCCAAGGCAGCATGTGGCTTCAATTCAGTCTGTTTCTGAACAGGACAAGGGTCACCTCCCCTCCTTGACGAGTGACTTACTCCATAATGCCCTCTCTCCACCATGGGCAGGGGTGAGGACACAGTCTTGGAGGCTCTCCAGGGGACAGCCTGCAGGCTTCTGTGGTTTCTACTGACGGAGCTGTAGACATTCCTCACTCCCTGTAGCCTGTGAACCAGGCTGAGCAGCTGGTGTGTGGTAGAGTTATCCAGAGGCAACTTTTGGGACTCACTCTGCCCACGATGAGCAGAAAGCCCCTGCCTCCTGCTTTGGTGGGGTTAGGTGGGTTGTTGGAGGGGGGAAGGCTGGCTCTGAAGGGGCAGCAGCGATCAGTCAAAAGGCTTTTAATCAGGATTAAACCCCAAGGCACTTGGTTTCTAGTGATCAAGGTCAGAGGGCAAAGAGAGAACCAGGTCTGTTCTTAAAATGGTGTGACTTCTGTGTGTGACCGAGTGGGAAAGCATGGGTGGTGGGTATGAGACAGGTGGTCAAGTCTTGCTTGTCAATTTTGAGAGTAACACACTGATGCAAAGAAAATAGTTGCAGTTTGGCCTGAGGCTCAGCGTTTTCATCTGTAAAATGGGTCCTAAAAGTGTGCTGCACTCAAAAGGCACTGGGTATGAGTGGGCCTTTGGCACTGTGACGTGGGGTGAGACCTGCTGGTGTGGCCATCTCGCAGGCCTGGGAAAGAGCCCTTGGGTCTAGCTGCCCAGAGGAGGGCAGCAAGCCGGGGTCGCGCATCCTTCCTTCCCCACTAGGAGGAGCACTCGGCACTTGCTGAGATGCGTGTGCGTGGCAGGTCAGGAGGGCGGGAGGAGCGCCAGGTCCCCTCTGCTGGGTCCTGCCCTCCCCGCGGAGCTGGACCTCGCGTCTCCAGGGCCTGCTCTCCCTCCCGGGTGCTGGCAGGCTTTCAGAGGCCGGAGGAGGAGGCGGAGGTCTGGCTGCCAGGAAGGGTGGGGCTGCCAGACACTGCAGAGCCACACTGTGACCCAGCCGTCCCGGAAACGCTCCCAACCTCGGCCCTCTGCGCGCACATCCGGCCGAGGAGGGGTGCCGGCCAGGCTGTCAGGGGGGCAGAGGGTGCGCGTGGGATGCCTCCGAGGTCAGGCTGCTAACGATCACCCAAATGAGAAAGAACAGGCTTTCTCCCTTTTCTCTTAAAAATCTTATTTTGGGGCGAGAGGCTTGGTGTTACAGAAGCAAGCCCTTAGCAATTACACTCCGGGGGCTTCCCCAGGCTGGCGTGTACACTAGATTTATTAATTAAAAGAAAATAGTCATCCTGTGCCAAATTGGTTACCTACACGAGCCCTTTTACAACTTGCTGCTTATTTTGTCCATTTTATACACGAGAATGCAGAGGTGACAAGGGTGACTGGATCTTGGATACACCTCGGATTTTTTTTTTTTAAAGTAAGCCCTTAGGTTACCCATCTCTGCAAACTGCCAGCACCTGGTAGAGCACTCAGTACAGGAGCCCATGGGCACTTAGGCATGTCTCTTTACCACTGGGGACAGATGAAATGACATAAAACAAGTGACGGCTCTGGTCATGCTACGGGGCCACGCGAACCTGGAGCTAAGGGTCTAGCTTTCTTCTTTTGATGTGATTTTTTTTTCCCATGGACTGTGTCAGGGCAAGGCTGTTAGGTGTCCTAGGCAGACTCCTCACTCTGGTGAGGAAAGAGATATTCTGCTGTGGGGCTGGAGAAGGCAGGACTGGGAGTCCCTTCTGTGTCCCAGATACTCCCGACCTGGGGGAGGGGCGGAGTGGAAAGACACCTGCTTCCTTCAATGACACAACTGTGGGAAGCTGTCTCACCGAGTCCTGATGGAGGAGGGGACGTGGACATGGGAGCTTGGCCCGCCCAGAGCCCTGAATCACAGGACCTGGCCCATGTACTTGAGAAGCACAGGCTCTCGTGTTGTGGCTTCAGAGGCTGCAAGGGCTGCCTCAGCCATCTGCAGCTAGGTGTGAGAAGGGGAATCCTGGTCTGAGAGTACGAATCCTGACTCCCAACATGGCAGCTCATCTACAAGAGACCAGTGTAGCTCAGCCTTCTCTCCCTTTCCCTACCTGGGCCCTGCGTTTGTCTTTTTGTCAAGCCAGACCTGCTCCTTCCCCCCCGTCATGCTGACTGTTTCTGGGCTGGGGTTTAACATGTCATGCTGATTTAGAGCCCAAAGGAATCCATGTAGAAAGCATAACCCATCAGAAACCTCAGGAGATGGAGACTAGTTGTGCAGGTGTGGCAAGTGATGGGGACACATGGGGACAGCAGCCCGAGACTGACAAGACAGGAAGCTGCTGTCATTCCAGGCTACTGGGCCAGAGAGAACGTGGCAGAAACCAGAGGAGAATTGGGACCTTGGTGCAGATTTCTTGGTAGGAGTTGGGGCTCTAGGGGTGGTGTTACTGGGCAAAAGGAAAGAGACTGGTCCTCCTCCTTCCCATCATCCCTGGGTCTCTGCCAGTGAGAGGTTCCTTGGCTATGGTAGTTTGCAAGGAGGGAGACGAGATGGAGGAGCCAGATGGAGGATGGGCTGGTAGGGCCTGGATCTGAGGCTGAACAGGTCACAGACCTGTTAAGGTAGCATCCCTCCAATGTCTCGCCAGATTGAACCTGCCTTTGAAGGTTAGCCGGAGTTGTTAATCACTAATAATGCAAATGTCACTTCTGTCCTGAATCAGGTGGGAAGGGACGGACTATTTTAGGAGCATGACTTGCTTCCTGTACGTTTTTCAGAAGATAGAGTAGTGTCTGGTGCTTATCCGAACGCCAGATGTTTTGATAGGAAGATCTGTGGAGGCGGTAAGTCAGACTGATTGACGTGGATGATGCTGGACTCAATCAGACTTCAGAATCAGCCTCAGATGCACTAGTTATCCTCCAGCTTCAGGCTCTGTGTCTTTGTTCAGATGGGGACTGTCATTTTCAGGTTTCTGTAGAAATGAATGACAAAGGAAACATATAGAAAGCTTGCTTGTGCCGTAAACAAGTGCCCCACAGGAGAGTGCCTGTCCTCGCTTGTGGTTATGACGCCCTCTGGGGTGGACACCTGTAATCCTCATCTCATAACCACAGAAACAACAAACGGTATTCAAGAGCCGGCTTGTCCACCGTCTCCCTCAAAGGAGGCGTTTACTCTTCAAAGTCTGCAAACCCCTCTCCTCCCTCCGTGTGTCTCTTTCACCTCCCTATCCTTGTTTTGAAGACATTCTAGAGCATTCTGTCAGGCGTTGTGGGAAAGCTGCTCCTATTGGCGCTGGGTCTGGGCTCCTCTACCCAGGTGCTCTTTGAACGGTCTGTGAGCATTATCTGTCGGACAGGACAGGTCTAGCAGCAGGTGGCTCAGCATTCTGTGAGACAGCATAATTTTCCTTATTAAAACTGAGTTCTGCTGGGCGGTGGTGGTACACACCTTTAATCCCAGCACTTGGGAGGCAGAGGCAGGCGGATTTCTGAGTTCGAGGCCAGCCTGGTCTACAGAGTGAGTCCAGGACAGCCAGGGCTACACAGAGAAACCCTGTCTCGCAAAAAAACAAAAACCAAACCAAACCAAAACAAAAAACTGAGTTTTGCCTCCCTGACATGCTTGTGCTGACTCCATGGATCTTTCTGGAATGAATGTAGCTCCTCTTTCTATGTCACAGCCCTTGAAATGTGGGGAAATAAACACAGTAGACCCAGCAAATCTTTCCACTCTCTGGTTTCCATTTGGGACAGGGTAGCTGATTTTCCACAGCATTAAGTCTCTCAAGATAGGGAGATCAAAGTCAGGATAGGTCTATTGTCTTGGTGCCTGGATTCTGTCACCAGTGTTCCTAGGGTGTGTACCTATGAAGGGACACAGGGGGAGGTTTACAGGTGATAGAGGAGGTGGGCTTGTTAGACACAGGGGCCCATCCATCTGGAGTGTGGCATGTCTGGGAACCATACTCGGGCTGGCTGCCTGGGACAAGCCTGAGCTGCACTTTGGAGTCTTACTCACAGCTTCCTCAGTTCCCAAAGGACCCCTTTTACAGTTCCCACAGCCTGACCCCAGCGTCCCTGGGAATGCCGACCGACAGCTGCATGGAGTGAAGCCGCAGAAGCCCCGTCGGGTGCCAGCTGGCCGTGCCTGGCCGCCACCCGGGGATGTCAGAGCCGAGCTGCAGGCCACCCTTCCGCCAGCAGGAAGCCCAGCCGCAAACACTTGGACAGGAAGCCTCTGTACTGGCCAGCTGAGCCAGCTCTGGTTTCTCTTGTGTCTGAGGGTTTGGCCTCTGGGTAGAGGAAAGCGAGCCAGGTGCTGTGGGCTGCGCTGATGGGACCATGGACTCCTCCTTGAGCTTGGGCTGTGGGTTCAAGGGTGTAAGCCGAAAAGCATCATCCAAGCTGGGGCAGAAGGGGTGTTTCCTGGAGGA
Organism: Grammomys surdaster; assembly: GCF_004785775.1. Taxonomy (NCBI): domain Eukaryota; kingdom Metazoa; phylum Chordata; class Mammalia; order Rodentia; family Muridae; genus Grammomys; species Grammomys surdaster. The sequence continues at coordinate 2,239,880 of NW_021620775.1, forward strand.
AGGGCAAGGGGGCAGGGAACACGGTGTTTACCAGGACTGGGCCAGCTGGCTGAGGCTAAGCTGTGAACCCTTTGTGCCGGTTCCAGGGAAGATGGAGTTGATGGTTCAGTCCTGCAGTGCAAACCCAGGCTGGTTCCCACTTCCCAGCTGCATTTGCCTCTGGGAACCCACACTGCTGTCAGTCTCAGAGGGTTGGGATGTCCACATACTCCTGGCTGTCAGGGGGACTCCTCAACGGTGCCAAGTTGTACTGAGAGAGAATTACTGAAAACTGAACATGCTCGGCCAGGGACAAGATAATTTTGCGCGCAGGGCTGACTATATACATAAATCTCTTCAGTGTATATTTCCATAAAACAGATGTGAAGGCATCTGGGACCATAGGACACTTGCGCTTTCACAGTCCCCTCACTGCCTGATTGTCCAGTAGGAGATGTCTGGTGGTGGGTACTCAGGTGAGCAGATTGGCTCAAGACCACACAACTCAGCAGTGGCAGAGCCTGAGTGACCATGGTGACTCTGCCACTCTAGAAAGAGAATGAAGAGGTTTCTTTTCAAAATATATGAGCATCTGTCTGAGCATGCTCACCCGGGGGCTATCCCGAGGGAAACTCTCCTTGTGACTTTAGTCACTTCCAGGCTCCCTCACAGCCAGCCTTTCCTTTGCAGTTTGAATAATCCAGGTTTTATTCTCTTTTATGGCCTCTGTGGTTCTGACTTTAGACCAGGGCTCAGCAACTTTTTCTACAAAGGTTACCTGGTAATCATGCTAAGCTTTGTGGGACATATGTTACTGGTGGCCATGACTCAGTTTTTGTTGTGGAAGTGTAAAATTAGCTATAGATAATGCATATCTGTGTCTCAATAAAATTTTATTCACTAAACAGGCAGTGGGCTAGAATTGGACACCTCCCCCCCTCCCTGACCCCCCGGGCCATAATTTGTTGGTCTTCAAGTCAAAACCGTTTTGTTTTTTAAAGATAAGAATCTCCTGTAGCTCAGGCTAGCCTTGAATTTACTATGTAGTTAAGAGTCAGAATTACTCTAATGACTGCATGAACGAATGAATTAGTTTTGCAGCAAGATCATTTTAGGTTTTACTCCTCATACTTCATTCTGGTCCCCACGTGAGGACAGTGAGCTATGACTCAGTGCCATCCCCCTGAAGGAGTGCATAGGCTGGTTTGAACTCCAGCATGCGGCTCATCTTTCTCATCTTCTCCCCTTTGAAATGTGGGGTGACACCAGCCGCAGGAGATTGCAGCAGGGGAGCGAACATATGAAAAGTTTGAAGTCCAGAGGCAAGAGTGGGAGAAATGACAAGAATTGTTCCATCCAGGAAGCCATGCTGCTGGAGGTCACCCACCGAGTCCTGATAGTGAGGTTGTGATCATGCCTGTGTTCTCTTGTCCTAGGCACAGGAAGAAGACATTGTGTGGTATGCCTTAGCCTGGGAAACTGGGCTCACGGAAGCTTGCAGAGGGCTCCTGTGTGGTATCTGAACTCACTCTGTCCAAATGGTGTCTTCATTGCCACCCCCTCCTCTTTCTCCATCTTGCTGGACTCCAAGCCGGAAGCCCTCCTGACTCATCTCTGCTCTATGTCCTGCCTGGTTGGGCGTTCATTAGCCTTCTTGAAGTTGGTGTCTGGTTAATAGGTTTATTGAGACCTAATTCACCAAGTATGTGACTGACCAGTTTTGATTATAATTCAAAGGTTTTCATATGCTGATGTAGTTGTATAATCACTACACACACACTGAGCATTTCCGTTGTCCCTAAAAACAGAATCCTGGAGGCACTTCAGCTTCTACACCTCTTCCTAGCACTGAGCACTGCTGGGCTGGCTCTATGTATCTGCCACTAGAGACCTGACTGCTCTAACATTCCATACAAATTGATCAAACTATGCTACACATGGTCTCTGGGGTCTAGCTTCTTTGACCGAATCTAATATTTTAAAGGCTTGCCCATTTTGCCACCCTATCAATACTTTCACTCTCTTTGAAGGCCTAAATAGTACTCCATGGTATAGATTTATGAGATTGTATTTATCCATTCACAAGCTGTAAATTTTTATTCATCTTTCAAAGAAGACGAAAAAAGCAAGGAGATGCTCAAGGAATCACAGCTCCCATGAGATCTGATAGAATAAAAACTGGACAGAAGTCTAACAGTCGTGCATTGCTTTGATGTTGTGACTCTCTGGGGGAAGACCAGTTCCCAAGCTCTCTCTACTCCAGGCCACTGGGATGAGGACCAGTGTCCTGACCTTCAATCCTGTTACATTTCAACTACCTCATATGCCAGAGTGTGGAGAACTGATGAAGTCCCTGAGAAGCGTATGCTTTTGACATGAGTGTACCCGTGTCAGGGATGCCTCAGAGTCATGAGAATGGCAAGGCTCTCCCTGGGTCAGGCTCTGGGGAGTGGCAAGGCTTTTCTTTGGTCCAAGTTTGAAGGCTGACCTTTGGTTAAAAACAGAAGGTTGGCCTTTGGCTAAAAATGGTACATTAAAAAAAAAAAAAAGACATCAGGGTCACATGCTGCAGGCTCCCTAGAGACCCTTCATCACGATTAGATACCCATCTCTTTGTTCATGCTGCATGTAACAAACACCCTGGCTGCTGGTGTGCCATCACCCATCTGCATGCATGGTCTGCCTTTCTTAATCTCCAGTCACTCCCAGCCAAGTTTCTAGGATGCTTCCTCATGGACAGAAGCAGCAGAGCTTTCAGGGCAGACATCCAGGTAGACATAGAAACTTCGAGCGATGCATGAGCCTGCTCACCTCAGTTTTAATCTGGTGCCTTGGAAAAACAGTCTCAGATTACTTTTAGAGAATGATTTTACAGATCGGAAGCTATTTTCTGTCACAATAACAGACACCGGAGACCATCAGTTGTCCTGCTAAAAAGATTTCTTCTGGCTCAGAGGCCTGGAGGGTTCGGTCTCTGATGGACTACTGTTGTTTGGGTATGTCTGGTGGGAGCACATAGCTGAACAAAACCACTCACATCATGACAAAAGGGAGAAGGGCGACATCCAGAGTCCCACAGCCTCCCCTGAGTGTGTATATCCAGTGTACTGAAGGTTTCCTCACCAGCCCCCAGCTCTGAGAGACTTCATCCTCTCAACAGACCTGCCCTAGAGACCAACTTTACCCCACGGACCTTCAAGGGAATACTTATAAGCCAAATTATAACAAATTGCTATCGCATTGCTTGTCTGATATTCTGGATCTCATCCTACCTCCTACCTACTTACAGCCTCCTAGCTTGATCAGTAGGAAGACTGCATTTACAAACTCAGGAATCAAGTGTCCCACAGCTGGAAGATACCTCAGAACACCTATTCTACAGCAGGGTTCGCAGAGGGAAGATGGCTGTCCAGGAAGCACCTCTGGCAGTGGCAGGCAGCATTTGCAGAGCCCCATCTGTCTGCGGTTTTCTAGCAAACCACAGAGGCAGCCTCTGTGGATGATGCCACCACCCGAGGGTACTAGCTGCCTCTCCGTTGGACCTTTGGCTCTGCCACCGTCATAAACGGTTATGCAGGCTCCCTGTCTTTGTACGGTCTTGTTGGCTTCATGCTGTCAGGCAGAAGTGTGATTAGCAGGCTGTGAAGTGTGGAGAGCCGCTGGCCCTCTTTCGGCCTCCATGCCAGCAGGTGGGCCATGCTTTCACCTATTTTGGGATTTTTCTAAAACAGGAAAAATCTTTGGATACTGAACAGTCACAAAAAACAACAGGTGTCCATGACAGCTCTAAATATAGCATTCTCAAGCGAGCAAAACACAAAGCATTGTCCCATCAACAATGCCAGCGGTAGGCAATGAGTCAGAGAGCTGGAAGGCATGAGTGATGGGAGACGGCCTCTTTAGAAAAGTTGTGTCCTAACGGGGTGTCTCATGGAGAGGGCAGGGTGCATGGAATGGTGCACCCGGGTCCCGCAAGGAATGAGTTGTTCCTAATAACCAGGGATATGCTTTACAAGCAAATAGTCAGATTGAAGAGGCAGGGAAGGCCTGATGCCTGGAAGTCTATAGTAAACGTTGGTAGTGGTGACCAGGTTCCCACAGGTACAGAGCAAACTGGTAAGCTTGTCTACCTACTGCAGCGGCCAGGCCACTAGCCCATGTTTCAGTTAGGCTCTTAAATGCCACTCACAGGAGGTTGGAGAGATGGAGTAGAGGTTAGAAGGACTTTTTGCTCATCAGAGGATCCAAGATCAGTTTCTAGCATCTGTGTTGGGCTATTATGTGGTCTCTTCTGACTCTAAGATGTTGAATTTTTGAGGAGTGTCCCCAATCCAAAACCTGTCCCTTTGGGGCTACAGCAGATGTCCATATGGGCAAGGTCCTATGAAACCCAGTAACAAGTAACCTAGTTCTCTTCCCGCGTGTAGAAGTAACCCTAAGGAACCATGACATTGCCTGGGCTGAAGAAAAGCAAGCTTTCAGGTGTGAGGCCCCACAGGCCTCTTAACACAGCCTCCTAACACAGGAAGAAAGGATAGCTTTTCTTCTCTGTCCCAGGACCTTACACAGATGGGCAACTGTGGGCTCCCCTGTAGGGCAGGTCTGATCAGGGGCCTGTTGTTTCAAGGTGTAGGCTCTTCTTCCCAGGTCAAAGCAGTCAGCCTTTTCCTGAGGAAAAGCTTATTTCTCCCAGCACTGACGCTGTAGGTGGAACTTGGGAGGTGGAAGACTCAGGTCTATTCAGCCTTTTAAAGCTGCAGAAACATCCCAGTGTCTAGTGTAGAGAGAAGCAGAGCCCAGGGCAGGGACTGGACATGGGAGCCATCACATGAGCGGACTCAGCCTGACTAAGCGCTCTCTGTCTCCTCATCAGTGTTGATAATGGCCACTTGGGCACAAAATGACACTGTTGGGGAAGACACCAGCTTGCTGAGTTGGGGTGGAGTGCTCTGCACAGACCAGCGGCTTCTGCTCACGCTCGGTGTATATTACAGGTCACATCCCCCAAGCTGCAGGCTGGGCTGGGGCTTTCCTATCTCTCACTAGCTGGATTTCTATCTGCATTATAGACTTGTGGGCTTTCAGAGCCGTTAGAGATGCAGATACCATCGAGTCTGGTTGCAGATAAGGGAGCTGGTCTGCAAGCAGATGGGAGGACCCAGCTAGGAAGAGGGCCGTGTGTGACCTGGCTCCTCCACCCTCTGTCACCACAGCTTCCTAGACCCAGTCATTCAGGAAGATAGTCCAGTCCACCTAACCAGAAACCAGGAAGCCTGCAGGGCCCCCTCCCATCCTGGTTGCAGCAGGGCCCCATTCCTAGCAACCACGTCACCTGGAGGTGTCTCTACCATGGTCTAAGAGTATCTTCAGCACATCCTACTCTCGCTTGGGCCTGGATCAGGAACTTCAGATCTTAGTTGCTCTGTTTTCTTCCCATTTTATATCCTTGATGACAACCTCAGGCCATCCGAGATTCCAGGGGGCCTGTCCCAGACCCAGCACCTGGAAAGAGAGAAGGAGCCTTGAGCGTGTGTGTGTGTGATTTAATTTTTCATATGTTCCCATTTTATTGCTTTTAAATCATAAATAATTATTAAATTTATTAATTTAACACAAGCCTATTCCTAACTCAAGGTATCCTGTGATAAAAGAAGTTTGCTTTTCTTACATTTAAAAAAGTCAAGTCACAAAGGATATGTTGCAAAATCAATTTTCGTCTTAAAGTAAATACAAATGAGCCAAAGTTTCACTAGGGGTTGACCAATAATCACACCTGTGGACACCCATGCCCTTGTGTGTGAGCACAAAATGCATTGTAGCCATTTGCTCCAGATACATGTGTTTTGGGGAGGTTACTTCCTAGTCAGTTTGATATCAAGAAGCAAGATTGTTCTGGAAGAGAAATACAGATGGGCCGGGAGGAATTCTCTTACAGTTTCCGTCCACCTCACATGTGGAGAACAGTAACGGGAATATATGGCAGAGGCCTCTCAAACTATCATGAAGTTACTCTCTGCCGGCTCCCTGCCGGCTCCCTGCCGGCTCCCCGCGGGCAGGTCCAGACAAGAGGAGAGAGGTCCGGGTCCACCGGGTCTGTCTGGGATAGGATGGTGAGTGTCGACGGCCTGAAAAGAGCCACACCAAGCCACACCCTCAAACCTTTGGAGATCCACCCTGCTGAGCCCTGTCCCACAAAGATGGCCCCGGGGTTACAGAAAAGACCTCTGCTCCCAGGCCAAGATGAATCACAGGGATGCCACCCCAGAGGCCGTGGAGCTGGGCACCATGGCGTGTCACACTGTGAGGTGGAGTCTGTGTTTCCGAATCTGCAGCCAATCATCCACGACACTCTGTGCAGCTGAGTGAGATTTTCAGGTTCCTGGCTTCCAACTGCTTTTCTGTGGTTCTGTTTCTGCCAGTCAAGGTCTCCTCACGTCTCCCAGCCTGACTTCAAGTTCCAAATCCTCCTGCCTCCGCTCCCTGAGCACTAGGATTATAGATGTATCCTACACATGGGGCTCAGCTGCTTTTCAGTGGGAAAAATTCTGGTCCAATTGCTTGCTTCATAGATGGCCTTATTTATTGAGCCAAAGTCTTTCTTTGCCATACGCTCCTGAAACTCACCTATTAAAACAAGGTCCCTCCTGGAGGGGTAATAAAGCTTCAGCATTAAAACTGTTCTCTCCCTTTCTTTGGCTGTCTGTCTGTTTGTATTTATTGCAGGCACGAACTTTCAGCCTGGTTTGTGAAGTCTGTCTATTTATTTTGAACAATGAGTCTGGATTTCATCAAAATGGCAGTATTTTAGAGACTCTGCCCTAAGGTGAGAGTCTGGGGTCTCAGGGTTTAAACCCCAGCCTCTGACCTCAGCCCCAGAGGCAAAGAGGTGGTTATTTTAAAAGCTGCTGCTTTGAGGGAGGATTTACTCTAACCAGCACCCCGCATCTGTGGGGAACACGCTCTACAGACCCCAGAAGCTGAAGGAATATAAACAGTCTATGTGCTGAGCTTTCTCCTGTACAGATGCACCTACAATGGTGTATCGTTTCTAAGGTAGGTCAGTAAGAGGTGAACCACAGCATCACAGAGCAGAACAGCAGTAACAACGGACTGTGCTCTGTGTAAGCCGTGACGCACATCCACTTACAGGACCGTAGTAGAAGTCACATGAACATGGCCTTTCTGTGTCCCGTATTGTATTGTACCCTGTCGCTCGTCTTCCTGTGATGATGTGACACAATGCTGGAAGGAAGCACTTCCCGGCCTCTGTGGTATGTCTGGATTGTCCAGATTCCTGTTGCTGGCTTTTGGGGTCTTTATTAAGTAAGTAGGGGTCATGTGAACTGAGGTGCTGTCATGCTACAAAGTGACCATGAAAGTGACCACAGCAGCTATGGCGAATGCTGTGTAGATTTTCTCCCTACCTGAGGTGCAACGGCATAGAGATTCCTCACATCATTCAGAACTTATGAATTTTAGCCAGCCATGGCAGTGCATGACAGCACTTGGGAGCAGGAGGATCGGGATGTCAAGGTCACCCTCAACTACATAATTAATCCAAGGCCACCCTGGCTTTTGAGAGACCCTATCTCAAAAAACAAAACAAAACAAAACAAAGACTCCAAAAAATTAAACCATTTCTCTTTGTTCCTAGGATCTTCCTACTTGATATTTTCAGACCACAGTTGGCCATAGACGGTAGTGGTCCATGGTGGGGGTGGGGGACTGTAAACACCAGGGAACTCCTTCTGTAAATGAGACTTCCTTCTTATGTAGTCAACAGATGCCAGTAGCTCCAATTTCATCCAGAGAAAAGCATGCAGGGCACTGGCATCACTGGGATTCCTCAGTGTCGGCCAAGGGTCTTCTCCCAGGAGGGTGTTTAGTGAGAGCTTACTAGCAGACCAGCTTTGTGACAAAGCATTATGGGTACCTCATGGGGGCAAACCTAACACACAGGAAGCTATATCACATGGGTGTGGTTGGCCCCATCCCCAGTACCACTCACGGTGTGCCTTCCATGCAGATTCCTTGCAGCTGGACCTGACTAGTGCCCTGGTATTATGGTTGGTTCTAATGGCAAGTTGGCACAAATTAGAACCACCCAGGTCAGGAGCCTCAGCTGAAAAACCAAGCACCCTGATTGCCTTGATGTGGGAAGGCTCATCTTGGTTTTGGGCCACATCTTCTGGATAAAAAAAGGTATTTTAGAAGGTTCTGCCGCCAGCGGTTCCAAGCATGTGTCATAGACTAGAGACCAGTGGCTGTCCAGGAAACTTCCTGGCTCCCGGCCAGACTAGGACTACTGAGACACCCCACCTCACGGACTGGGTAACCCCAGGTTGTTCCCTACCACCCCGTGAGAGACAGCTGTTTCAGGGCTACTCCCCACTGTTGAGACATCTAACCATTGAATCCCAAGGACCCAGTAACTACCAGGTTCTCAGCTTCTCAGGTGTGATTCTGCTGCTGTTCCTATTGTAAAACTGACTTAGCAAATTCATGTATACATGTATACATACATACATATAAACACACACATTGCTGTAAATGAGCTGTGTAATCCACGGTGCACATCCAGTTACATGACTGTAATAGAAGTCATGTAAGCGTGGCCTCTTTCTGTGTCCAATGTTGTATTGTACCCTGCTGCTTGTCTTCCTGTGGTGATGGAGATGGTGATGATGGTGGTTATGGTGATGATGGTGGTGATGATGATGATGGTGATGATGGTGGTGATGATGATGGTGGTGGTGATGATGATGGTGGTGGTGGTGATGTGATAAGTGTATGTGTGTGTGTTTTCACTTGGACTGGAGTTTCTGCCTTGCGTGTTCCAGTCCCCATCTACAACTAGGTGTTTGTCCCAAACCTTGCTTTTCTAGGTTGGAGCCTGTCGCCTGCTGGGGACTGCCCTGTGCTGTTTCAGTCTGGATAGCTACCTGGCTCCCACCTGACTTGACTGTCCCATTGCTTCTGAAAACACACAAGGATGACGCAGACCCACAGTCCCACTCTGCCTACACTGGGCCACCTTGGCATTTCCTGTCACCAAGAGACATCCAAGCACCCGACTGAATGCCGAAGACTCAAGAGTCGTCTCAGCTTATATCCCCTCCCCGACCACCTTCCAGTTACAGGTGAGCATGCGCACTCCGCTCTGTAGAGTTCTCTCCTTCCTGCACATGACCATTTGCTTGCTCACCATGGCCGCCTCAGACCCAGCACAGGAGCCGTTAACTAGCTTGTGACGTATGTGGAACCCATGAATGTGATCACGAGTGAGCTAGTTAGCAGATTCCTTCCCTGATGACCTGGTCCTCCCAGTATCTTGATCTCCACCTCTCTGATTTCTTAACTGGCAATTTCTGAACACCTTGTGGCTCTGTGTACTTCCTGGTCCTGACCCTCTGGATCTCCCCGCTTCTGGCTCCATGGGTGGCTCTTCTGCTCCCTGTTCTATAGAGAATGCGCTTTTTTATTTGTTGTTTTTTTAAGATAGGGTTTCTATCCTGGAACTCACTCTGTAGACCCAGCCTGGCCTCGAACTCAGAGATCTACTCACCCCTGCCTACTGAGTTTGTGAGCGTCTTTATGTACTTTATCTACCACTGTCTGTCACTATAGAGACCATTCTTAGAGAGCCTATGTCCCCTGGCATCGTTCCTGCCTGTTCCCTTATTGACTGTTGTTGTTGTTGTTTGCATCGATTGTTCTGGCCAGACAACGTACCAGGAAACAGGATCTGGATCCTTCAGTCACTGCGGTCCAGCAACGGAGCAAGAATCCATTGTCTGATGAAGATGTAGAAAGTCCTGATTCTGTGTCTGTATCTAAATCTGTTCACTCTCCTGTGTTGCTCCCCATTCTGGTCCATCTTGATTCTAGCACTGGTCACACAGAGGTGTCCTGCTGCCTCAAGAACAGCTCTACACAGCTGGCTGTCTCCGAGCACTGGAATTGCCTGTCCTGTTCTTTGCTATACCAGCTCAACTTAGGGCAGGGTGCCCTGATCTGTGCAGTAAGATCTGGCTTAGCACCTTTGACCTCCTAGGGTGTGTGCAATGTTCCTGCCTTTCTGCTGAGCCCTAAGAGTTTCTCCTGTGGGGCTCTGTGTTTTGAAAGGTTCACTGACTTGTGAACTCCCCTAGGGCAGGGATGACATCAATTTGCCCCACCCCCTCCCCATGCCCAGAACACCCAGAACAAGAGCATGTGTGTACCAAATAGGTTCCTGGGAAAGGCCAGCTGGTTCCACTGAGTGGATTTGAAGGCCGAGGGGAGGGGAAGAGAGAAAGAACTCTGGGAAATAGGCCAGCAGGAGGGAAGCCATGAAGTTGAGGGTGGAGGAGAGTAGAGGAGGGAGGAAGAGGGTGGAGGAGAAAGGAAAGTGGAGGAGGGAGGAAAAGGGAGGAGGAGAGTGGAGGAGGAAGGTGGAGGATATATTCCTCACCAGAAGTGGGGTGAAGAAGGAAAGCGTGTCAAGAACCGTGCAGGAATAGTTAGCACAAAACCATTGAGAGCACACGAAGCGAGCAGAGCCTGCGCCATACTGTTTTGGTGTGCACGGTAAAGCCTCCCAGTCAGTAAAGAGCCCAGGGCTCAGCCAGGCACAGGTCCTTCTGACCACAAGGGCAGGGCTGATAGGAAAGGGTGCCTTAATTCTCCATCCCAGTTATCTATGTACATGTCTTCTGTTCTTTTTATCGAGGTGAGAGCCAAGCCAGCAGAGCGCTCTTTGTCCCCTCCATACGGGGTGTTCCCATCGTCCTCTGCCCGCATGCCGCCTGCGGCCTCCACCACCATCGCGCATGCGGCCTCCACCACCATCGCCCTCATCACCCGCTCACATCAAAGGCTCCAGAGTTTCTTGATACTCAACTTTGTTTCTCGCTTTGGTCCTTGCTGCTGCTGTGGTTTATTCAGGTTCAGAGAGGTCAAAAGGCTAACCCCACGTCATACGATTCTCATTTAGTCTTCTCCTGGGGTAGGCCTAAAACCTGCTCTGGGGCCTGGAGGAGAGACCATTTGCTGTGCTAGCATGCGTGCCTGGGTTCAGATCCCAGCACCCATGGAAAAGACCCAGCATGGTCACGAGTCCCAGAGCTGGGGATTGGAATGGAGGTAGGGATGGGGGTGGGTCTAGGGTGGGAATGGGGGTGGGGTGAGGCTGGGGTGGGGGTAGAGGTGGAGGCGGGGAATAAGAGGATTGCTGGAGCTTGCTGGCTGCCAGTCAAGCTCCAGACTCAGTAAGAGTCCCTATTTCAAGAGAATAAGGAGAATGACCGAACAGGACATTCAGTTTCCTCTGGTCTTAAATATACACGCAGGCATGTATTCCTGCATTTGAATATATTGAATATACACATATACCCCATGTGCTTCTCCCCCAGAGAGAGAGAGAGAGAGAGAGAGAGAGAGAGAGAGAGAGAGAGAGAGTCAGATACACAGACAGAGAGACAGGGAAAGGGAGGGAGAGAGACAGAAGGGAGAAATGGCTTCTCATAGAAAATAATGCTAGGCATAGCCTAAATCTGTGCCTGTGTGTCTGTCCTGGTCCTCTGTGTGTGCACACCTGTGTCATTGATACCCTTCATGCTGGGGTGATCATAGGCAGTTAGTAGGTGTACTCCATAGGCACTTTGTGGGTGTACACATGCAGAACTGTGCTGGAGTGTCCTGAGGTCAAGCCTGTGTCACATGGCCACTGTGTGTATGCTGTCACACACAGGGGCACTCCACCCCCTTCTCAGATGTCTTGGCTGTGGCTTTGACAACTGAAACCCAGCTGCGCTCTGGCTGGGGAAACATCCGCTGTGGAAACCTAGAGGCTGACAATCCCTAAAGAGGGGTTCCTCATGCTGCCAGCGAGTACGCCTGGCCCTCCGCCTCATTCCCTGCAAATGTTCCTTAAATCTGTTTCTAATTTGGACACTGCCTCCTCTTGGCCTCACCAAGCCTTCCCACTCTCCCAACTTGCCCCAACCAGTCAAATTATGCTGAATAATGGCTGGAGAGGGGAAAGGCATGTTAAAGGTCTACCATGGACTTTTGGAGGGCGTAATAGTGTCACCTATTTTTATAAGTATATACAGAGAATGGTTTAGGAATCAAAAATAATAAATAATTTGGGCTAGCATTACAGGTCACACCACTGTGTGGAAGAACTCAGTAACTGTCATGGCTCCACGTTTAAGAAGGCCCATGTGCACGTGAGTACAGATACACAGCAACGAGTGGTGTTTCGTTAGCAAGGATCTCCAATTGTCCAAGCAGTATCCAGATGTTCTGGGTATAAAGGTTCTAAAACAAAATATGTCTTCCATATATTTTACAGTCCTACGACGGGCTCAGCGCCTGGGAGCCCCAACTCATGGGAAACTACATGCAAACCTGGAGGGGAAAGATAGGAAGTAGGGTTGTTATGTGCATACTCACGGGACACACTGATAGGCTTGTCCAAGTAGAGAAAGGGGGGATGGGAGCCAGAGACACTGACTGGAAGTTGTTTGTGTTGGGGGCTGGGAAGTGGCTGGAGATAGAGTTGTTTTGAGCATTAATGTGCACATGGAAAGAGTGCATATATTCTTTAAAGCCAGGGGACTTGACCTTCTGACCCCCTTTGGTACCTTGCAGACCAGTGAGCTGGGAAGAGGCCAGGGAGCACCCTGAGTCAACTGTGCTTTGTGGCCAGGTAGCTGAGGAAGCCTAGAGGAGGACCGAGGCATGTGTCTGGCCTTTGTAGGACTCTGCGAATGATCACCATGTGCCTCTCCTGAGTGTTAGCAGCTGGAGTGCTATGGAGGAGGTGACTTGTGCGTATGCGTTTGTGTGTGTGTGATGCTGCCGGGCCTGGCGTGTTGCCTGCCCCTCAGCTGGCTTGGCAATTGTGGGAAGGTGAGGTTTACAGCCTCGGGCCACCAGGGAAGCTGTGAGGCTGTCAAGACCCAGAGCCACACGCTTCTCCATCTGGCTGCCAAGGAAGCCTGAAGAAACCGCGCTGAGCTCAGTGACACCCTGAGGACTTTGCTCTCCTCTCCCTACCACATGGCAAACAAGGCCACCAGGAAGCCTTGAGAAGAAAGGGGCGGATGCGGCCACCCTTCTGTGTGCCCAGGCCCTGTCTCCTATTTCACCCAGCAGACACTTCCCCCTCCTGTCTTTCCCATTTTTAAACTGTTGCCACTTAGTTAGTTATGTGCAATGCTAAGCGCTCTGCAGACATCCCAACCCCTGTTTAGCGCCAAGAGCACATCCGGAGGTTCTATCAGCAGAGTAGGCTAACTGGCTGAGACTGGTCCCTGCCCCCCCCCCCTGCCTTGGAATTAGCTATTCCTTCAGAGTTCCCACCCCGCCCAGTGTCTCCTGGGCCTTGGTTTCAACTCCTGTCTTTGAGGAGAGGAGAGGGCTATGGTCCCTAAAAACTTCCCTGGAACTTTCCAAGCTTTGTTCTCTTCTTTCCAGATGGGACAAGGTCGAGTTGACCTTGTGGGACACAAATTAAAATGTTAAAGGAGCTGGCCCTGGCACTCTGGCTTTCTGAGTCCTCTCTAAAGGATGACTAACAGCAGCATCTTTTAACTAGTTCTGAGCAACAGATGAACCACTCTCCTGTGCTCACAACACATGCTCTTGGCATTTGCTATAGCAGTGAACTCACTGCTAACTGATTAACTAGAAATCTTCTCTTCCCTTACACAAACGAGGTGAACCAACTGCCACAGTTGTCTGTTCAGTAAATAGCAAGTACAGGACCAGAGTCCCTTAAGCTCTGGTTGTGGTCTTCCCCTCTCACAAGGGCTCTTTACCTAGAGGTCAACAACAGCTCTACCGAATAATGTGAGGACCCTCACCCCAATATCCCTAGACTAACTTCCAATAGGTTTGGGAAATGTCAGCTTAAGGTCCACAGGTTTCCTTGCTCGGCCCTCTTCAGGATGTGAGTGTTCTGTGACAGAGCAGAGACCTCCAGCCCTGGGGGTTTTCCCTAATGTCAGGAGACAGAAGCCTTCCTTCTCAGAGCTTTTGGTGGAGAGGTTTAACTCCAGCTTTCTGCCTGTTGTGATGTGACGAATGCTCCCTTGTGGAGCTCCAAGAATGTCCAGCAAAACCCAAGCCCTCGGACGATAGTTAAGAGGAGGTCCGGAGTCAATGCAATGGGTGTCAGTATACCAGAGAACACTCATGTATGGAACAGGCTGAGGGATGCAGAGGAAGGCAAGTGAAGATCCACAGTGGGAGTGTCAGGTGAGATAGAGTATTGGAACAAAGTATCTAAGCCAAGAAGTGTCAACGATGGCCAACAAGAGCTGAAATCTGGAGAAAGACCCTCACCGAGCCATTAACTCAGTACTTGGCCCTGCCGGCACCATAGGTTGGTCATCTAGCCTTCAGAACTGCCTCCCTCCCCTCAGGGATGAGGGATGAGTGTTGTCTAGAGAATGAACAGCTGCAGAGAGGGGCTGCTGGACTGGACTGGGCCTCCTACTTTGTCTGTGTTTCGGGCTCATCACTTCATATTTCCAAAAGGCTTTCTTTTTTTATTTTTGTTTTGTTTTGCTTTTCGAGACAGGGTTTCTCTGTATAGCTCTGGCTGTCCTGGAACTTACTCTGTAGACCAGGCTGGCCTTGAACTCAGAAATCCGCCTGCCTCTGCCTCCCAAGTGCTGGGATTAAAGGCATGTGCCACCACTGCCCGGCTCCAAAAGGCTTTCTTTTCTGTAAAAGGGAAAGCTAACACTTCATGGAAGGGGTGGGAGGGTTAGACGAGTTCATGTATCTAAAATGCCCAGGCTAGTAGCCAGCAGGTAGCCAGTACCTGTTTGCTTTGACACAATGCAGGTATTACTTATATGATAACTTTAGAGGTGGCATTTGAACACTATTGTTGTTATGGGTGATCGACACTCACCCATGAGAGGGACCAAAGCCAGGGCCTTGCACGTGTAGGTGAGCCCTCTACCATTGCCTTTACCCTAAGCTCTTTCTTGGAGACAGGGTTCCGTGGAGTTTAGGTTGTCTCCGTCTTCCTGCCTCTACCAGCATACCTGACTAAAAAATTCTTTCTCTTAAAGTAAAACCATGGCTCCAAAAGGGTAAGAGTAAACCTGTGTTATCATTTATAATAATTGACCTAGGGGATCTTATAGCTAATTCAAAGTTGAATCTGAAGAATAGACACATGTCTGGGTCAGGATCGTAGGTTTTCCGAAGGGATCCGTGAACACTTTGAATATGCTCAGTCTCACCTGATTTCAGAGGGCCACACCACACTGGCTTCTGCTCAGGGGATTGATGGTGCTCATTTGCAGGTCCCTCCCTTGAGAGTCCCTGTGTGGTCCTCCATTCCCCAAATCCTGCCGAGCTCTAAAATTAGCACAAAGGTTTTGTCTTAGTTAGGATTTTACTGCTGTGAACAGACACTGTGACCAAGGCAACTCTTATAAGGACAACATTTAACTGGGGCTGGCTTACAGGCTCAGAGGATCAGTCCATTATCATTAAAGTGGGAACATGGCAGCATCCAGGCAGGCATGGTGCAGGAGGAGCTGAGAGTTCTATGTCTTCATCTGAAGGCTGCTAGAGGAATACTGACTTCCAGGAAGCTAGGGTGAGGGTCTTAAAGCCCACACCCACAGTGACACACCTACTTCAACAAGGCCACACCTCCAAATAGTGCCATTCCCTGGACCAAGCATATACAAACCATCACAGGCTTGAATCAAGCAACCAGGAAGGACAGACTTCTGGAAGCACGGAGTTTTTCTTGCAGACATTCAGTAATGCAGTTGCTTATTCCAGATCTCCTTAGAGTTGCTCACATACTGCTGTGTATGGCGTTGGGAAAAGAGGGATGGACACACAAGAAAAGCGAGCCACTTCCCAGTGTATGATCCTATTTTCATAAAAACAAACAAACTGTGTTTGTATAAATACACACACACACACACACACACGAGTGGGTGTGCATATATAACACTGATTAAATATAGACAAATGTCAGAAGGCATACACAAAGACTGTAAACAATGGCCGCCCCTAGAGCACAGGATTAGTGATGGTGGTGGTGGAGGGAGCCTTTTGTGACTTATTTTCTAAACTTTGGACTTGTTTAAATAAAAAACACGCCTCCCCTGTGTTGAGATGATGAATATCTCCATGTGGAAAACGTCCATCATGTCTAGCAACACGTGTAGCATTCAGTATGATTAGTTACTTACACTCTAAGAGTCCAGAGGCCTGATCTTAGGAAGAAATGCCAGCAAGAAGCATCCCATTGAAGCCCAAGACCAGCTCTCTCTGTGAGAAGCTCATTTGGCCTTATCCTGAGTGGTTAAGCATTGGGTGGTTCTACTTTGTTCCCTAAGCCCCACAAACAGTCCCACACTCATGCTCACCCAGGGTTTAGCTGATAGAAACTTCTCAACTAACAGGGGCCAAATCCCTAGACAGAAGGGCTGCCTAGCCTTAATGTTAGCCCCCTGCCCAGCCTGGGGCACTCACTAACTTGAGGAGTCTTGTTAGCATCTGTGGTGGTTTGAGTAAGAAAGGCTCTCATAGGCTCATAGATTTAAATGCTTGGTTACCAGGGAGAGGCACTATTAGGAGGTCTGGCTTGATGAAGTAGGTGTGGCCTTGTTGGAGGAAAAGAGTCACTGGGGGTGGGCTTTGGAGTTTCAAGTGCTCAAGCCAGGCCCTGTGTCTTGCTTTCTTCCTTCTGCCTGCTGATCTGGATACAGAACTCTCGACGACCTCTCCAGCACCATGTCTGCCTAGAGCCTGACATGTTTCTCACCATTATAATAATGGACTAACCCTCTGACTGTAAGCCTGTCCCGGTTAAATGTTTCCCTTTATAAGAAAGGAAACATTTGCCTTGATCATGATGTCTCTTCACAGCAAAAACAATGACTAAGACAGCATCCCAACCATGGAGGAGATGTGAGACATATAAGACAAAGAGACATCTTGTTGTTTGGTTGGTTGTTTTGTTTTTGAGACCGTGTACCCTGTCTATCCTGGAACTCACTCTGTAGAACAGGTTGGCCTCAAACTTACAGAGATCCATCTGCCTCTGTCTTCTGAGTACTGGCATTTCTGAGTACTGGGATTAAAGGTGTGTGTCACCACTACCCTACTAGAGAAATCTAGTTTTTGATCATGCAAAACTGAGGGTCAGTTTTAGCTTCTGACTCATCCACCAGTGGTCAGCTGGGTACATTGGAGAGGACTTAGGGTGCAGGTGAGGTGACCCTTACTGAGTGAACATAGTCACTGTGTTTCTGTAGGCTGTACCTGTTTGGCTATCTGCCCCATGACTATAACAGGACTGTCAGTATCATTAATGGGCACTGTGAGGTTTTACTGGGGCAATGCCTGGGAAAATTCCTTAGGATCTATGCAGCTCTGTAGAGAGTTTACTTTGACTGATCAGGTGAGTAACTCCATGTAGACAAGACACTATTAAACTACAATAATAGCAAATATACGGCTCCCGCCCATACAAGGCCCAGGTTCCTGATGTATGAGAAGACAACGGACATTTATATACACACATACAAATTTGTAGTTTTCAAATCTGCTACAAACGTCTATAGGTCTCATGAAGGTTTTTTTTTTAAATCTTTTTTTAAAACAATTCTTTTGGATTTTTCTATAGGAACAATTATGTTATCCGTGAACAAAGACAATTTTGATGATTTTTTTCCACTAGAAAGTACATCCCTTATTACCTTTTCTTTCTTATTGCATTATCTAAGATTTCCAGAGAGATATTGAAAAGAATGATGAAGGGGGTTGTCCTCGTCTTGTTTCAGATATGAACAGGAAAGTCTTTAGTTTCAACCATTAACTGACGTGTGAGCCGTACACTTCTGTAGGTATTCAACCATTAACTGAGTGTGAGCCATACACTTCTGTAGGTATTCAACCATTA
>NW_021620775.1:2257803-2274768 GCF_004785775.1 Grammomys surdaster
GTATTCAACCATTAACTGAGTGTGAGCCGTACACTTCTGTAGGTATTTTTTATCAAGTTGAGGAGCCTCACTTTATTGAGGGATTTCATTGCTCTGAAGCCTGTCACCTTCTTACATTGGCCTGGTCTACCTTCTCTCTCTCTCTCTCTCTCTCTCTTCTCTCTCTCTCTCTCTCTCTCTGTCTTTGTGTGTGTGTGTGTGTGTGTGTGTGTGTGAGAGAGAGAGAGAGAGAGAGAGAGAGAGGAAGAGAGAGAGATGCAGGAGAACATCCCTTTTCCTCTAAGGAACAGAAGTGTAAGGGTGAAAATACTAACCAAAAAGAATGACTCAATAAACATTTTTAGGAGATCAGACACTATTAGCATTTAGTCTAGGCTCTGCCCCACAATTACCTTGCAACAGCCAGTTTAAGTGCTTAACTCACTATAAAAGGGGCTGTTTGCCCCCTCTTCTCTCTCTCCTTCTTGCTCTTGCTCTGTTCTCTTGCTCCTGTTCCCCCTCTCTCCCCATTCTCCTTCCCCCTCTCTTTCCATGTGCTCACGGCCGGCCTCTTCTCCCTCTCTGTCCCTCTCTGTCTCTGTCTGTCTCTGTCTCTCTATCTCTCTGTCTCTCCCTGTCTGTCTCTGTCTCTCTCTGTCTGTCTCTGTCTCTGTCTCTGTCTCTCTCTCTCTCTGCCTTTCTACTACCCTCTCAACTCCCCTCCCCATGCCATGGCTGGTCTCTGCAGGGGCACCCCCTTTCCCCATACCTGACTACACCTCCACCAAATATATTCCTTCTTTATTTTTATAAAACACAAAAGACACCCCAAGGTGTGGGGAATCTCTGAATCTTGGAATATCCCAATGAAACCTTCTAAACTTGAAACACTAAGAGCAAAAGGTCCAAATCAAACCAGAGAATGATACTCAACAACCATGGGACAGCTGTGAATGGTGTGATGTCCATACATGTTACATACCCATGTATGCATGTATGTATGCATGCATGCGTGTATGTACAATGTGAACGTCAGAAGAAGAAGAGAGAGAAGGTAGGTCCCCTCGAGCTTATGTCAGGGATACTTTCCCTTTGTTTCTGTAGTTTGAAAGTAACTTGCACAGATGTGGCATTTACTCTGTTTGAAGCAGTTTGTTCGCTGGTGTTTATCCTGCATGGTGAGCTTGTTGTGGCCTTGGTTTTGTATTTAACACTAACTTGAGGGAAATCCTCAGTCCTGACTCCTTTGCGTTATTTCTCCTGCTCCTCTCTCTGCTTGTACGGAGAGTCCTCCTCTCACGGGTCTGAGAAGGCTGCTCAGTTTTACACTTTTTAGGGTGGAATTGTGGCTTCCAGGCTTCCCATCTGCTGCTTTCAAAGCTGGAGAATATCTAGAAGTAGGCAGGCAGAAGCAGGTGGATCTGTATGAGTTCAAGGCCAGCCTGGTCTACAGAGTGAGTTCCAGGGCAGCCAGGGCTACACAGAGTAATCCTGTTTTGAAAAACAAAACAAACCCAAAACTAAAAACAAAACAAATAAACAAACAAAACTACCACCAGCATCACCATTGACAACAAACTGCCAACAAAACCAAACAAAAAAACCAAACAAAACAAAATTCAAATCCCCAAACCAAGAATATAGACTGAACTCTCTTCCTCCCTCAGACGCTTCATGGTTAGGTCTCTTGCTCTCAGTATTTCAGAAGCCACTGTAAAAGAATGTACCCCAGGATCAGGGACAACTGGGGCCTAAGCGGTGGACAAAACCAGAAAAGAAAATAAAGAAGAGATGGTTTAGGTATGAGTACTGGCTGTTCTTCCAGAGGCCCTAGGTTCAGTTCCCAGCACCCACATGATGCCTCCCAGACAACTGTGACTCCAGTCCCAGGGGATCCAGGGTCCTCTTTTGGCTTCCATAGACATCAGGCATCCATGTGATTTAAGACAACATTTGGGAAACTCAAGAGCTTTTAATATTCCCATGATTTAGTCGGAAAGATTCTCTGTGCAGCAGTAGTAATTTGGGGCTGGGATTTTTTTTTTTTTTTTTGGTTTTTTGGTTTTTTGGTTTTTTTCGAGACAGGGTTTCTCTGTGTAGCCCTGGCTGTCCTGGAACTCACTCTGTAGACTAGGCTAGCCTCGAACTCTTGAACTCAGAAATCTGTCTGCCTCTGCCTCCCAAGTGCTGGGATTAAAGGCATGTGCCACCACTACCCGGCGGGGCTGGGATGTTATGATGGAAAACTACATCTGTAACATATCCTAAGACTTGGAGGTTTGATCCCAGCATTTAGAGAGGTTGGGACAGGAGGATCAGGAGTTCAAAGTGATCTTTGGTTACACATTAAGTTCAAGACCAACCTGGGCTACATGAAACACTGTCTTAAAACACAAAACAAACAAAAAACCAAAAACCTCATCACTCTGGAGAACACACAATATTGCAGATACTGTTTTAAATTTGAGTTTGGTGTGAAAATAAACTTATTCTCCACAAGTACTGTTTAGAAATGAGGAACCAGGCTGAGCAGACCACAGTGTGTGTGTGTCATGTCACCACTGTGTTTGCCAGAGAGAAAACAGTCTTATCGTGGGGAGTCCTTGACTCCCCAGGATTATTTAACCAACACTTTGAAATGCTGCTTTCTTACTCCTTCCAGCCCCTCAGATTCCCAACACAGAGCATAAACTAAGAATTCCTTTTATCTTTGGAGGGTCAGAGAGTGGGGGGAGGGTGGGGAAAGGGGGAGTGGGGTGGCAGTTTGCCTCCAAGTCACTATTCCCATCCAGGTCCCCATCTCAAAATTCCCTTCTAGACTAAGAATGATGGTTTCTCACCAGGCAGCCTTCCCAAGAAGAGCCCCTCTGATGTTAGAAACACACAGTGTTGCTTTCCTGTAAAGGTATTCTGAGAAATCCTACTTTGGCTAACTCACCAAACAAGGAAGGATTCTCCTACCTCAAGACAAAATGAAGGAAGGACACAACCTCCGGAGGGTCCGGTGAGATTAGAGATTAGATGCTGAGCTACGCCCAAAGCCACACATCTGCAGAATGAGGAAATGACCTTGGCACCTCCTGAGGGTGCCACCTGTCTACCACTCCTTTCGGGGAGGTGGGGTAGGGTGGGGTGAGAAGAGAATGACTGATAAGCTTTAAGAGGCCACCCTCAAGGTTCTGTTGGAAGTCAAACCACCTCTCTACTCGCAGAGTGTGGGACAGGAGGAACTGTGGGGGAGGGGACTCTCTGAGAGTCACTTTAGGAGTCTTGGCAGTTTAGAATTCTCTCCTCTGAGACCTTTCAAAACACGTTTATTAGGGTTAGGATGTTATTAAACAAGGCCCAGCCAGGCTGGGTTGCTTTTGCTGTCAGTTTTAATTGTGGCTCAACTAACTGAATCTTGAAACACTCTAGAGAGAGGTAGGTACAACATCTGAAGGACCGGCACTCAGGTGTTGGAGCTATGCAGAACCTCCTACACCATAGCAAGAAATGGCTAGCACAGTGACTTCTGCTTGATGGTGCCCTTCACCCTGGGAGGTCTGAGGACAGAGTAGCAAGTACATTTACTCCTGGCTGTGGTGGTGCATGCCTTTAATCCCAGCACTTGGGAGGCAGAGGCAGGCAGATTTCTGAGTTTAAGGCCAGCCTGATCTACACAGTGAGTTCCAGGACAGCCAGGGCTACACAGAGAAACCCTGTCTCGAAAAAATAAAAAAAGAAAAAAAAGAAAAGAAAATACTACCTAGTACACAGATGCTACTAGTGGGTATACTGAACAAAAATGCAAAGCTATACCGATCTCAAAACCAAACCCCAGAGATGACAAAGAATGGACAAGCCCAAAGGAATTGGGGATATATGCCATGGATGGTATTTGCCTGTATAAAGTGGGGAGACAAAAATGACTTAGAGGGAAAACTACAGGATAAGGTATTTGATTTTAAAAAGGCATGTTAATTATGGTAGTCAAAAGGGGGCTTTTGATGGGTAGATTTCAATATCTTGACAGCTGGATTTTTGAGGTGAGCCTCAAGGGGAGGAAGTGGCCAAATAAGTAAATACACATTGATGGCTATCTTTTCAAAAGTAATCTAGCAGTTATTAACAAGGAAGAGGGAATAAGGAAAGATCAAGGACTGCCATATCAATATTTGCCATGCCGGGGCCTGCTAGATCCAGGACAGCCAGGGCTATACAGAAAAACCCTGTCTCAAAACAAAACAACAACAAAAAAACAAAAACAAACAACAACAAAACCAAGTACATTTACTGAGTGGTACAAACCATGGAAAGCAAAGCCCCTTGATGTCGTCCTGGTCTGGTCAAATAAAGATACAGTTGAGTGAAAGCATTTGGACCCTGAGCACTACAGAAGGTTGAGGAACCAGGTGTACCTCAGCTTCCTGGCAAACAGCAATATGTTTGGTAAATGTCTACCAGTGTGAAGGAGGTCTGGGTGTGTCAAAGCACACCCAGCAAAGATTTCTCTGAGTAAGTAGACCTCCCCTCAGCCCGCAAAGCAAAGATTTCTCTGAGTAAGTAGACTTCCCCTCAGCCCGCACCCCCCTCTTCTGTGGCAAAAGAGTGGGCGACCACCATTAAGACAGCTATAACCTTGATTTGGGGCTGCAATGCATGGGTGTGTGTCCCATACAGCTGTTCCTGTTGCTGCCGGATCTCAGAGGCACTACTCTTAGAACACCATGGGTCTGAAACCCATTGCACAGTATCAAAGGAGGCAGACACATCCCTCTCTGCACTGGAGCTGTGCTCTGAGGGACCTGTCACACAGAAAGCACTGGAGTCCACTGAGGTTCCACACTCTCCTCTCACAGGCTTCTAAGGCGTCTACAGAATGACCTCCCCACAGGTGATATGAGACCTCTGTTGGCAGAAGGTTCTTCTGTGCTCCGTGACCTTTCTTCTCTGGCCTGACAGTGCTGAAGATGAAGATGGACTTTGTCAGCAGAGGAAACAGCCTGAGGCAAAATTCCACTGACTCCAGAAAGCAAACTGGGTTTTCTGAGAAGTTACAAATATGGTTTGAAGATCAAGCCTTGCCTTGGCCTGCCTTTCCCTTGGCATTGTGTGCCAGCTCCCTAGGATTGCGAATGAAAGGCTGAGGATTACTATGGTCTGCCTCTGTCAACACTAGCTATGTGAACTTCGAGGAATATTTGATCTTCTGGTGTGTCTGCTTGCTCATGTGTAAAAGGGGCCAAAATACTATGGGCTGTTGAGAGAATTGTGTGACCTCATTAGAGAAGTGTCTCTGTTCTGTAATGAGTTATCACTGTTATTAAATGAGAAACATGGTTAGTTAGTTAAATATTTATAGACAACCATCAAGAGAAAGCATTCCTGGTTGGTTTCTTGGTAGCACCAGTGCCTTTAGATGTCTATGTTCTGGTCCATGCTGATGTTCAGAGTGTCTCTGAAAGCAACTTCTAGTTGACACATACACTTTGTTGAACCTTGTCTCCAGATGAGTAGACTTGTTCCTGCCTCCAGAGAAAAGCAAGAGTAGGGGGAGATGTGGAGGGAGGTACTGATTTCATCTGTGGCTTTGGACACTTTCCAGAACTTCATAGCCATAGCCGCACTTTGAATGGATGCTGGAAGAACTGTCAGCAGAGAACCCGACAGGCTGAGAGGCTGCCCGGATGTTAAAGTTAAAGGATAGAAAACGGAGACAGTTCAGCTTCGAGTTTCCACAGGGAATTTTGATCTGAGCAAACAAGGGTGAGACAGCAGCTGGGACAGCACGGTTCCTGTCACTGAAGGGCAGCCACTGGGAGGTAAGAAGGAAATGCAGACAAAGGAGAGACAGGGACCTGGGGACAGCATCTCCTCCTGGGGACACTTTGGAAATGACAGTGGAGTTTGCCAAAACTTACCACATCTGAAACAGGAAAGAGACTCCCTACTTCTAAAGGTGACATTCCAGCTGGGACCAGGAAGGTCTGAAGCCCCATCTCAAGAGCTGGGTGTGACTCACTGGGACCTCTGTTCTGTTCTTCTTTAGGAACACAGGGACACAGCATGAGGCCCTTACCAAGGGAAGTGTGATCTTTATCACACTAGCAGCAAAAATAGTACAGACTTAGAGGTAGCTCAGTTGGTAGAGTGTTCGCCTAGCATCCCGGAAGCTCTGGGTTCAATCCCTAGTATCCCACTAATCAGGCAAGATGACGATTGCTTGTAATCCCAGAAATCAGCAGGTGAGGCAGGAAGATCAGGAGTTCAAGGTCCTCCTGGAGTTTGAGAGCTCTCGGGAAACAGGAGACATATTATTTGAATAAGCTTAAGAACTGTAGACTACCTGCTATCAGAACTTGTAGATAATGTGTTAAAACGTTTGGTACCCTTTCTTTAGGGTTTAGGGGAAAAGCTGACTGATATTGTCCTGGGTATCTTTCTGCCAACTTAACACAAATCAGAGTCATCTGAGGAGAGGGATCCTCAGGTAAGAATGGCTCCCACTAGACTGGCCCATGGGCAAGCCTGTGAGACATTTTCTTGATTGATCCGATTGACATGGACATGTCCATCCTACGACTGGGTGGTGTCACCCCGGGGCCAGTAGTCCTGAGTTGTGTAAGAAAGCAGGTTGGGCAGGCCAGTGAGCAGAGTTCCTCCATGCCGCTGCCTCAGTTCCTGCTTCTAAGTTCATGCCTGGACTTCCTTAGATGCTGTGATGTGGAAGTGAAATTAACCCTTTCACCCCCAAGTTGCTTTTGGTCATAGCGTTGGTATCAGGAATCAGCTTTATGTTTGTAGGTTGCCTCCGAATCCAGCGACGACAGTGATATCACCCATAGGCGACAGAGACTGTGCATCTGTTGCCATGGCAATCACCATACATTCCCAGCATCTATCTGGCTTACCTCCCACTCTTACCTGTGAGCGGTGACGTCACAAATAAAAGGCAGATCTTCCTGATCTCCGCTCTTTTTCCCCCCCTTCATCTTCGTGGCAACCTTTTGTCCCTTTCCCCACAACAAACCTCTCTCATGTCGAACTGTATTGGCTTGGTTTGGTCTATGCGAGCCACGATTCTAACACAACACATGGTATTTTATCACAGCAATAAAAACTTAACTAAGATGAATATAACTTAAAAAATATATGTAATTGTACCTTGATCTTTCTTAATGTTTCATATTTATTCTATATAGCATAATGACATTTCATAGATGTGATGAATCCTTATATAGTATATCAAATAGATTCATTATTGGTGAATTATTCTTTTACATGAAGATATTTTGAAGAGTCCATTTTTTTGCTAATATAAATAATACCACAATGAATGTTTTTTAAATGACTTATTGGACTGTAGCTTATATGTTACAAAATCGACTCATTAAAAGTGTATAGTGTGGGTCTGGGAGACAGTTCAGGTGTTAGAGAGCAGGCTAGCCTTGCAAGTGTGCAGACCTGGGTTCAATCCCTAGAACTCACATTAAGAAGCAGGCTGTAGTAAGCATCCCTGCAATCCCAGCTCTGGGAAGCTGAAGACAGGCTGACCGCTGGACCTCATTCACTAACCACCTTACGCTACCTGTCAATCCCGAGGGCAGTAAGAGACCCTGTCTCAAAAAAGCAACATAAGTGACTTCTGTGGAGTGAAATCTCAGCTTGTGCAGATACATACATGTTCCTTACACATACATACGCCTCCACACATCAGCGTGCAAGGGTAAAGTTTTCAGCATAGCAATAGTTGGACAACCATCAGCACTAGTTAGTTCTAGAGCATTTTTATCAGGCAGCAGAGGAATCACTTCTAAATTCCTTTCAAGACATATGCAAGATAAATATAAGGTGAATAGCTGTCATGCTGTATTGTTTAGGGACTACGGCAAAGAAAAAGCTTGTACATGTTCATTACAGATATAACACACACACACACACACATGCGGGCGTGCACACATGAGTTGTTGTTTTTTTCCTCAATCCATAATTGATTGACTCCCCAGATGAGGAAACTGACTATGAAATGGTGACTAGTGTATCACTGTATAGATGTATCACACCGTTAAGGTGGTACAGGAGGGGGTGGGGTGGGGCTGGATACAGAGTTTCAGGCAGTCAGTGACTCAAACCTCAAAAGCAAGGATTCATAGTAGGCTGCTGATCAACCATTCTCCTTCTAGATTCAGGCCTTCAGTGAAGCTGCAGCTGGAACCAAGCAAAAACAATCCCAGCTAAACAAAAATGGATGGGAATGAAGGGGGTGGGAAACAGGCTGCCACTCAGAGCAAAGACGTTGACTGGAGCCAGCTATGACAGCTGGGTGGCTTAGCCGAATGGCTTCTGGCTGAGTAGCAATGGCTGGTGTGAGGGTGATTCTAGCATCACCTTAGCAACTAGAAACGGATGGGCTCTCTGACAGCTGGGTACCAGCTCACTACCATCACAGTGGTGGAAGTGGGACCTGCGACTGGATGGGGGAACTTCTGGCCAGCTCAGAATTTCTCCCCCTCCCTTCTATATCTGACAGTTCTTTCCCATCCCTGATTAGTCCCATTTTGCAGCTTACTGGCACGCACATGCATCCAGCCAATCAGAGCCCACCTGGCTCTATATAATTGGCTGATTGAGGAGACATACAGAAGAAAAGAGGGACTACCCGGACCTTATCCAGATTCCAGTTCCCAGACCTGGAGATTTTCCGTGGCCAAGCATTGGGCCTCAGGCATGGGACGGGCTTGGGTTTCCACTGTTCCAGCTTCTGGGCGCTGTAGCTGCTGCCGGGGATGGGGTAAGGGAAGGGGGGTGGGGCACAGTTGTTATTCTCAGACACTTGGGCTGCAGATGGGAATTGGTTTCTGCAGCTTGGAGAACACCAGCTGTTCACTGATCTCAGTCCCAAAGGCCCCTGCCTCCAACCCAAGACAGAGGACCCCCTTCGGCTGCTCACATCAATGACCTGCTTCCTGAAGGAATACTTTGTGAGGAACTGCTCTCAGTTGACATCTGGAAGTCCTCCAAGAACTTTTGAGCTATAACACTTGGCAACAGCCTCTCAGCTGGCACCCCAAAGCCTGCTCAGAGTATACTGTGGTATTGCTGGTACTGCCATCCACGGCCTCGGGGTTCTGCTTTCCTATTGGAGGTTTTACTTTCTTATTTGCTCTCCAGTGGTAAATGAAGTCCCCCCTGATTCGACTTTACCACTTGCCTACTTCACTCCTGAGGAAGAATGGCAAGGTACGGACTTGAGGCAGAAAACGACCGTCTCACCTTTTAAATCAGCTCATCATTTGGTGGACATCTTTTGGCTGCTATAAATAATGATGCTGGGAACAGTAATGGACAAGTTTTTCAAGGATGTATCTTCTTTCTTTCTTTCCTTCCTTCCTTCCTTCCTTCCTTCCTTCCTTCCTGCCTCCCTTCCTCCCTCCTTTCCTCCTTCCCTCCCTGTCTCCCTTCCTCCCTCCTTTCCTCCTTCCCTCCCTGTCTCCCTTCCTTCCTCCTTCCTCCTCCTCCTTTTTAAATTCTTCTTTCCTATTACACCCTGACTGCAGTTTCCCCTCCCCCAGTCTTCTCACCCCCCCCTCCTCTCCTCCAGACACCCCCCCCCCCCATTCCTGGGAGCAGGCCTCCCAGGGACATCAACCAAACGTGGCATAACAAGCTACAAAAAGAACAGGTGGATACCATCACATCAAGGCTGAATGAGGCAGCCCAGTAGGGAAGAAAGGATTTCTCAGGCAGAAAAAAAACCCCGCCCCCTGTTCCCACTGTCAGGAATCCCACAAGAACACCAATTAACTCAACCATAACATATACGAAGAGAACCTGTCAGACCTTTACTGGCTCCGCGATTTCTGTTAGCCCCCACAAGTCCAGTTGATTCTGTAGGCCTTGTTCTTGTGCTCTGTCCCTCACCCCTCTGGCTCCTCCAAATATTCCTCCCACTCCTCCTTATGACTCCCCAGTTCCGCCTACTATTTGGCTGTGGGACTCTGTATCTGCTCCCATCAGCTGCTGGATGAAGTATCACTGGTCTTCCTGACGATGTTTAGACTAGCTCTGGTCCCATCACATTGTGCAAGCATGATAAACTGTAAGTCGAAGGTTTTGTGGCTGGGTTGGTGTCCCAACTCTCCACTTGAGCCTCCTTCTCCTTTTCATCCTCCCCTTCCTCTCCTCCTTCTCCTCCTTCTTCCTCCTTCTTTCTCCTTCCTCTTCCTCCTCTTCCTTTTCCTTCTTCCTCCTCCTTCTTTTTCCTCCTCCCTCCTCCTCTTCTTCCTCCTGTTAAGCCTCTTTCTTGCCAATAGATGACATTACCTGGGCCTCAGGGGAAACACTTTACACCAGCTGTGGTATCTGACAGACATTGTCAGTCAGGGAGAGGACTGAGCTGCAGAGGAAAATCGTTGCAAAGGGGTGGAAGGTGGCTGTAGAAATGTCCACAGAGAACATCTCTTTTCTGCTTCCAAGACCATAGAAATGTCTAGTCCTTCCTTGTGTCCAAAGAGACAAAGAGGAAGTCAGGGTTTCTCAGCTACCTGGAGCTAAGTGAGAGGCAAGAGGCAGAGGGAGTTCTTAGTGGAATCACATGGGAACAAAGGTTTGAACTCAAGAACCAGTCAGCCAAGAATCACCTGCAGTCACAGGATGGCATAAGGCAGCTGGCTGTTAAGATCTTTTTAAGACGCTCTCCATTGCTGGTTCTTTGGAAGACACTAATGAGTCTTTTTCATAGGGAAAGCCCCCTTCTTGAGCTTGGAGAACACCAGCTGTTCATTGCTCTCAATCTCCAAGGATCCCGTTCCCCTTGAACTCAGTCTCTAGGTCCAGATACTTCTCCTTCCTGGCATTTGCCAGAGCAAGGAAGCTGCTCCATCATTGGGCTCCACTGCCTGGTTCTACCTCTCCTGGATGGGGGCACTGTGGACACCTGCTCTGGCTTCCTAGTTAGCTCTGCCAACTCTGCTACAGGGATGTTCCTGTGTGCTTGCCTGACTCCTGCATTCCTCCCTCCCTCCCTTCTCTCTACCTCCCCCACCCTCTTTTTCCTCCCTCCCTCTCTCCCTCCCTTCCTTCCTTCCTTCCTTTCTTTCTTTTTTCTTTTTCTCTCCCCTTCCTTCCCCCTTCTTCTTCTTCCTCCTCTTCCTCCTCCTCCTCTTCTTCTTCTTCTTTCTCCTCTTCCCCCTCCTCCTCCTCCTCCTCCTTCTCTTTTTCCTCTTCCTTCTCTTCTTCCTCTCTCTCTCTCACCCCCCTCTCATATCTCATATATTCCAGGTTGGCCTTGAACTCACTATGTAGCTAAAGATGACTTTGCACTTTTGATTTTCCTGCTTCATCTTCTGGATCCTGGGTGTGTACCATCTGTCATGCCTCCTTTGTAAGTGCTGCGGATTAGACTCAGGGCTTCAAAAATGATAGTGCAAGCACTCTACCCCAATAGATGTACATCCCCAGTCCCTTATTGTCCTGATAGCATTCCTTAACACAGAGAAGTTTTAAAATTGATTAAGTCCAACTTACTTCATTCTTACCTTTGATTGTGAGTGCTTCTGACATAATATTGGAGAACTGTTAGACCAACCTCACTAAGTCCACACCTTGGTTTTCTTTTAAAAGGTTTACAGTTTGGGATGTTACAGTTAGATCTCAACATTTGTATCCCAAGATACTAGTAACCATATCCCAAGGAAAACCTATGACTGTTTCCTAGAAAAGAAGTACCAACTGAAATGCCAGCAACATTTCGACATCTCTGGATACATAGTATCAACTTGTTCTCCAAAGTAAATGTACCAATTTTCATGCCTTCTAGAAAGTATGGGAGGTGTGTGGTTTCATTGCACACTGAGAAGCTTGTATACAGCTTCTGTTAATCTTGGTAGACCGGACAGCATCCAATTCTCACTGTTCTTCATCCCATGACACTATTCTTTTTTCTAACTAACATTATTTCTAAGTATTAAGATAATCAGCAATGGGCAGAATCTTTTTATGTTGCTAAACTGAAGAAATGAATACAAATTGAGATACCATGGGAAGATTTATCTCATCAGTGGGAATAAGACATCATGGATGACCTTGGAGCACAGTGCTGTGGAGGACAGGGAGGACAGGAAGAAAAAGGAGACACAACAGTGAATGAGTTGGCCCCACATGTTCAGGGTTCATCCCTAGTTCAGGAAAAATGTGTGCTTGTAAGATACAATCTTGCAGTTGCAGAAAGTCCTGAATAGTCTGATGGTAGACAAGATGCCATCCGTGCAGTAACCATGAACATCAGCTTGGTGGTAAAAATGTCTGGCGTGAAGTCACTAGTTACTGATTATCCGTCTACTAGTTACTGATTATCTACTATTAGTTACTGATTATCCGTCATGCACTTGGTGTTGATTTAGAGGTGTGGTAATTAGCTAGGTAATTAGCTAGGTATTTACATTGTGCTTGAGAAGATACAAACACAAACAACTCAACTGTTGAGTGACCTTTCCTGGGGAGATGAGAGTGAATGTCTACTCACCCAGATAGGGTGCCAATGAAAGACCCAATAAATGATCTCATAGAAGTCTAATTTAGTAATAAACCATGATTTATCAAGGTGAATCACAGAAGTGTAGATAAAGAGGTGCAACTTTGTGGCTGAAAAGCCTACCCACAGTGAACAACCCTCCAACAAAGTTTCATACTTGAATTATCCAGTGCTGTAGTGTGGGCCATGGGCCCTGAGACAACAGTACTATCCAAAGGGACAAAACAGAGTCCCTGATGGTTTGGCCACATTCATAGACCTGTCCCTCCCAGTTGCTGGCATTTGCTCATTGGAAGCTCATGTGCATTGGGCAGTATGCCCAGGGTTTGCTAGATTGTGTTGAATGTCCACATGCCACTGTCCTCCAGGACTCGGTGGAACATTTCCCAAGATGGCAGGTAGGAAGCTGAGTGCAGCTTGTCAGCCAAGTCTTCGAAGCCTTTTGGTGTTGGTATTTTCTGCTGAGCTTACTGACTTAGGACATGTGTGGGTGTTGGGATGGGCTCATCTGCTGAGAGGAGAGTGACAGTGAGCAGCCAAGAGCTTCACCTCAGCTGCCCATGTCCTGAGGAAGGAGGCATCAGCCAAATGGAAGCCTAGACCATCACCTGGGCAGTACAGCTGACCACTCCCTGGCCACCTCATTTACCTCAGAGTAGTCTTTGAACTTTCCTTCCTCTCTTGAGTCGGGCTTCATTCCCATTTGTTTAGTTCCCAATGGTCTAGACAAATCCTATCTCCCTCTTACCAAGTTTTAAATTTTCACTCATCAGCACACTGATAGAGGAATTTTCCCCCTAGAGGTCAAATTAAACCCTGCTTTGCAAAATTGGACTTTCACTGATGTATCAAACTTTAATGCTCATGAGATGTTCATTGAAATAGAGATTACAGCTCACCCATTCATCCTGAGTGCAAGATTTTCCACTTTTAACAAGCTTCCTGGCAATGCCAATGCTGCTGGTCCTCAGGTAACACTTTGGGGTGCACAATTATCAAGTGCCTATGAGACACACACAATTGATCTGAAGCCTATAAATCACAGAGCCATTCCTGGCTTGTGTATGCACACTGAGCACATCAAATGGCCCTGACAGGAGCTTTCAGCAGCCATAGCTGGTTTCTCATCCTTGGGAGCTGAGCCCCAATCCCAGTGCACTCCCAGCCACAGCTCTGCTCCTACCTCTGCTTAAGTACATCTTGCTCTGGCCCCATGAGCCATGTCTGCTGGGAAGCCTGGGCTGGTTGGAGAATCCTCCTTCTGTTTCTGATGCATGGCAGCTTAGCCACACCCCCAGCACACCTGACTTCAGCTTTGTTTGGAGAGAAACCCAGAATGTGCTACAACCAGGCACACACACACACACACACACACACACACACACACACACGCCATTGAGAGGTCGCTTCCTCTGATGCCACAAAATTTAAGTCTTTCAGGTGAGCTGAGAATTGGGCTTCCTGTTTTGGTCTGAAGTTTGCTTCCAAGAGAGGACCTGGGCTTCAGAGAAAGGAATGTAAATTAGGAAGAGGTCCTAGGTCCTGATTAGGGAGACCTTAGGTCTTTGATGAATCTAACACAATGAGTCTGGTTTCCTTCTTAATCACAGTGGACCATATTTTTTTTAAAAAAAAAAAGATCCCCTTTGAATGCTAAACCCCCTTGACTACTGGCAGTCTCTCAAGGGTTGACCTAATGCTGCAGTCCACGGTGAGGCCAACCTCAGTGTACTCAGGGACACAGTGTTCTATACAGCACTGTGATGGCTTGAATGGGAATGTCTCCCAAAGGCTCATTTACTTGAACGTTTGGTCTCAGTGGCCTGCAGATGAGGATGTGGCCCCCAGCTACTGCTCCCGTGCTACGCTTCCCACCATGCTTCCCGCCCTGATGATAATGAACTGACATTCTGAAACTGTAGCAAGCCCCCAATTAAATCCTTTCTTTTACAAGAGTTGCCTTGGTTATGGTGTCTCTTCACAATAATAGAACAGTGACTAAGACAGAAGTTGGTACCAGGAGTAGGGTCTTGCCCTGAGGCCTTTACTCCCTTTGTCTCAGTTAGCATCAGGCTTTGCTTTAAACTTTTTGCCTCCTTGGGCCCTGGGATAAGCTCGATGACAATTCCTGGTGACCCCTTTCCTCCTCAAACTGTATGTTTTGTTTTTCTCTTTGTCGAACTTGCTTTTCTTCATTATAGATCTGTGTAAGACTGATTACTAATAACCACATGACACTCAAGACTAGCCTGTCTTGAAATCTCTTCTGCCAGCATATTTAATCCAAAACTCTTCACTTCAGCCTCAGGCAGACTTTTAGGACAAGAGCATTCTTTGACAGAATATCACAAAAATGGTCTTAAAAAACCTTTTTATTGGTTCTGTGTGAATTTCATACCATACACTCTAATCCCACTCATCACCCCTCCCCCAGTATCTGCCCTCCACCCTCGCAATCTCTCACCCAATACAGAAAAATAAAAGAAATATCATTGTATAAGCTGTGATGTGTAACGGTGTGTCCCACAGAATACCCTTCTGTTCACACCTCTGCTCACAAATGTTGACCATCACAGGTCGGCTTGGTGAAGGCCTCACTAAGGTAGTGGTATCTGAGCCAAGAGTCAAAGCTTCTGTGTAAAGGGGATAGGAAATTCTGAAGAGCTAGCCAATTTGAGGATTTTAGGAATGAAGAGACCTGTGTGTGTGCAAGGAGGTGAGCGAGTGGATGACTTGTAGGGAGGAGATGGGAAAGCCCACGCTGTGTGGTGTGTAAATCCTGAAAGCCCATGCTGTGTGGTGTGTAAATCCTGAAGAGATGTTGGCTTTCATTCTAAGTATGGAAAAGTGCTGGAGTGACATCAAGAAGACTGTGGGAGGAATCAGGAAGGCCATCTATTTGTGTTTGCTGGGGGTGGGGTAGCTGTAAGGCCAAGCTAAGGGACTGTAACAATGATGACCATAGGCTGGATGTACTTTGATAGCGGAACTTGTAGAACCTGTTAGTGGACTGACTGTAACATGCAAGACTAAAAAATGAATCAAATATTATTCCTGGATTCTGGGCTAAGCAAGCAGGTATATACTGGTGTTGTTTATCAAACTAGGAAATGTTTGCTGGAACAAGGAATAAAATGTTAGAAATGGCTAGAGTTCTCTTTGGACCTTACTCCTGAGGCGAACCCAGGTTTAGTTCTTTTAGACTGCTGTAAGGAAACAGAGGTCTGGGTGGTTTAAAAACAACAGAGCTTTCTCACCGTTCTGGGGACAGGGAGACCAGCTATAGACTCAGTATTTGTCCAGATCCACTGCCTTGAAGACAGGCTTCTGGGTCCAGCTTCATGTGTCTGAAGGACGGAGGGCGCTTTCTTAAGCATCCTTTATTAAACAAACAAACAAACAAACAAACAAACAACAAAAAGGCACCAATGTAATTAATGGAATCTCAACCATCGCAGCTATTTCCCCAAAGCCCTATCTTTGATGGTTAGCGTATTAGCCAGGGGTCTCTAGAGGAATGGAACTTATAGAATCTGTCTGTCTGTCTGTCTGTCTGTTTATCTAGGAGCTTTATTAGAGCAGCTTACATGCTGTAGTCCAGATGCTCCAGGATGGCTGTCTACCTATGGAAGGTCCAAGACTCTAGTAGTCTTTTACTTCATGAGATTGGATGTCTCAACTATCCCTCAGTGTACTCGGAAATCTCAAAGAAGTGGGCTCTAATACCAGTGAAGGAATGGACTTGCCAATGGAAGAGAACAAGCAGGCAAGAGAAAGTGAGCTTTTTTCTTCCACGTCCTTTCGAGAGGCTGCCAGCAGAAGGTGGGACCCAGATTAAAGGTGGATCTTCCCACCTCAGAAGACCTGGATTAAAGGTATATCTTCCCATCTCAAAGATTCAGATCAGAAGTGACTCTTCCCACTATAAATGATTTAATTAAGAAAAAAAAAATCCCCACAGATGTGCCCAGCCATTTGGGTTTTAGTTAATTCCAAATGTAGGCAAGTTGACAACAGAGAACAGCCATCACGGTTAGCATTATAACATTCAAATCAGAGCAGAACAGCAGTATTCAAGTCCTTGCATGTCCTGGCCAGCACTGGGTTTCCCTGCTGTTTCCACTACTTATCCATCAAAACTGTATTTCCCGAGAACTGCTATACACAGTGCTCAGGGAGAATAGCACAGGACAAAGCCGACACATAAAGGACACTGTCTGCAGCTATGTCCTAAGTCAGAACCAGAAGCTCTGCTGAGGCTCTCCTATGTGTTGGACACATGCACAATAGCCCAGGCACACCCCCAACACTGCAGTGTTTCAGCTTAACTGAATAGTGGAGGTGGAGAACTGAGAACCATAAATTCATTCAAGATGGACTTTGTGGATGCCTGCATAGTCCAGGCACTGTGCTAAATGCTCTCTCTCTCTCTCTCTCTCTCTCTCTCTCTCTCTCTCTCTCTCTCTCTCTCT
>NW_021620775.1:2274778-2277447 GCF_004785775.1 Grammomys surdaster
TCTCTCTCTCTCTCTCTCTCTCTCTCTCTCTCTCTCTCTCTCTCTCTGTGTGTGTGTGTGTGTGTGTGTGTGTGTGCGCACGCAGACACAAAATGCATTCTTGCATCCCCAAACTCCCCTTCACACGGAGAGAGGTAGGGAAGCAAATGCTTCCATCCCAGAGTGGTAGAGGAGAGACCCTAAAGAAGCAGATATGTCCGTGTTGCAGGGGCTACTGCCCCCACTAGGGGATGTCACTTAGAAGAGTGCTCCTGACCTGGCTTGTCTTGAAGGATGAAGCTGACCAATAGTAACAACAACAACAACAACAACAACAACGATGATGAAGCCACTCCTGGTCAAGGGGACAGCAGGAACAGACACAGACAGAGTGAGGGTCAGGAGAGAACAGTGCTGAGGGACCCGCAGGGTAGCGAGCCCCTCAGAGTGTTCAGTGAGGATTCAGTGGCAGGCCTTGTACTTTATAGTCCCACACGCATAGCTTTAACTGGATGTTGAGACGAATGTGCACACGCACGCATGTGGCATATATAGGGTACAGAACAGAGCTGACAAGGGAGAGAAGACACGGGAGCCTGAGATGAAAGACAAGGGAGTTGGGTGAGGGTGGGCCTCCGCCACCCTGAAGACCTGTGTGGTTGGGAACATTTCCCCAGGGAGGAGGTAGAGGAGAGAAGAAAGGAGAAGCCTGACCCAACATAGATCACAGGACAAGGAGGGCTGTGGTCACACTAGAAGCAGAGTGGACCTTCAGTGAGGCCTTTTATTATCCCAGTGACAGTGAGTTGTCTTATTTATTATTATTTTATTTATTTATTTATTTATTTATTTAATTTATTTATATGTGTGTGTGTGATGTGTATGGTGAATGTATATGAATGGGTGAGTTCACATGCCTACACACACACACACACACAGGCACAGCGGGATGTCAGATGTCTTCCTCTATTATTTCTGCCTCATTGCATTGAGACAAGGTCTCTCACTGAGTGGGAATCATCTTTTTGGCTTGGCTGGCTAGCTCTGCCAGTGAGCTCTCAAGATTTTCCCAGTGCTGGGGTTACAGGTATGTGCAGTCATGCTCGGCTTTTTATGCAGCAATCGGAATTTGAATCTGGCCCTCCTGCTTGTAGAGCGTGTACTCATACCCACTGAGCCATCTCCCTAGCCCCAACCTACACCCATTTTAAGGCAAGAAAACGAAGAGCCAGAGGGGTTGGTTGTGGCTGGCTGTGCTGGACGGGCTTCTCTACTTTATGCTTGGCTTACTGCCTTTGATCGGATATGACCCATCTGCTATGGGTTAGAACTCAGACAACAACCTTTGTCCCTGAAGAGGGACCTGAGCATTATACTGAAATCCCCAAGGAACAGGAACAAACATCAGGTTAGGCACAGCTAGTAGCAGGATGGGTCCCTCTCCAAGCCTTGCAGCCCCTCCCTGAGCAATGCGAGCCTCCCTCCCCTGAGACTCACTGCCCCACCTTCCCTGCCCCAGCACGTCTGACAGCCGCCAAACTCATCACCTCTGAGATCAGAAAGGCTTGCAAGTAGACACTAGTGGTCTTGAGCTGAGGAAACACACAGGAGAGCAATTAAGGCCGCACGTGGTTGGGAGCCCGCCTCTGGTGGTTTGCAGCTGCAGAAAGCCCTGGCTCCCCTGGGCTCCCCACGCTTGCTCTCTCTTGCCTGTCTGTACTTCCCATCCTGACCAATTAGATCCCCATGTGTGCTGCAGGCGTGAAAAAAATAGAAAGTGAGCAATCCTTCATGCGCCTCTGCGTGGCACAGCTTTGATCCTGGTGGTGCGGTGGCCCCGTTCCATCAGAAAGTGCGTCTGTCTCGGGTTCTTTTCTTTCTTTCTTTTTTTTTTTTTCTGTTAACCCAATTTCTTTTTTTCAAAATGACATGAACCTCCACCCAGAGACCTGTGAAACAACCACCACCCATCTTCAGACCCTTCTGATCAAAGCTGGGTTGGAGTTTTTTTTTCCTTTGTCGCTTTTTTTTTTTTTTAAGATTTTTGTCAGTCCCTCCTAAGGTTGGTTTGCCGCCAGTGTTTCCAGGCTGAAATCAAAAGAAATCGTCTATTAATATCAGCCTTGGGCAACAAGGCCACCATGGTTTGGTTCATTTCGGAATATCTTACAGTCTGGGTTGGGAGTGTAGGGGTGAAGAGAGAGAGATTAGATAAGCAGTTTCAAAACTAAGGAGGGATGAAGGGCGTTAACTCTGGTGTCTTTCAAAGTTGTGACCAGTCTCAATACCTGGCTACAGATTCAAATATTGGGGAACTGTTTGATTTTGAAAGTGCTGCAGTTCTAGAGGCCTCTCTGGTATGAAGGTCTGTTTCAAGCTGACAAATAAGGCAGTGTGTCATTCCTGTGGCCGGTGGCATACAGAGCTAGGCAGTGGAAGAGGAGGTGACAGAGATCTGGGGTGCTGCAGAGGAGGAAGTGGAGTTAAGGGTGGTGGGGATGATCTCAGTGGGTGTGGGGGAGACGTAGGTGGAATGAGAACGAGAAGGTGTTTGTGTAGGAGGAGTGGGAGAGGGTTTCGTGGTGGTGAGAAGAGGAGGGATGGAGGGGGTGCTGCCGACGGTGGAGGGGTGCTGCCGACGGTGCAGGGGTGCTGCCGACGGTGGAGGGGTGCTGCCGACGGTGGAGGGG
>NW_021620775.1:2277847-2284471 GCF_004785775.1 Grammomys surdaster
GACGGTGGAGGGGCGCTGCCGACGGTGGAGGGGTGCTGCCGACGGTGGAGGGGTCCTGGTGACGGTGGCTAAGCTAGGAAGGTGGCAGGAACATGGTTGCAGGGTGTAGATGGCAATGGAGAAAGCCGCCATGTATACATGGAAAGGACAGAGAGTCAAGGGATGAAGTCCGAGCACGCAGAAGGGTGTATGAGTTACTTCCTGATGGTGTGAAAACATACTGATTAAAACTGGCTTGGGGAAGAAAGGACTTATTGGGCTTACACTTCCACGTCACAGTCCAGAGATCTAGGGACAGGAACTGGAGCAGGAACCTGGAGTCAGGAACTGAAGCAGATGTGGCAGGAGTGCTGCTTACCAGCTCTCTTTCCATGGCTTGCTCAGCCTGCTCTATTACACACCTCAGGACCACGTACCCAGGGGCGCCGTTGCCCATGGTGGCCTGGCCCCTCCCACATTATTTATCAATCAAGGAAATGCTACATACACGCACACAGGCCAGTCTGATGGAGGAAGCATGAATTAGGCACTTTCCAGTTGCTGGGTGATCAAACACCATGACTTATAAAGGAAAGCATTTAATTGGGTTTATGGTTTCAGAGGATTAGAGTCAGTGATGGCAGGGGTAGCATGGTGACAGGAACAGCTGAGAGCTCACTTCTCAAACTGCAAGCAGGAGGCAGAAGGCACAATGGAAATGTACAGGTCTTCGGAAAACTAAAGCCCACCTCCAGTGACACACCTCCTCCAACAAGGCCACACCTCTTAGCAAGTCTGCAACCCTATAAGCCTATAGGGATCACCCTCATCCCAACCACCACAAAGTCACTCCTCATTTGAGAACTTTCTTTTTCCAGGTGACTCTAGTTTGTGTCAAGTTGACAAAAACTACCACAGGGGGAAAATGAAAGTGTCAGAAGAGTTACTGAAAACCGGGCGTTGCTGTCTCGTCTGACTGGACAATGGAGAGGAATCCAAAGCTGACGGCAGAACATCCCATTTACATAGGGATATGCATATGTCCTCTCTGGGACCACTGGGGCTGGGCATTGCCACTCCTGCCTGAAGCCAATTTGGATAGCGCTTGCTGGGGACAGGTGCCTCTAGTCAGGAGTCTTATCACTCCAGCTGTTTGGTCACTCATTGTGGTCTATCTCCCTGAGAGGGTGGGTAGGAGGGCACGAGAGTCACCCAGACCACCTGCACTGAATGTGTTGGGGTTTCCGAGTAGCCCGGCTGTGTGGTTTAAATAGAAATGGCCCTCTTAGGCGCATATATTTGAATGCTTGGTCATCAGGGAGTAGTGCTACTTGCTGGGATTTAGGAGGTGTGGCCTTGTTGAAAAAGTGGTCATTAAGGTCTCAGATGCCCAAGCCACACCCAGTGTGGCAGTTCTTTTATGGCTGCCTGTGTAGATCACGATGCAGAATTCTCAGCTCCTTCTCCAGCACCATGTCTACCACCTGTATGCCATCTTTTTTCCCACCATGACCACAATGGACTAAACCTCTGAAATGTAGGCCAGCCCCAATTAAATGATTTTCTTTATGAGTTGCTATGGTCATGGTGTCTCTTTACAGCAATAGAAACCCTAACTAAGACCCTCCCTGATCCAATAAGAAACATGCACTGGGAATCCTGGACCAGTTTGTTGGCCCTGCTTCTGCCAAGCTGAGTGACTTTGACTGGAGCACTTTTCCTCTCAGCCCCCCCCCCCCCCGTCTCTATTGTGCAAAGTAAGCTCATTTAACCTGAGATGTTGTATAAACTCTGACATCCTGTTTTGGCTTTGGAGA
This sequence comes from Grammomys surdaster, assembly GCF_004785775.1. NCBI lineage: Eukaryota > Metazoa > Chordata > Mammalia > Rodentia > Muridae > Grammomys > Grammomys surdaster. The sequence continues at coordinate 2,279,644 of NW_021620775.1, forward strand.
ATCTAGTGATGTCACTGGAGCTCTGCCCGAGGTCATTCCTCCTTTAACTATGGAGTTCTGGATTCCATTGCTTCTGCCTGGTCCTTGTCTGAAGGTCTCTATTTGCCCTTTGGCATTGTTGGATAATGGGTGGGGGTTGGATCACATCACCCAATGCCCACTACTCTCCAGTGACAACAGGATCAGGAGCAAATGAGTTCTAGAGGAAAGGTTTCAAGTTTTGAGGAAGGGCTCCAACATGGACTGTTACCAGCTGTGAATGCACAGTGGCTAAGACAGTGCTGAATAAATTCAAGCGATCCACCAGAAAAAGCTAGTGAGCAGCCGGCATCAGAACAGGAAAGCCAGCAGGGCAGAGGAAGCAGAGGTCCTGCAGCGAACTATCTCCCTGCGCCAACAATGAGCCAGTCACAGCCTTCTGGCATCCGGTGCTCCATGTCCCAAAGCCAAGAAGACTTTAAAGGATCAGAAAGATCTTCATCCCTTTGTACCCAAAATTGGATCCAAGAAGTTATGAGGCAAGTTGCTGCTCATAAACGCTTCCAAAATAAATTTACTCTTATCAGGCTGCGGTGTTGTGTTTTCAATTAGAGGTTGGGACTGGGATGTAGCTTAGTATACCTCATTTTCAGCCATACGTCCCTGAATGTGCCTGATCTCATATGATCTTGGAAGCTAAGCAGGGTCAATTCTGGTTCAATTAGAGAGTGTACCTAGCATGTGAAAAACCCCAGGTTTACTATACCCAGCACAGAGGCGAGAAGGAGGAAGTGAGGGGTGGAGTGATCGATTGACTCTGAAATGTATTTCTGATACTCCTGGTACATTGCCTCCCTTGGTCTCATTCTTATCATCTCCATTGTCATGGAAACAGTAATGGAGGCTCCTGGGTTATCCCTGTCCTTATCCTTATCCATGATAAGGGTGTGATGGTCCCTACTGCCCTGGATTCCGACTGGTATGATGGGGCAGGCGGAAGGAAAGGAGATCACGGGGAAGAGGAGGGTGTCCTTCTGCCAATCCTGAGCAGTCCTTCTCCATGCCAACCTCAACATTTCCAACGGGAAGAGCACCGTTAATGGACCAGAGCTGAAGTCGGATTTGACATCCACTGACCATTACTACATCTGAATACTTCTAAAGATATAAGTACCCAATGGAAGAACCAAGAAAAAGAGAGCTGACATTTTCTCGTACCAGCTGTTCTGCAGGATGGTGGCTGTTCATGATGGATGGTGATTAATTCTTTCAAGTTGTACATTATTATCTCTATCTGACAGTGTGAGGTTCAAGATTCTCGAAGACCTCCCAGACTCAAGTACTATGCAACAACAAACAGCGCTTATTCTGTAGAGAACCGGCATGCAGGGGTCTACCATACATCAGGATGGAAGACAGAGGTGTAGACTTTGCAGGGTCAATTTAAAGCCTGTTAGGGCAGAAGTGGGAGGCTTTTATCTTTCTTTCCTTGATTGGTTGGCTCTCTCTCCACAAGTATGGGTACCCTTGTGGTTGGTTCAGGCTTTGGGGGATTTGGGGGACTTTTGTTGATTAACTATACTTGGCTCAAACTTCTTGGGATAGCTTCTACACCTCCTGATTAGCTGCCCGTGAGGTTGGCTCAGGCTAGATGGTAGGGTAGCTTCATGATTGCCAGCTTGTGAGGAATGTTTTTTCCTGGAATTGACTTGTTTTGGACTTTTCCAGTTCTGAGAAACAGAAACTTAGGCCAGTTATGTAGCCTGTCATGGAGTCAGCCTGGCTCTGGCTAACTCTGTCCTCTTAACAGATAAGAAAATTGAAGCTCAGAAAGACTGAGCAGCCCCAAGTCATAGAATTGGTTGGTGGAGGAATCGGGGTTCAGATCCAGGTTTATCTGTCTGCTTACCCCCACCATGGTAGGTTGACCTTTGAGGTAGTCTGAATGGGAAATACTCCATATTCTTGAGCATCTGAATACTGAGTCCTAGTCTGTGATAGTTTGGGTAGGCTTAGGAAGTGTGGTCTTACTGGAGGAAATATGGCCCTGGGAATGGGCTTTGATGTTTCAAAAGCCGTGTGTTTTCAGTATGTTTTCTATGCTTCCTGCTGTGGTTTGAGATGTGAGCTTTTAGCTGATGCCCCAACTCCTTGATGCCTACCGCCTACTACCCACACTTGTCCATCATTTGCTCTCTGGAACTGTGAGCCAAATAAATCCCTTATTCTTAGTTGCTTTGGTCATGGTATCATATCACAGAAACAGGAAAGTAATTAATACAGAAGTTTGTACCAGGGAGTGAGCTTTTTCTATGACAGACCTGACCATGATTTTGTTTGTTTGTTTGGCTTGTTTTTTTGAGAGATTCAGAAGGCTTTGGAACCTTGGAGTAGAAAAGCAGTTGAACGCTGTACCAGTGGCTCTCAACCTTCCTATTATTGTTCCTTCAATACAGTTTGCATGTTGTGGTCACCCCCCAGCCATAAAATTATTTTGTTGCTAATTCATAACTGTAATTTTGCTGTTATGAATCATAATATAAATATCTGCATTTTTAGATGGTCTTAGGTGACCTCTGTGAAAGGGTCATTTGATCCCCAACAGTTGAGATCCACTGCTGTAAGCAGAACCTTATGGGGCCAACCTACTACAATCTTGGAAGGCTGTAGTCCTGAGAACTATGTGGATTGTGAAGGCTCAGATCAAGAGGTTTTAGAGAGGAAGAACATTAGCACTGGGGTTAGAGACCATTCTTGTGGTATTTTGACTAAAGATGTGGCTGATTTTTTATCCTTATCCTAAGAACTTGCCTGTGGCTAAATATAAAAGCAATGGACTAACTTCTTTGGTAGAGGAGATTTCAAGACAACCTAATATTGACTCCATCATATGGTCATTACTGATCACTCTTATGCTGGTCTACAGTGGGAAGGAGCAAGTGGGACAGAAACACACATGTAGCCTGGAAAGGAAAGGGAAATGGAGAAAGGTAATGTTACAGCCAAGACTTGTGCTAGAAGAGAGGCTGTAATTGTTAAGAAAGTTGGTTCCATGAGGGACTAGATCTGCTTTGCAATAAAGGGAAGGGTATAGGGGAGGTTTTGATGTTAAGGTCCTGTTCCCCAATTGGTTCTTGATCTGTCAGTAAAGAAGACATGGGCCAATTGCTGAGCAGAAGGAATAGGCGGGGATTTCAGGTCCCTGGAGGAAAAGAGACAGAGGCAAGGGAGGAGAGGAGAGTTTGCCAGGATTCTGATGGAGAAAAGTTGACCAGCCATGTGAGGTCTTGAAATGGAGTGGCCACACAGGCCACTCCTACAGGCTGGCAGTCGGGGATATAACTGAACAATTAAGTTTAGGACAAGTGTGAGGGAGGTGCATAGATCAGAATATCAACAAGGCCACACTTTTCCAGGCAGGAGATAGTAACACCCAGCAATTGTGTCAGAAGGCAAGTTGGAAATGAGCAACGTGTGTGTGTGTGTGTGTGTGTGTGTGTGTGTCTTTTATCCATGGATTCAAAGGAAGCTAGGTGGCGGCTGGTAGTGCAGCCTATTCCCGGATCTTAGGCCAGGCAGCAAAAAGCTACACACAACACAAGGATGTCCTCAGGACAAGATCCTACTCAGCTAAGCTTCCAACTGTGAAGGAAAAGCCTAAGCAATTTTCTGCTTCTAGAAAGGAACACCAAACCAAAGTGCAGCAAATCTGCTTCAAGGAGATCACCCCAAGCTGGTGGCTGAACTTGGCATTGCCACCCACATGATGCTGGCTTTAGAGCCATGGAGGATCCGAGAGTAAAGAGGTCATGGGATATTCCTCCTTGGTTTCAGAGGCTGCTGAGGCCAAGTGTGTGGTAGGGAACACCTCCTGGAGGCCCTAAGAAGCTATTTCATTAAACTACGGAAGTAAAGCCAGGTTGCCTTGGAGACCCTAGGATGGTAGAGGTGCCAAAGATGTGGAGTGTCTGCCAGAAAGAATGGTGTACAAGGAGTGGAACCAGCTCAAGACAGACTTCAGAGCATGTTGCGAGCAGCAAAGATGGAGGGACAGAGCCATCCAAGCCCTGATATCAGACACACAGCCACAGGATTTAGAATTGCTCTGCTGGGTTAGAGTCTTGCTTCGGTTCAGTATTTGCTCACTAAGCTGCATTCCTTTCCTTTTGGAACAATAAAGTATATTATATGCTATTGCATGTTGGAAGCATGTAATTTGCTTTTTTACTTTACTTTACATGGTGTTACAGTTAAGATTGTCTTGGGTCTAGCTGAGCACAGTGGCATACAGCTTTAATTCCAGCACTTGGGAGGCAGAGGCAGACAGACCTCTGATTTTGAGGCCAGACTGTTCCATGAAGTTAGTTCCAGGTCAGCTAAGGCTGCACAGAGAAACTCTGTTGGAGGTGGGGCTGAGGGAGGGGGACAACACCCCCTTGATCACCTTGAGTCTCAGAGGAGACTTTGGACTTTTGAATAGTGTTGGAACTGAGGGAGCATGAGGGCTTTAAAAGTTGGACTAAATGCATTTTACATTATGATATGGCAATGAGACTATGGGGGGCCAGGGAGTGAAATGTGGTGGTTTAAATGAGCCAGGCCCCATAGTCTCCAGCAACTGAATACTTGGTCCATAGTTGATGGAGCTATTTGAGGAGGCTTAGTGGGCGTGGCCTTTATGGAGGAAGCATGTTACTGGGGGCAGGCTTTGAATTTTCAGAAGCCACATGCCATTTCCAGTGCACTCGTTCTGTTTCCTGCTTGTGGTTTGAGATGTGATTTCTCAGCTAGTGCTCCAACTGCCTGCCTCCTGCCTCCTGCCTCCTGCCTCCTGCCTCCTGCCTCCTGC
>NW_021620775.1:2284481-2288656 GCF_004785775.1 Grammomys surdaster
CTGCCTCCTGCCTCCTGCCTCCTGCCTCCTGCCTCCTGCCTCCTGCCAGCTCTACTCTGCCATCATGACTATTATCCCTCTGGAACTGCAGCCCCAAATTAAGTTTTTTATTTTATAAGTTGTCTTGCATGATGTTTTATGACAGAAAGCCAAACTAAAACAAAAACAAAACCAACATCTTACTAAGACAAGTTTATGTCTTTCTATGATTGACTAAACAAAGAAATTATGATCTGCCTCTGGAGTTAACACTCATTTTCAAATCCATTTCCCTGTTTTCTGGATCAGCCAAGGAGGACATCGGGAGACCTAGGAGGGAAATCTGGAACTCTGTTTCCCGGAATTAATTCTTATCCCCTCTTAAGTGGAGATGGGGACAGTCCTTAAGAATCTCAGAAGGAAAGGGGCTTTGTTCTCAGCATGGTTTGCCTGAGGCTAGGGGCCTCATTGCTCAAAGCCTTGGTAATAGTATTCAAGCACTAGTGCCTGGGTGGTAGGTGCTTACCTTGGGTGCTTAGTGAAGAGGCAGAGCTCTGTGCCCATTGGCATCCATAATGATCATACCTCCCTAAAGGGGAGAGAGGCATGTGATGCTCCCAAGCTCCTCACTGACCAGAACATGGGAACAAACACCAGTTTTGCTGTCGCTCAGGCTGGATCTTGCCCTTCCTTTCTGGATCCTTCCTATTTCTCAGCTCATAGTTTATTTACTAACTTAGATCCTGGGAATAAAACCCAGGTCCTCATCCACAATAAGCAAGTACTCTCAATAGTCTCAGTCACTGGGTCTTACTGAAATGTCATCTCCTTAGAGGAGGTGACCAGCTCTGTAGGCTGTCCTTTTATCCCTGAAAACTGTCCTGGGATATTTGTTCATGTTGTGAACCCCAAGGTTGTGTTATTTACTGAATTCCTGCTTTTAGCTGTGGTGTGGCTCAGCCTTTAGCACACACCTTTAATCCCCCTGGCTGGAATACAGACTCACCCTTAGTGCACACCTTTAATCTCAAACAATGAAGGTAAAGTTAGTTTGTAGAAGGAAGCACCTGTGTTTAAAAATGATGTCTATTTGAGTGGCAGGCAAAGTGATGAATCAGGGAAAGATTTGACAGAATAGGATATGCCTGATTCATGAGAAGAGAGAGGAAAGGGAAGCTACTTAAGAGAGCAGTGCAGAGACAGAAGAGGAGGAAGAGGAAGAGGAGAAGGAGGAGGAGGAGGAGGAAGCAGTTTTACAGGGATAATTATAGAAAGACAGGTTGAAGAGAAAACAAGCTAGATGCAGGTGAAAACAGAAAGATCCAGAGAATGAGGAGCCAGAAGATTAGAGCATATTGCCAAAGTTAGTATGAGGCCAAGGAGAGAAATTCAGAAAAGAAAGAGAGGGAGAGAGAGAGAGAGAGGGAGGGAGAGAGAGAGAGACACAGAGAGAGAGACAGAGAGAGACAGAGAGAGACAGACAGACTGAGACAGAGAGAGAGAGAGGCAGAGAGACAGAGAGAGACAGAGAGCAGGAAGAGAGCAGAGAGACAGAGAAACAGAGACAGAGAACAGACTGGATTAATCAGTGTGGAGAGTTTCGAGCTAGAGCAGCTGAGATGGTCAGCCAGCCAGAGCTCAGAAAGAGCTAAAAAAGGGTGAGCTTCAGCAGTAGGTCTCAGAGGGTGAAAACATCCTAGGCTTAGATAATACTGTAGAGAGGCTAAAAGTTTCCAGGACTTGGCCTAAGTTAGCCGACTGAGACCATAAGTCTTGGAGACTACAGTTGTCTCCAGAGGGTAAAAGCTACATGGACACATAACACACTCCATCATCCTTCCCCTCCATAGGCACACTGGTCACAAGTTATAATTAGTATTTGTTAACTTCCCTGTGTGACATCTGTCTCTATAGGAGACCACTGGACCTGTGAGCATTCTTGTCACCAAGATACACTGGTGTCATCACCACAAAGGAGTCGCTGTTCTAGAGGGCCAGGTGGCATGTGCCTTTGAGTCTAGTGCTAGGGAGGCAGGTGGATCTCTGCGAGTTGAAGGCCAGCCTGGTCTATAGAGTGAGTTCCAGGACAGCCAGGGCTACATAGTGAGACTCTGTCTCTTTTTTTAAAAAAAAAAAAAAAAATGCTGCAGCTCTGTACGATGAACGGACAGGGAAAGTGGGGAAAGGAAAGGAGTTTTGTGTCTGAGGGATTAGCATCGGAGCTCTGGAGGGGGGAAAAGGTCTATAGAAAAAGAGGAGCCTGAACTTAGAGCAGCTCTAAAAGATAAGGTCATTTATTCAGGACTCATAGGGAACTTAGTGGCAGGGGCTTCCATGATCAGCACAGAGATCTCTGAACTCTTTAGACATTTGTGTTTCCAGCCCTCTGCTTATCCATCCTTCTGATCATACAGAGGGCCTGCTACCCTCCCAGGGGTGACCTTTGGCCAATCAGACCCAGGGAAGGAGAGAAAACTGGTCTCATCATCAGAGACTGTCTCACAGCTGACTTCCTTGACTGTAGGGTCCTTGACCAAGGCTGGGTCCTCTGTCCCTGAGCTGGCCCCAAGGAGTCACTCCAGATCCAAACAGAAGTAACTCAGTGACGTCTACTGTGGAGTTAGCACCACCTCTTCAAGTGAAGGCATTAGACTGGGGTTCTTTCCTTGGAAGACCACCCTAAAGAAATCCCCATACTGGAAACACTAGGGTGCCACTTGTCCAATGACTAGATGAGACACTTGAGCAGTAGAAAGCTCCCTATCTCGGTTTCCAGACAAGTCTTTCTATGAGACATCATAAATCCCTCCATTACTGTGTATTTCTTGGATTGCATATCTAGCTGTTTATAGCATTAGACTTAACATCTCCAAATCATGTCTGGGCTATTACTGTCTCCTATGAATGTGCTTCTTTTCAATCTTTTCTGTGATAGCAAATGTACCACTACGCGCCTCCCCTCAAGCCCACATCAAAGAATGTTACTAGGTCTGAGAATTTGCCTTTCTCCAATCCAAGACCATCCACCTTAACCTCTAAGACCCACACCAGGTCCAGCGCTTCCCAGTGCTCGCTGGCCTAGTCCTTGAGTGCTCTTCTCTTGGCTACTAACTGTCAGTGACTTGGGTTTGTCTCCCTGTTGCTATCCTCATCCCTCATAGGTCATTTTTCACTTGGCCATCAGGGTGGTCTTTTGGAAGAGCGAAACAACCATATCCCTGCCCACTTAACATCTCTAGTGGGCTCTCAATGCTTATTGAATGCAATGCAGCCTTCCTTTGCGGTCCTCGAGACCCTCTGCCATCGCTCCTTTACAAGCTTTATTTGCCGGTCTCTAGTAGCATGGATTCTGTCCTCGGAAAGGCAGCAGGCTGGCCTTCTCTGTCTCGGTCTTCTTGCTCCCATGCTTCTGGTCACTAGCTCCTTGCTATGATTCAGGTTTTTCATAGCCATTGTTGTTGTTTGGAGTTATTTTATCCAGTGGCTGCACTTTATTTTGTCTTCCACAGAAGAACTTGTTTTCCTCATATGATCACTTATGCTGTCCCTGCAAAGAGCCGGACCATATTGCTCAGAAACCAGTGAACAAGAATGAATCTCTGGCTGGGCAGTGGTGGCGCACGCCTTTAATCCCAGCATTCAGGAGGGAGAGATAGGCAAATCTCTGTGAGTTTGAGGCCAGCCTGGTCTACAGAGTGAGCTCCAATATAGTCAGGGACACACAAAAGAAACCCTGCCTCAAACAACGACAACAAAAACAAACAAAAAGATCAATCTCAGAGCCTTTAGATCTCATATCAGGATACAAGGTCTTTGAAAGGAAAAGAAAGCAATCACTTCCTGGACATTGGAAGGTCTGAAAAGTGGTGGGGGCAAGGAGCCCTAGAAATAAGGGCAGCAGACACTTAAGACAATAATACTGCACCGAGCAAGACAGGTCAGAGGTGGCTATAGGAACAGGTAGCTATGGATTTGGTCTTGATTCATCCATGACAAATTTGGAGCCTGAGATGTTAAGATAGCTAGAGATGTCAAGCAGAAGAAAGTTGTTTTAGTTACATTTCTCTTACTGTGATAAACTACCCTGACAAAAAGCAACTTTAGGAAAAAGTTTACTTTGGCTTGTAGTTCCAGAAAGGACACAGTCCTCAAAGGCAGGGAAGGCTTGGAGAGAGAGGGGGAGGGGATGGGGGAGG
>NW_021620775.1:2288756-2325787 GCF_004785775.1 Grammomys surdaster
GGGGAGGGGTTGGGAGAGGGGGAGAGGGAGAGGGAGCAGAAAATAGGGTGAGGCTATAAAACGTCTAAGCCTGACTCCCATGAAGTCCATCCTCCAGAAAGGGCCCACCCCTAAAGGTTTCATAGCTTCCCCAGACAGCGCCTCCATTTGGGGACCATGTGTTTAAATACTTCTGCCCATGGGGGACATTTTTTTTTTCATTCAAATGCCTCTGTCCTTTAGAGTTGTTATGCTCACCAATTTTCAGAGGCTCAGTCAGCCATCCAGATTCTCCAGAGTTTGATTCCCAGAACAATGAGTCACTTGATCTCTGAGGCTTGACCTACTATGGTCGCTTCGTGTTTATTCAATGGTTCTTTCAAGCATTTAGTGTCATTTAAGTACCTGCTATGCTCTTTGCACATGTTAGGCACAAAACAATGCAAAGTACCTTCCTGCCCACAGGCAACTTCTAACATCAAGGATAGATATGTGCCACAGTTGTCTTAGGAAGGGAAGAAGTTATAGTGAAGGTATACAGATGGGACCCCGTGTGGACTGCGGCTCTGGACCTCCTGCGCAGAAACAACATAAACTCTGATATTTCTTAGCTTTATACAGATTTGATCTTTCGGGAAGCAGACAGGTGGCTTCAGGGAATTTCTAACAATGCTCTCTCCCTTGCTCGCATGCTTTCCTCACCACGGTGACAGATGAAGCCCACTGTTTCTTGTATCAGTCACTACTGGAACCAGGAGGGTGGACTCAGTGGGATGATCCAGGCTGGGTAGGGTGAAGCGCCATTGCCTTCCACTGAGCAGAAGAGGAAACCGCATAGACATCTGCAGTCCTTAAGTCCTTGGGCGGCCAATAGAAGTACAAAGTTGCTCCGCTTACCTGCTCAGGGTGTGTGCTCACCTGCTCAGGGTGTGCTTTTGGAGGGTACACATCTCAGTGCATCATTTTATCTGTACAGTAAATGTCATTTATTTCCTTCTCCAGGACCTGACTTCCAAATGCAGAAAAGTCCATACCAGTCACCATGGGAACTCACTCCTCCGCTCTCTCCACCCCAAGATCCCTGAATCCAGCCAGATTTGCTCTTTCTAGTGTACCAGAGTCCCTCGTTTAAAGGATCTGACATACCGAAGGGATGAAGTTCCCCACAGGACTTAGAATCTCTCCCAGGCTGGGAAACTTCTTATCAAGCTTCTCCCCTGGGTGACTTCAAAAGCTCCCCCCGAGACACTTGACCTCATGCTTGCCTTTGGATTCAAAAAAAAAAAAAAAAAAGCACACTAAGACTTGATTTACAGGCAGTGTTTCTCTTCAGCCCCAGCCCTATAGAAACCCCTGGGAGACAAGACTATCTACCTGTTTGGGCAGTTTTGAAAATTCTGGGAAAAGCACACACATCAATACTTTCTAAAAGCAATCTTGCCGCAGAAGTGGGACTCTCCACTCTGGCCAATCCTGTATCCATCCGACTCTGGTTTTACCTGGACAGATGGCTACTTGTTTAAGAGTGATATATTTATTTTACCTTGTCTCCACCTCAAGGGCTCTCACAGTAGACACCTTTATGGAATTACTGTGAGAAAGGTAAATACATATAGCGTGTCTAGCACATTCTGAGAACACACTAAATAATGACTGAGGTTTTACTAACACATGATTGTGTGTGTATGTGTGTGTGTGTGTGTGTGTGTGTGTGTGAGAGAGAGAGAGAGAGAGAGAGAGAGAGAGAGAGAGAGAGCGAGAGCGAGAGCGAGAGCTGTGTCTGTTGAGGCCAGCGGTAGGCAGAGGCGTCTTCTTCTATTGTGCTGTCCACTGTCCTTTCTGAGGAGACAGGGTCTCTCAACTGAATCTAGTTCACTGATTCTGCTAAGTTGAGGAACATGCTCCAGTGTTTACATGCACCCAGAGCCTCACGTGGGTCCTAAACACCCAAAGCCTCACGTGGGTCCTGAACACCCAGAGCTTTATGCGGGTCCTGGTTACCCTCAGGGCCCTCTTGCTTGCCTGCTGGCATTTTCCCCATGCGGCGTCCTAACACTTGATTTGAACTAATGTTAAAAGATTAGCATTATGGCTGGTGACTTTGCTCATCATGGCTGTGTACGTTGTCTAAAAATGATCAATTATCTAAAACTTTCGATTCTTCTCACCTAGCTCGGCAATGCTACTAAGGTTTTAGTGGCAGAGTCTGCAACACTGTGGAGCCCTGCCTTTCTTCTACCTTGCCTGGCAAGGCTGATGGTGAATCTCACGCTCCTTGAGAGCAGGTGATACAGGTCTCATCTTGATCTCTCTCCATCAGCCTTCCAGTACAATGCGCAGAAGGTGATCTCCTCCTTAGATCTGAATCCATCCCTCTTGTCCCGACAGATCCCCCTCCGCTTCTGCTCTCCCACGCCCATGCTTCCTTTTCAAAATGTTATGAGTAAATATCACTTATATTGATTTTTTTAAAAAAGTTTTTCCCTCTGGGGAATCCACTGCAACCCCCTGAAAGTCTGGGAGGCCTGCCTGTGATTAGAGTTTTCCTAAGCCCAAGTCCAATTTTTGTTTGTTATGGAAACATTTAGTCATTTTAAAAAAACAGCCTCAAGTCTTGGAGACTGACACTATCATGAGCCACTTCTCACAGCAAGAAGAGAAGTGGGGCAGAGCTGGAGAGCAGCATTCTCTACTGAGAACGGTCATGGTGAGTGGGAGTGACTAACATAGGAAGGAAGAGAGGGAGGAAGGAGGAGGAGGGAGGGATGAGGAAGGGAGGAAGGAGAGATGGAGGAGGGAGAGAGGGAGGAGAGGTGGAGGGAGAGAGAGATAGAGAGGGATGGAGGAAGGAGGAAGGGAGAGAGGGAGGAGGGAGGGATGGAGGGGGGAGAGAGAAAGGGAGGGAGAGAGGAAGGTACAGAGGGAAGAAGGAAGGGAGAAAGAAAGGGAAAGAGGGAGGGAGGGAGAGAGGGAAGAAGACCTTGGGGAGCAAAAACATGGGATGGGAAACTGGGGACTTTTTCTTGGAGAAGACAGTGGCCTCTATAGTTCTCAAGCTTTCAATCTAGAGAATGATACAACAAGGAACGAATATCAACCATGTATGCATATAAGCCTAGCTGAGGCTTTGGGTTTTATTCTTTTCTACTACCCAGCTTTAGGTTGACTTATTTTTTTTCTTTTTACATTTTTGTGTTTTGTGTACTGGGGGACAGGTGTGATCATGTGGCATGGTGCATGTGCTTTACATTTTAAGCATATGATTTCAGCTTTCCTGGCAGGTTAAAACCGGCCAGGCCTGGTGGTGCATCATTCCTGTGGTCCCATCTACTCAGGAACCTGAGGCCAGAAGATTGTTTGAGTCTAGGAGTTGAAGACCAGCATGGGCCAGGACAGCAAGACCCCTGTGATGGTTTGTATATACTTAGGCCAGGGAGTGGCACTATTTGGAAGTGTGGCCTTGTTAGGGTAGGTGTGTCACCGTGGGTGTGAGCTTTAAGACCCTCATCCTAGTTGCCTGGAAGTCAATATTCAGCTAAAGAGACTCTCAGCTCTGCCTGCACAATGCCTGCCTGGATGCTGCCATGCTTCCATCTTGATGATAATGGACAGAACCTCTGAACCTGTAAGCCAGCCCCAATGAAATGGTGTCCTTTATAAGACTTGCCTTGGTCATGGTGTCTGTTCACAGCAGTAAAACAACTAACTAAGACAATCCCTGTCTTTAAAAAAAAAAATTCTTATTCAATATGCTGCTCATCTCAATTCTTTAAGACATGGAGTCATTGATCTGAATGGACCATTGGGCTTTTTTTGTGTTTTTGTTGTTGTTGTTGGCGGTGGTGGTGGTGGTTTGATTTGGTTTAGTTTTGGTGGGATTTACACCATGAACCTTGTGGGCCTGGTGATGCTGTATTTGAGGAGTGGCTTTTCCTCGGTGCCTGCCAGCAATTAGCAGGAGTAGCTTATAAAGGCGCTTGAACAACCTTAGCAACTGTATGTCGATACTGCTCTATCTTTGGTAAACACGGGGAATGAGGGTCTGAAGGTTAAAAGCGCCAACTACAGCAGTGGTTCTCAACCTGTGGGTCACAGCCAAAAGGATTCACATGTCAGCTATCCTTCATATCAGATGCTCATGTTACAGTTCACAAGTATAGCAAAATCACAGCCTTTTGACGTAGCATTGAAAATGATTTTATGGTTGGGGGTCACCACAGCATGAGGAAATCTACTAAAGGTCGCGTTGTTAGGAAGGCTGAGTGTTAGCATTCTGTCTGAGCACTGCCCCAGTTACCTGGCAACAGCCAGGTACGCCTGACTCACTATAAAAGGGGCTGCTTGCCCCCTCCTCCCTTTCCTCGCTCTCTTGCTCCTCTCTCGCTCTTGCCCTTCCCTTCCTGCTCCTTCCCTCTCCCCATTCCCTTTCCCCCCTCTCCACGTGCTCATGGCTGGCCCCTACTCCTCTATGTCTCTTCTCTACTCTCCCTCTCTCTGCCTTTCTCTGCCTATGCTCCTCTCCGAGTGTCTTTAATAAACTCTATTCTGTACTATACTGTCATGTGTCTGTTCCCTCAGGGGGAAGGGATGCCTTGGCATGGGCCCGCAGAGACAACCCGCTTCCTCCATACCTCACTACTCCTCCATAGAACATATTCCCCTCTCTTTATCTTTTTATAAGCATATCACTGAGAACCGCTGGTCTAGAGCAATGTGAGCTGTCTAGAAGCTCAAGTTCCATCTTTATATCCAGTCACCTGAGGAAGACTCGTGGGCATCTCTCCACACTCCCCTACCTCCTTCTGTCCTCTCAGCCCATGGAACTAATTGCCCATGGTTCCCTTGCTTGCCCAGTTGCAAGCATTCAAAACACCAGCCCTCACGTGAGAACACCCTGCCCTTTCATGCCCGGGCTCCACAATGGCTGTAGACAGGCCAGCATGTCCCAGATAGTCGTCACATACTTCTGACAGATACCTTCCTGAATCCTACGAAAACAAGGCCTTATTCTAAAAAGTGAGCCAATCAGTGACATTTCGATTTTAATTCTTACACTTAATCAAAATTATACCTATACACAACTTGGAGAGCTGAAGAGGTCTACAGTGCCCTGCTATATTAAGAATTAATTTCAAATGTCCTCCATAACTGGCATGTTCAGTCTTCATCCTGCGCTTTGGTTCCACCTTACGTAGACGTGCCTTTCACCTCACATTCCCCCAACCTTGTTATCTACTAAAGTAGTTTACCCAGCTCTCCTGCTTACATTATGAAAATATAAATTATGTTCGTAACGGGCCCTTGCTCAAAACCGCAGTTTCTTTTTCTTTCCTGGTTAGTAACCCTGTTTTTTGTTTTTGTTTTTGTTTTTTTTTTTTTAAATTTCCTTTGCATTAAGCAATAATCAAAAGTTCAAACTCTGCCAGAGTTCTCAATTCCTTCCTCTGTGGTTTCGATGATAGACTCTTCTATGAACTCCACCTCTGGGCAGGAGCAGGAGCTGGTCCCCGCCCTGGTTACCCTGGTTATGTCTGAGCTCAGTGTGACGCTGCACTCGGGTCCTCCAGGACGTTTGCAGCATCACCGTCTTGTGACCTCCTCTTTCTTGGTTGTTCTCTCATTGGCAAGAGGCTCACTCCCAGCAACTTCAGACGAACTGGAGCGGGAGGTGAGGCTTTTTAAATCTCACCTCTCCCAGAACTTGCTAACATAGGTACTCCATAAATGCTTGACAGAGTCATGAATAAACTAAGAACGGGAGACAAGAAAACAGCAGAAATAACCTTGCAGGACACCTAAAAGGCAAGGGAGAGATTTACATAAATCATAGTGAAGTTGGAGAGAACGCTACCGTGGAGGAATGCATGGGAGGGAAGAGAGACCCTGAATGACCACGTTCCCTTTCTGGAACCTGGTTTATCTCTGCAGAAGAGATAGGAATGATATCACCTACTAAGAAAAACCATCATATGGAACGAGAACTCAGTTGGGCCTTCGCATGTCATCCTTTTAAAATGGCATTTAGACTAAATCACATACGCAAAATCCCCAGCACAATGCTGGTCTTTTGTAGAACTTCTAACAGGAAGGACTTTGCTCTTGTCTTAGGATGGCCAGGCACTCTGCATCACGAAATGCAGCAATATGAATTATGTTCAAAACAATGATAGAAAATCAACATTGGAGGCTGGGGTGGGGCTCAGTGTTAGAGCTCTTGCTAAACATGCAAAGGTTCTAGGTTCAATGACTCAAGGAAGAAAAGTTCAGCTTTGGATTCAATGCAGTAGTGTAGAGGCCACCAGGAGCTCTAATCTTGACTCCCACAGTGACTCTGCTGTGTGTTCTTACACAAGTTTCGTTTCTGCTCAGCCTGAGTAGCTAGCTGCTTTAGTGAAATGTCTTTGGCCCCTTACTCTACCACCTCTGTTATTTCACACAATATTGTCTTGTGAAATACCCTTCCCTCCCCACCTGCTGCTGTGAACCAGCCTGTACTCCTGCCACCAGCCTCCTTGGAGTGTGGGGTTCAGGCTGCTGGCCTCTGGGGCAGAGTGGGAGACCTACAGTACGGTCTTCTGCAGTGGAACGCAAAACAGACCTGGCCTTGGTTCCAGCTAACACCAGGGAAACGCTTGTAACCTGCCATCTTGTCAGCGTCAGGTCTGGGTGATTAATGACTCTTTAATCCCATAGCCCAATACCTGACAAAGTATGCTTGGGCTAAAAAGACAGAACAAACCTAATTAGCCTGGTCAGCCCACTCCCAAGGTGTGGGTTGCTAAGGATCCCCAGGGCTTGGAGAGCAAGCCTCTCCCTCCCTGTCCCTTTCAGGTCTGTGAAAGAATCAAGTGGCCACAATGGGAAAGGGACTCCATTAAAAGGGGGGGGGGAGGCTGGCCAATGAATAAACATGCAGGTTACCGTGTTGATATTACACTGAATGCAATTCTGAAGTGGGGTGCTTGGGGCCTCGGAGGCCGGCGCCCCAGGTATTGTGCTGGGGGAGGGACTGGCCATTTGAAGTCAAGGTGAGAACATACTGGGGGCAGATGGAACCTGCTTTGTTTGTGAAAGCGTTTTTCTGCTATTTATGCTAATGAATGGGAAATACTTCTCAAGCATTTCAGATGGTTCTGTAATGAGGCCCGGCAGAATGTGCCAACATTGTTGGCCCTAGACAATCTTCAACTCCCACTGGCACATTAGCACCCCCTTTCTTTACAGGAAGGCCCTCAGAGGGTGAAAGAGGACAATGGGGGAAGAGTGAAAACATCACAAAGACGGCCTTTTGTTTCCAGGTCCTTTGAACCCTCTCAAAGGCCTGGTTTCAAGGGGTATGTTGGGCCTGCCTTTCAACGTCGCTGAACCCGGAATCCCCTGTTGTTTAGCAACATAGAAAGCTGACCTTAATTGACTCCACTTCTGAGCAGGCTTTGTAAATCACTCTGCCCAGACTGAAATTTCCTGATGGTGTCTGTGGGTGAGAGAGACTGTCTGTACCCAGGACACCAATTTGATCGTGTGTGCACACACAATGGCTTACAGCTGACCACTCTGATACACGTTATTCACTTTTATTCTCACAAGGACTCATCCTTCCCAACGGAGAGTCTCGACTCCATTTTATAGGTAAGAAAACTGAGGCACCCAGAGACTGGGAGATTTGCTGAGAGCCCTATATCAAGAAGGGAGAGGATCTGGGACTTAGCCCTTCCCACTGCACTACAGATGGTCTGGGCTCCAGAGTGTGTGCATGTGTCAGAAGATCCCTTCCATGATAAGTTTCTTTAACTGATTTTGCAGAGAAAGAAGAACACCACGAGGCTATGATTGCACTCTGGATTTCCCCTTTCGAGTCTTGTCATCATAGCGTTTCCTTGATAAGGCTTGCCTTCCTCCTGGCTGTACAGTGCTGATTTCCACCCATCCCTCCCTTTATACCCACTGTCATTTAGCTACTAGGTCTCCAACAGAGAAGATAGGGAGGCTCCACCTTCTGTGTGGGGATGATGCTTCACTGAGCCTTGTGGGATCCAGGGTGTAGTAAGGAAGGGATCCACCTTGAGCTTTCCTGAGATGCCATGTCCACACCCTTAAAGTTCCTACATCTTGCCGGGCGGTGGTGGCGCATGCCTTTAATCCCAGCACTTGGGAGGCAGAGGCAGGAGGATTTCTGAGTTTGAGGCCAGCCTGGTCTACGGAGTGAGTTCCAGGACAGCCAGGGCTCCACAGAGAAACCCTGTCTCGAAAAACCAAAAAAAAATAAAAATAAATAAAAAAAAATAAAGTTCCTACATCTATAAGTGTCAAAGTTAAATGACATGTGACCATGTGGTCCTTCTGATAGGCCCCATGCTCAGAAGGGGGCATGTTTATATCGGTACTCTGATAGCACAATCTTGACATTCTTGTTGATTTTTGTCTTTATTTTGTGAATGGACTCTAATAAGACAGTGGTGCAGATGATATCAGAACAACTGCCATTACTTGCTTCCTCGTCCTGTAGAGCATCCTTCATGCCCCCAGGACTACAGGATTCCAGGGACAGAGCTACACAAGTATTTGATGGCCTCATTTGAGTAAAGGGGGCACTGATGGTCTCAAGAGCCCGTGCTTTCCATTCAAACTAGACTGGAGATTCCAAGCTAGATGATGGTAGTGTCTCAAGAAACACCAATGACTAAAGGACCCCATAATATCCTTTTTTATTCACGGGCCAACTATTTACATCAAGAACACAGAGGAGAAAGCTACCAGAGTGAGGCTGGCTGCTGTCCTTTCCACGAGCCTCATTCTTAAGAGGCTGGAGCATGTGACCAAGAAACTCCACTGGCTCAATACAGCACTTCTAGTCTGGTGACAGTAAATGAAAGCTATGCATGAATGGACTGCAAAAAGAAGTTCTAGTTGGGAGGTAAATGCTCTTATATTTGCAGTAAAATTGATGAACCAACGTGACACATTGAGACCACAGCAAAGAGAGAAAAAAGGAAAGAAAAGACAAGAAAATGCTTTTTAGTGCAACTTTCCCTCTGTCTTAGTTGTTTTTCTGTTGTGGTAAAATGACCTGATCAAAGCAACTTAGGGGAAAAAGGCCTTACTTCTGGCTCACAGTGTAGGTTACAGCTCATTATGGAAGGGAACCCAAGGCATTGGGAGCTTGAAGCTGCTGCTTCAGAGTGACTGCAGCCAGAGGAGCGCCACAGCCATAAGAGAGCCATGAACGCATGCGTTCCAGTGCCACTTCCCCAAGGCCAAGGGATGGCACCTCCCGAAGTGCGTGGGTGTGAGGTATGTGAATGTCATCCTTGTGAAGGAAAGAGTGGGATGGAGAGCGGAAGCGCCACAGGTTCCTGTGACTCCTCGAAGAGTCCCGAACTGTGTACATGGCATTAGATTTAAGATGGCTCTTAGAACACCGGTGAGACATCAAAAAGGGTTCCATCAAAAAGCTGGTTGCTTTCCCCATCTTCAGGGAGGTCCTACTCAGTGATGACACTCACCTGCCCACTCCTTCTGAGTTGCCTCATCAGGCAGGGCTTTCATTGGGGCACGGAGATAGTGTGGCAAGATACGATTGGCTGAAGATCTAGGGGCTTGGAATTGACAGGAACACTGTGCAGAGGTTTATGCGCTGGATCATAAACTCACATCTGCATCCTGATGCTGGCCTCCGGAGTCTGATTCCGGAATTTGTCATGTGACTCCTGTTTCCCCCCCCCCCCCGACCCCCGCCCCATCCTTGGTCCTGTTCCCGCAGGTGGGTGCTCACACAAACAGCATAATTGAGACAAGCCTCTCAAACATTTTCCCCTACACCCCTCCCCACCCTCCAGAGAGGGTTCCTCTATGTAACAGCCCTCCTTAGCTGTCCTGGACTCAGTAGACCAGGCTGGCCTCGAGACACAGAGACCCACTTGTCTCTGCCTCCTGAGTTTTGAGATTAAAAATGTGTGACACCACCAACTAGTACCTCTCACATTCTTAGAGGTCCTTGTCTCAGGAGAGTCTAGATTGTGTCAACTTGACAATTAAAACTGTCATAAACCCTGGGTTCCTTTTCCTCCAAGCCCCTGACCCATGGTTTTCCTGCTTTTTCCCCCTCTCTTACAATACTTAATAGTCAACTTTACTTCTGGAAGAAGACCTATAAAAATAAATATGACATGGTCTTAAAATCTCCTGTAATTATAGCTTTTAGGGCTGGAGAAATTGCTCAATGGTAAAGAAATCATGAGGACCTGAGTTCAGGTCTCTCTCTCTCACACACACACACACATGCACTCACAGGTGCACACACCCAACACATCACATTCGTAGTTCACACAATTAACTCAAAAATAAGTGTGCTATTTGGGCTATGTCATTGTATTCAGCTTAGGGTCTGTACTGGGCACCACACAGCCCTGAATTGCTATGTGGGCTCAGGGTGACATTAGGAGGTCAGGATAGACTTGGTTACCCAGCTACAGGCACGTCACTGGTTCACAGGCCTCTGTTTCCTCAATTGATGATTACTTGGTGTTTAAGTCCCTTAAAAGGATAAATACAAAAGTATTTTGAAAAAGTAAAGCCTTGTGTGTGTTTAAAGTGCTATATGATTTTTGTCACTATTAAAATACCACAAAGCAGGAGACGTGAGCATTGCTGTCTCTGTTCCCTCTGCTTTGTGAATTAATGTTGAAAGTCCTTTTGTCAGATTTGCATACAGTGAATTCATCATTTTTCTCTTTATTAATAATGTTTGGAAGATAGAATAGAAATGCAGGGCATTTACAGCCTTCCTCCCACGTTGTAATAAAACAGACATTGGTGTTGGTGAAGGCTGGAGTGGTTTGCCAAAAGGAAGGTTTCACTCTATAGGGGAAAAAAAAGAGCAAAATCTGAAGTATATATGAAGTTGTTTATAGTCTTCTGATTATACAGTTGTCAAGTCCGTGTATCAACAAATGTCAAGGAAATAAACCAACAGCCTAACAGAAAAAGAAACAATATGCTCCAAGACATCTGAGCCACCACGCAGGGCTCTAGTAGGGCATGCTGCTGCTCAGTCAGACAGTTGAGGCGCTTCTGGATTAAAACATGTCTCCTCAGATGTGTAGCAGCTCACAGCAAACCTGAGTGACTCACCGAGTGCGTCAGGACTGTTACAATCCCATCCCTTGACACTCTCAGTGTACTGAGGTCTCTCGTGTATAAAATGAGCTTCATTTGTTTTTGCATGTATCTATCTATCTATCATCTATCTATTTCTCTGTCATCTATCCATCACCTAACTATCTCTTCCTATGTATGTATGTACTTTGTATGTCTGTATTTATGCATGTATGCATATATGTATGTATGTGTGTCTATCTATCATCTATCTATCTACATATTTATGTATGTGGATCCAATGGTTGAACTCAAGCTGTTAGGCTTAGTGACAAGAAGTACCTTTACTCTGAGCCATCTCAATAGTCTGAAAAACAAAGGAACACGCAACAACAGCAACAAACCCTTCATAACACGGCGGCCAACACAGAGTTCTAATGGTAAATTGGGAATGTATTTTCTCTTAGTTGAGGCCCAGCACCAGACACGGTTTTGATCTGTGTCACCTTCAAAGTCTCAATGCCAATGTCTTCCTTGGGCCACCTATGAGCTGACATGGAAGCGTTGGTATGGAACAGTAGATCTGAGCTGTCAAATGCATGTACCAAGACCATATCCAACCTGCCCTCTACCCCGGCTCTCTCCTCTAAATGAGCTCATTCCCCCAGGCTGGGAGCTCTCTCCCCATTGTGCTAGCCCAGCAGGCGACTCTTCAGTGTTTGTGGAAGGCAGTTTCAGACAAACTTGTCACTGCTTTCAGGCTTCTGTTCTGACCACACCATGTCTGAGACACAGATGAGCATGCTGATGTCTCTCCACAGTGTCCTAACTTATTGAGTAAACACAGATTCACACGCTACATCACGCACCTTGGTTGTAATTCATTGAGTAGTCCCGAGTTTGCCTGATAGGATAGCTGCTGAAAGCCGAAGCTTCTTTTATCTCAATCTTTTTTTTTCCTTTTTAATTTATTTATTTTGTTTATATGACTACACTGTAGCTGTCTTCAGACACACCAGAAGAGGGCATCGGGTCCCATTACAGATGGTTGTGAGCCACCATGTGGTTGCTGGGAGTTGAACTCGGTGCTCTTAGCGTCTGAGCTATCTCTCCAGCCCCGCCCCCTTTATCCAGCCCCGCCCCCTTTATCCAGCCCCGCCCCCTTTATCCAAATCTTAACTATGAATCTTAACATTAGCTCTCACATCACTTCTCACACAGTGGCATATAGGTTTGAGAATGACTAAGAAAAAGAGTATGCAGGGTTCAAAGAGGCTGGTAGCAAAGGCCAAGGCGGAGAACTGAGAGACACAAAGAGAACCACTGCGGGCGATCAGATGCCAGGTTAAGGAACGCGTCACACTGCCGTTAGGGGTGTGTACAGAACCTGCAAGAGGAAGTGCCAGGCAATCTGGCTGGACCAAGGCAATTCAGTTGAGTGTGTCACACAGGGGCAGTCAGGGGTAGGGGCGATGTGATTTGGTAGGTTATTCTGTGAGAACCTGTGTTACTCATTGGTCTAGCATAGGTTTGCCAACCTTCCTAATGCCATGGCCCTTAGATACAGTTCCTCATGTTGTGATGACTCCCAACCATAGCATTATTTTTGCTGACACTTAATAACTGTAATTTTGCTACTTTATGAATCATAATATAAATATCTGATATGCAGGATGGTCTTAGGCGACCCCTGTGAAAGGGGACAACCCCTCTCCCTGCCCCCAAGGAGTTGCAACCCACGGGTTGAGAACTACTGGTCTAGCATGTTCAATAGGCTCATGACCTGGCTTCCTTGGTATGGTTTGACATGCCTGTGTATCCATGTTTTCCTGTATAAACAAGTTATTTCTTAGTCTGGGTCTCATAGTTAATGCTGGACAGTTGTGGTTTATGATGGGCATCTCATGCAAAGCAGAGGCAGAGTCCTTCCTCAGATTTGCCCTCAAACAAGTGCTCTATTGTAAAATGCAGTCACTCTGGGCAAGGCACAGCCTGAAATGTGCTGTTTTCTGTAACACGGAGTAAGGGAAGAGCTGGATCACCACGATTCTCAAGCACTTAAGGGACAGGGGACCCACGGAGAGCGTCTCTCTCCATAGCCCTCAGCATGTTACACCAACAGGTGCACAGTGGGTGCTCTGTAAGTGGGAGTTCAGATATTTTGAATTATCTGGATTAATGCTCAGACCATTCTGCTGGGATAGACACTTTGCTCATGAAAACCCCAGGCCGCCGGGCGGTGGTGGCACTCGCCTTTAATCCCAGCACTTGGGAGGCTGAGGCAGATGGATTTCTGAGTTCGAGGCCGGCCTGATCTACAGAGTGAGTTCCAGGACAGCCAGGGCTACACAGAGAAACCCCATCTCGAAAAACAACAACAAAAAAAAAAAAAGAAAAGAAAAAAGAAAAAAAAAGAAAAGAAAGAAAGAAAGAGAAAAAAGAAAAGAAAAGAAAGAAAATCCCAGGGCACTCAAGATCAGCCCCAGAGGAGTAAAGATGTGAGTTTTAAGCAAGGTGGGGCCACAGCTGCAAACTACCAAGTCCCAGAAACTCCACTCTCCTGACCACACTTGCGATAGATAGCCTTGGTTTTCCCTGCTTTGCTTAGTATTTTAAATGGCATTTATTAAGTGACCCCAAAATGAAAAAGAACCCAACTCTAACACTCCACAGTGGCTGCATTTATAATAGCCTCACATGCAAAAGAGCCCACGTCCCGACCCATCAGCAGAACGGATCCAGAGTGACTTTAGCCGGAGGAGGTGGGCCGGGAGCCATTGTCTGAAGCCTTCATAAGCGATGCCGTTAGAGCCTTCCTAGGGAATGCTATTCAGCAAGAAAAAGGAGAGAACTTTGTGGGTGAATCTCAAAAGCAAAGGGAATCAGGCCCACCAGAAGACATTGTGTGGTGTATTTAAATGCAGTTTCCCAAACAGGTGAATTCATCTGAAGTTGTAGAACTCAGAACAGCAATTGCTGGGTCGGATGTGTGTGTGTGTGTGTGTGTGTGTGTGTGTTGTGTCTTTCTGTCTGTCTGTCTGTGTATTGTCTGGGCTGAGCAAAGGGAACTTTTTTTTTTTTTTAGGGGATGTGTGTCTCGTTCTTTGTCCTGACAGGTTGGTGTATTGGAACATTTATTTGCCAAACTGAGCGCAGTAGGCATGCCCAGGTATGTGTGTTTTGTCTCTATGACCCTCAACTTTAGCACTAAAAGGCCACACTGGCCTGGGCTTATTTGTATTTCCCAGGCTGGATATCACCAGGCCTAGAGCTGAAGTGAAGGTCACACACTCCTCAGCTGGGGCGGCGTGGGTGGGGTGTTTCTCAGATCTGTGGGACTATCCGCACACGGGGCCCATTTTTCACCCAGACGCTTTTCTAGATCTTGGTACACACCTGCCTCTCCCAAGATCCTCCTGGGGTACAGAGAAAAACGCTCATCTTTCTTGCCTTGGTACTTCAGCTCGCCTCTTCTTGACTCTTGCTGCTCCAGCCACGCTGTTTCCGAATCTTCCCCATTCCCTCGCTGGGATAAGTTCCAGCCGCACACCCAGGGTTACTTATAAGGATTCTCTGATCCCTGCCGCTGGAGAGCTTCTCTGGCCTCCAGAGTGACTTTAGCGGGAGGAGGCGGGCCGGGAGCCATTGTCTGAAGCACCACCAGGTTAAACTTTTGTTAACGGAGGAAAAGAGGACCGGAAATGTGGTAGAGTCCCACACAGGCCCCTGCCAATGATTGACACATATTTAAGCAGACCCGGCCTTTGTGTGGTGCCATCGACTGATACATAAATAGATATAATTTGTAGGCACCGGGGGAGAGGTTAAAGGGGAGAGCAGATTCCTTTGAGCACACTTGGTGCTCCTGTCATCTGTCCCCGGGCTTAATCAAGTTATCATATCAACACGCTGTCTCTTGGACCTCAGCTCTGTGTCTGAATGAGGAAAAAATTTGCAAACAAATTTCTAGCAGCGGGGAGTTGGAGCTGCCCTGCGAGGCTGGATGAAAAGCACCTGTAACCTAGCATGGTCTCCGCCTTGCTCCCGCTGGGGCGTTCAAGCTGCCCTCGTACCTGATTAGGCCTCTCAGCCACCACTGACTCTCCCTAAACAGCTAATACCACTGTTTTGTGTAATTATGGAGAAGTGGAGTAGGCCGGGCACTTTTGCGTGTGTATGCTCATATGTGTCTGTGAAGAAACATAAACATGTATTCGTGTAAGAAGAATGCTATGTGTTGCATAATCCAGCATTGATTTTTTTTTATATTGCTTTCCTCTGTTCGCAGGATGGAGTGACATCCAGACACTTTTTAAAATCCAGAAAAAAAAGATGCCTGCATCTAGTGCTGTGTATTAGTTTTGTTTGTTTGTTTGTTTGTTTGTTTTTAAAGGAGTTTGCTTTTTTTTGTGGATTTTCAAGACAGGGTTTCTCCGTGTAGCCTTAGCTGTCCTGGAACTCGATCTGTAGATCAGACTAGCTTCAAACACAGAACTCAGAGATGCTCCTTGCTCTGCCTCCAGAGTTCTGGGGTTAAAGGCTTGCACCATCACTGCTGGGTCCGAGTTTGCAAATTAAAAAAAATATATATATTTTGAGTTCTGTGTGTACACGTGAGGCCTGATGCCGTGGAGGTAGAGATCCAGGGGTGATGTGTTTACAATAATAGGAACTAATCTTCATATTACAGATTCCTTTCTTCCCTGACCTTATAGCGTTACATGTTATTTAATAAGGAGAGTACAAATTTCGATTGTCTCTGCAAAAATCTTCCTGGATTGGATTTGTGCATATCCACCTGGTTTGTTCCTCACTTGAGTTTACTACGGTTGTGAGCATGGAGACCTCTCCATATGCCTCTCCACCTTTAAAAAAAAGCATTTTCATTAAAAAAAAAAAAAAGTGTCCCTGCATATCCAAAAGTTAGGGTGATAAAGAGAATTAACAAGACGATCCTTGCATTCCTTTCTTGATGGTGGAAGGTGATGGTGTCTGTGTCCTGGGCATTTTCAGGTCAGCCTGCCTCTGCTACTTGTGAGGGAACTGGTCAGGCTGAGTGCCACCCAGGCTTGGGGACAGTGCGGGGCGGGTAAGAAACGGAGGCTCCTTCCTTTATCCATTTACTCCTCTGCCAAGCGGAGACACACCCTCCTGAACCCAAGAGGGCCTTTTAATTCCTCCCGTTAGCAGGCGGGCGGGAAAGCCTTGAGCTAGCGGTCTCCGGGCTCGTTAGCGTCTTTATTGAGGACTCGCAGGGCAGTTCCCACGGGGCTGGGAAGTCCGCGTTGAGGGGCGGTGGCTCGGGACAGGAGACGGCTGGCTTTTATTTCGCGCCATAAAGGACAACACAATGTCTGCTGGAATTTCAAGTTAAAGAGAGCTCATGGCACAAAGGGGCGCTCAGGCTGTAATGGGGGAAATAAATTTGATTTTCTGAATTCTTTGGCAGCTGGTGACAAAGGACCAGGTACAGCTCCCGGTGGGGGTGATCCTTGCAGAAGGCGGCCTCCCTGCGGGATGTGCAGCCCGGGAGGCACAAGGGCCGGGGACTGAGGACCACAGCCAAGGCCAGGGGCAGGATTCCAGACTTAAGGGGCCTTCTGTTGGGGCCCCGGAGCCTCAGAGACTTTAAAACTAATTCGTCAAGAAAAGGGAAGGCAGACAGAAGATCATGAGTTCCAGGTCATCCTCCACTACATAGACTTTGAGGCTTGTCTGGGCTACATAGGGCGCTGTTCCCCATAAGTCAAAAATGTAAATCAACCCTTTGGCCAACTCAGAGGGCCACAGGGACTCCCCTCGTGAGGAGGTTGTCAACTTGACACATGGAGAAGAGGAAATCTTGCTGAACAAGAACCCAGTCAGAGTGGCCTGTGGGGAATTTTCTTGATTGAGGGGGGGGAAGCCCACTGTGGGCCTAGGCAGTGTAAGGTAGCTGAATGGGGGGGGGGGGCGGCGGAGAGAAGCTTCCTCCTGGGTTCCTGCTTTGCCGCTGCAAGAGTTCCTATGCTGATTTCCTTCAAGGACTGAGTGTGATCTGGAAGTATAAGCCAGATACCACTGCCCCCCCCCCCCCCCGCCCAAGTTAATGCTGGTTCCTTTTATCATAGCTTCAGAAAAGCAGTCTAGAGCATCTCTAACCTCTACGCACAATAGCTGAGGGCTTCCTTTAAGTACTGTGGTTTTATGAATCTGCCTGGTTTTCTATCTGAGGACTGTTCTTTCTCCTGCAGAGTCAAACTCAAAACTGATTGGTTGGAACTAGGAAATGATGTGGATAACCGCTGGGGTTTCATTAACTCTTTCAAAGCCACAGCAAGTGCCCCTGCCCCTGTCCACCCTTCACAGGTATCAGAATGTTTCTTGCCTGCCCAAGTATCTGCTCCTTTTTACTCCTGAGTGAGTGACCACCTAGTGCTGATCAAATGCTCTCAGACAGGAAGTGTCCAGCACCTACCCAGCCTGGAAGGCCCTGGCACAGAAAGCTAAGGACTTCATCATTCCAGTGTTTCCTGTCCCTCAACTCTGCATGCCAGAGTTGAATGTCCTCACCGTTGCTCTCAGAAGTCCAGCTGCCACCTGCAGACACCTGTCCCATTCCTTTCCTGTCCAAAGTGGGACTGTCCTCAGTGTTGATTTTATTCATAGAACATGCCAGAATGGGAGAAAATGAAATATGCTAACATCTCCCCCACCCCCACCCCGGCTCTGTTGAGATAGGGTGTCTTATGCCCTCAGAATGGTTGTCTCTTTTTAAATCACAAACATTTTTTAGATTTAAAAAATGATGTGTATGGGTGGGTGTCTCTTCTGCTAGTTGGAGTTTCGACTTTGGTCTTTATATGGACTAAGCAATTCTGTTTGGAGCTAACTTTTGAGGCTTCTGCCCATCACCATGAAGTCATCAGAGATATTCCACCGAAGCGTGAGCCTGAGATCTCCTCAGATGTCTTCTTGAACAAGATTCCTCCCATGACTCAGAAGCCCCACATCTAAAACGGTAGCAGAAGATCTGAGAAAGCTGACTTTTAACCCCGGTGCCATGAGACTTTCTTCCCTTCAACCAGAAAGAATCATATGGGAAATCCAAAGTGAATTCCCAGGAGAAAGGTCGGGCCGTTGCTGTCAGTACAAAATGACCCTATAGGCAAGATGAAAAGATTTATGTGGAGTGAAAGAAAACAAAAACAAAAACACCAAACCCTAAGAAGTCTTTATGGAAATCAGCATGAAGGAGGTAGTCGGCCATTCAGACGCATCGGTATTGTCTGCCTGTATCCTGGGTAGGATCCTTCTGAGAGTGCTAGGTTAGAGAAAAACAGGAGAGTCGATTTTGGCCTACGTTACACACTGTCCATAATGTAGATAACGCTGTGTGGCAGACGTGAAAGGTATTCTTTAAGATGACATTGTAAAGCATCGTTTTGAGAAATCTCTGTTTGTGTTCTGTGATATGCTTTGATTCTCTCCTTTTTTCTGGGGCTGGTATCTCTTCCCCAGTGGTCTATATGGAATGCACAGCCTGAATGCATGTAAGTGACTTCATTACACCCTCATGGTTTAATTTGACCCAAAGATGCACAGATGAGTCTCAAGTATTCTGTGAGCTTTAGAAATCTCAAACTTGAGATGAAATACAATCTCTTGAAAGGATGTAAGTAAAATTTGAGGAAGTTTGGTTGGAATCACTGGATTTCCTAGTCTTCAGAAATTTGTAATAAAGGCATTCTTGTTACCTTAATTCTTAGTAATAAATGTACAGAACTGATTAAAATGGAATAAATATTTATATGAGTGTTTTGCCTGCATATATATATATATATACATATATATATATATATATATATATATATATATATATATATATATATCGTGCGTGGGGCCCCCAGAGATCTCTCTTGTTTTTTTTTTTTTTTCGAGACAGGGTTTCTCTGTATAGCCCAGGCTATCCTGGAACTCACTCTGTAGACCAGGCTAGCCTCGAACTCAGAAATCCGCCTGCCTCTGCTCCCAAGTGCTGGGATTAAAGGTGTGGGCCACCACCGCCCGGCACAGAGATCTCTTCTGATCAGGAGCCCCTGCAACTGAAATTCTAGATGGCCCCTGTGCTAGTATCTTACTGAGGATTTTTAGTTTGCCTTGGTGCAAATCTGTAAATAAAAAGGAACTCGGTGTCTTTATTTTCTATTAAACTCCTGGTTATAACACACACACACACACACACACACACACACACACACACACGGTTCCTAGACACATCAGTTCATCAGGCATCTCATCCCTTGACATTTTCTCTCAGAACCAACAATATCAAACAATCATACCAAAGCCTCTTGCTTCAGGTCCTTAGGATACCTCAGAGGAAAGCGCTTTACTGGAGGCACTTTACTTCAAGTTGATCCCTGATTAAATTTGGTATAATGCAGGAAATTCATTTTCATTCTCTCTCCCTCCCTCCTTCCCTTCCTCCCCTCCCCTTCCCTCCCCTCCCCTCCCCTCCTCTCTCCCACCCAGTGTGTGTGTGTGTGTGTGTGTGTGTGTGTGTGTGTGTAACTACAGTGTTTGGGATCAGTAGCAAGAAGCCAGGAAATGAGGTCTAATTAAATAAGGATTTAAAGTAGAACAAGTAGCCTGGAGTTACAGAAAGACAATGATCTGTAACCCAGCATGTAAAAGCAGCTGTCTGTCTACCTCAGATCTGTGTGGGTAACGGAATGCTGGAAGCACACAGAGCTGTCCTCAGGCTTGCAGGATGTCAGGTATCTAAGGTACTCACTGCTCCATTGTGTTAAAGATGTTTTGCTGCATAACAAATGGCTACCCATTTAGTGCCTTGAAACAACTCCTGGCATGAGCACCTCCTGGCAGGCCTTAAATCCAGTTTGGGGTCAGAGTTAGGGTCTCATCTGAAGTATGACTATGCCTAGTGACAGCTGCTGATGGGTTGTCAGCTGGAGGCCCCTTGTGGCTTCTTGCCATGTGGTCTTCCTCGTATCAAAGCCAGAGCAGAGCAGTTAGCAGAGTCTTCTGTTAAGATGCGTGTTACATGAAGTTAGAAGTGACACCCCCCTTTACACGTCATATCCTGTTGCTTAGAAACAATTCACAAATCCTGCACACACTTGAAGGGAGGAGATCCCACTGGGCCCTAGTGACTTCCATACAGTCTGTTCACCACAGTTTTTTGACCTCTGACCTCTGAGTAAACTGAAATCCTAAAATGGGAGCAGGCCTGTCAAGCCCTCCCTGAGTTGATTTCAGTTGCTCAGCTTCGATGTAGGACTTCTCTTCTGTCTTGTGCTTTTTCTTCCACAATGCCACACAGCTCAGCGCTAACATCAGCCTTCACCCCACGGATCTCTGGGGACACTTCATAGACACGTAGCACAGACCTCCACAATACAAGTTGAAACTAATGAAGCCTCTGGTTTGGGAGGCAAGTAGCTTTATACGACAATTCTCAATTGCTGTCTGAGTCAGACCCAACTGTACTGGAGTAAAGAAGGAAAAGAGCCGCGCCTTCCCAGACACCACAAGTTTCCCCAAACTAAAACAAGTGAGTGGCAAACCTAAGTGCCTATCTGAGGGAGGTCAGAAACACTTATGAACTTCAGGGTTTGCTGAGTCCCTTACCTGAACTCTCTTAATCTCTTCAGCTGAGGTCTAGGAAAGAGAAACCAGCCATTCACACACATAGTGACATGGCCTGCCTCTCTTTATTTCCAGCAAACTTAGACAAGTTATACAGAATATATTGACTGGAGTAACCAACCCACTAAGAATGACCTGCTGGCCAATGAGACAAATGGACCCAAGACTCCCTCCGGAACCGTCTCTCATAGCAGCCTGTCCCTCTGGGATCTGACACACTCAGAACCTGGTTGCAAAATGGAAAGTTTAAAAATCAAAATCAGCAGCCCTGATCTCAGCTGTACACTCGAGTGGCAGACTCTGAGAAGAATCGGCTCAGATCTTGAGTTATGGGTGTGGCACAGCTGCCGCAATAGCGGATCCCCAGGTGAGCGCACATCACTGACAAACGCAGCACTGCATCATAGGAGCTGAGCTTCCTCTTTGTAATGTCAGAAGAATTTCAGCTCCTACCTCAAGAAGTGGAAGCAAAGTCTGATTTAATATGAGATGTATGGTGTGTCTGTGCATGTGTGTGTCCGCATGTGCATGTGCTTGTGTGTGTGTGTGTGTGTGTCTTTTTTCTGGGTCCAAGTCTTCAATCCACTCCTCCCAGTCTGTGCTGTAGCTTATAAAACATGCCAAATTTTGGTCTCAAACGGCTACACTTGGCCAACGGTCTCGCAGCAAAGTTATGACCACCATTTCCTCTTCCCCTTGGACTCTTATGAAAGAGGCTCTGGCTGTACTTACTTCCCATCATCCTCAGGGAGTAACGGATCGAACAGTGGAGCAGGATGTAAAGACTTCGTGCCTGTTCACCTTGGTGCTCTCTGGGTGGCTCAGAGGAGCTGAAATCACCCCATCTGTTAAGGAAGTTTGGAGAGTGGCTGGAGGCTGCTCCTTAGACCTGCCACTCACTGGAGACGTGTAGTCCTGGGCTGGTTTGTGTTTCCTCTTCTGGCTCCATGTGGATTTTCTGACGATGACTTGCTTTTAACAGAAATTGCAATACATGTTTCAGACAAACAGCCAACAAAGTCACTGGGGAAGGAAGTGAACAAAGCGTTTATCTGGAGAGTAAGATGAGCGCTCTGGGCCACAGAACCTACTTTGTAGAGATGTGTCTATCACAGACCCTGCATCAGCATCTGCAGAACATTGACTGGACTGCCGGCCTCTGGACTTGCTGACACCAGCCTCCGCTGAGTGCCGGTTATCAGACTTATCCCTTGATGAGTGCTACTTGCTGAACTCAGAGTAGCTTCTGTCCCTACTTCCTGCTTGCTTGCTTGCTAGGTAAGCCCTTCTGTGATGCTCCAGACAGTTCCGATTTCCTCGATTTTTTTTCCTTTCACATTCATAGAGGCAGGAACTTTCCTCTCTACTCCCCAGACCCTCCTTGTAGCCCTGGGTACACTCAGGAGGCTGAGGCAGGAGTCCCAGGCTGACCTTCTAGCATCCTTGTGGCCAAACACAGCTCAGCACTGGGATCAAACTGGCACTGGTGCCAGCTGGCTTTAAAGAGCTCATGTTGCTACTAAGCCAATGGCTTTGCTTTTTTTATTTTTTATTTTTGAAAAGGCACAAAGCATCCAATAGCATTAGATATCCTTCTGTCACCAATTGACTCTGAGAAAGGTCCCTTTTTGCTTAGTTTACAGATGAAGAAGCTGAGGTACAGAGATGAGTCAGGTTACTATAAGTCACCTTACTAGTGACAGAGGCAAGGGATAGGTCTGCCTGGCTCCAGAGCCAGGCTCATGCTCGCTGAAGTGATTCTTCTCAACCTCCCTAATGCTGAGGCTCTTTAATGCAGTTCCTCAGATCGTGAGGAGCCCCAACCATAAGATTACTTCACTGCTACAAGAACTGCAATGTGGCTACTGTTATGAACCAATGTAAATATCAGATATGTAGGATCTCTGATATGTGACCCCTGTGAAAAGGGCGTTCAACCCCCAAATGGGCTGTGACCCACAGGTTGAAAACCACTGCCCTAAAGGCATGCCAGTGTGGCGTGTTTTTTTTTTTTTTTTTGGTTTATTTTATTTTTTTGTCTCAAGTTTACACTGGCTGTAATGCATTTCAACATGTGTTGACTCTGGGAACACAAGGGTGAAAGAGGTCCTGGAGTGTGGGTTAGGAGCAGGAACTCAGAGAAGCTCACACACTCTGTGATTCAGGCGGAAATGGTAGGGTCATGAGGAAACACACTATAGGAGAGCAGGCCCCACCTGGTAGGACAGATAGGCCCCTCCTGGGGGAGGTAGCATGTGAGGCGGTATCATGAAGGATGGGAGGCTATATAGTCAATCCACAGAGGGGATCAGGCTGTGAAGGGAGAATCTGCTGTCCAGATGCATTACATGGCACTGAAGCTCCAGCCACTGCCCTCACGTTCCTGCTGAACTACTCCCAGCAGAGGATCTCCTTACCAGACGGCCACCATCATTGTTGGCTTGAAACATTCTCTGCTCCCGGCAGCTGTCTCTCCATTGCCCTTTCATCTTGACTGGAGAGTTCTGTGGGAATTTCTGCTTAACCTTTACTGTTTGAAGGGATCCAGTGCTGTGACATGTCACGTCCTCCCTCCCCGCTCCCTCCCCCTCCTTCTCCAACTCCTCTGTACTCCCTCTAACACTGTGTCTCGACTTTGAAACATCACACAAATGATCCTTCCTGCCAGTCTTTTAGCCTAGGTAAACATTCAAATCTCATTGTGTATAAAGTCAACAGAAACTGACTGGTGAGATTCCACTCCAAAGGCTTTGAAATGAAACACCACCCAAGAGTTTCCACCTGTGCTCAAGGGAAGAGACTCGAGTCTGCTGCCTCTGCCCAGATGACCCTCTGGCCGAACGAGTCCAGTTTACCTTCTAGCCAGACCCTATGGGAGCCCTTCATTCCTCTACTGAAGGCTCCAGCTGCTTGCTTCCTCCTCTGAGTTGCTAGCAGGGTGAGTCTAAACCCACAGGAATAGTAGCTGCTGCATATGAGGCATCAGTTGCGTCATTCCTGTGCCCACGATGTGTGTTTTCCAGCACCTGTGACTGGCAGAGGCTGGCTGAACAGAAGTCAGGCACGCTCTGAGGGGGCACCAAGGAAATCATCTTTGGATCCACTGAGCATACACAGGAGTTGACTGCTAGGCTTCATGGATTGGCAGTCCAGTCCCAGTCCTCCCCTGGTCCCCAGTCTCAGGCACACCAGCTCCTTTCACTGGTTTTGTGGGTTCTGTTCCCGGATGCTGTACCCGTGTGCTCAGCTACATTTGAACCATCTTCCTGCTTACTCTATGCTGCTACAGATGTAAACCCAATGACTCACAAAGACACTGGGTGGCAAAGTAATTCCAAATGATGTGCAACTATAGAAAAAAAAATCAAGAATAGCAACAACCTAAGTATAATGGGCCATCGAAGAGTGGAACGGTGGTTAAAAAGATCATGGGAGAGTTGATTAGACAGTGCAGTGGTGAAATCACCAGGCTTAACTACCCTCGTTTGCTCTTTGGGATCCATGTGGTGAAGGAAAAAACTGATTCATACAAGTTATCCTTTGACCTCCATGTGAATTCACCCCTGAAAGAAAGCATGAAAACAAATGGTTTGGCTTCCTCCATAAACAACTGTGTTGAGATTCACATGTGTGCCCCACCCCACAAACACATGCAAATAAATAAATGTAATTTTTAAAGAGCATGTGATAAGGAACAACTTAGAAATAAACGAGGCAAATAGAAGTGGGTATTGAGGGGAATAATCATTGTTCTTAACCGATACTGACTAGGTTTGTCTCACAGATTTTCAGTTGGAAAGCAAGTAGATTTCTTATCTGTATATTATTTCCATTCTGTCTACTTCCAAAGATGATTTTGGGAGATATAGACATGCCACCGACCAGGAAAAGAGAAAGAATTCATTATACATTAATCAAGGTCTTAAAAATATGTGGCCTCTTCCCCTCTCTGTCTCCCACATGTCAGATGAAGGGTCAGAGCAGATAATCTATGGGGTGCTACTCAGCGCTGGCTGTCTGAGGTTTATGGAGGAAGCCAAACCATTTATTTTCATGCTTTCTTTCAGGGGTGAATTCACTGGTCATGTGTTTTCTTTTGGCACTCATCCCACTACTGGTGTTCTTTGTGTGTCATTTTCCTAGACTGATCATGAGACCTCCATGTCAGAATAGGATCTTATTCAGCCTTGTGCCATCTTAACATGGGGCCTGGCACATGACAGATGTCACCAAAACTGTCCAGAGAGTTGAGATGTGGATGAAGTAAGTGATAGAAATGGAATCGAACACCCTTGTGCTTAGGGAGGACTTTGCCAGGAAACAACAATTCTGAGCAGCCTATCTGAACACTTTCTGCAAGAGTCCTTTCCCGTGCCATTTAAGGTTGTGGACTAAGGGAAATTACAAATCTCCATTGTACTTGGAGATCTCTCAGTTGGTGCTAACTTTCCAGCAGGCAAGTGGTGAAGAGAGCTGGTGTGACTACCTCCTTAGTCAGAAGTATCAGGATGCTGTAGGCTGATGGTTCCTACTTGACCTGAGCCACTATGATGTCAAGACAATTCCTCAGTGGGAAGCTGAGCCCTCTGTAGCTGGTCTTTGCTACTTTGTGGTTCTTCATTTTTCTACCCTTTTTCCATCCTTTCAACCCCCTAACAGTAGATAAGAGAGAGAAAAAGATGGAGAGGAAAGGAAAGAGATCCCTGAATAAAGTCAAGGTCAGAAAGAGGGTAACATCATTTTTAGACTGGTTCCTGCTGATAAAGGCCATCAGAAGGGCTGTGGGGTAACTGAAGACACCTCTGGAAGAAGGAACATCATAATCAGACTTGGTGTTTAAAAATGGTGATGGCTAAGCTGTGAGGATGGGGACACAAGAGAGAGTTGAGTGTAGGAAGACCAATTAACAGACTTTGGGGGTTCCCTGAAAGAGGACTGCTAGTGGGTAGCTGCCAAGGACCAGCCTTGGCTTGGAGAGAGTTTCTGAGGAAGAGGTGTTTGGGAGTGGCAAAAGAACAACTCACAGTCAATCATGGGTACAAACTGACAGCTCTGTGTTCTGCTTGAGCTGGCTTTTCAGACAGCTGTGTAGATAGATCACCTCGTGCAGACCAAAGCCTTGTCTTTTATTTGCATATCAATTCAATCATCAACCTGGGCTCCCTTTTGATTATCCCACAAATCAGCATTTTATGACCTTAGCCTCTTTATTCTTATAGAGACAGCAAGTACATTTTTTATAATGTAGCAAATGAACACAAAGATCTACCTACCTTTATAAGCACAAACAGTAAGTTAGCTGGGTGGGATCTGGCTCTGAGATCACCATTCCCATCACATTGACATTGTTTTGTCCCAGGCTGACCTTGAACTCAGAAATCTGCCTCCCTTTGTATCTTTCTGATAAGCTGGCTTGTTAGTGTAGCTGTCTTTGTTCTTTTAGGTCAATGAAGCCCCTCATACAATTCATATTGCATCCTTATATTTTGCACAGTTGAGAAATTATACATTCTTGAACTCATGTTTTCAGAGTTCTTTCCTACAGCCTGAAGAGTTATTCTGAAAGTCACAGCATTCACCATTTTGCTGAGGAACACATTCTCACCTCCCAGACTCATGCTGTTTTTAAATATCATGGAGTCATTAACCTTAACAAAGAGAGCATTTCTCGAAGGAGGAACATGAAAATATGTACATTATTTTTTTTTTTTTTTTTTTTTTTTTTTTTTTTTTTTTTTTTTTTTTTAAAGATTTATTTATTTATTTATTTATTTATTTATTTATTTATTACATATGAATATACTGTAGCTGTCTTCAGATGCACCAGAAGAGGGCATCAGATCTCATTACAGATGGTTGTGAGCCACCATGTGGTTGCTGGGATTTGAACTCAGGACCTCTGGAAGTGCAGTCAGTGCTCTTAACCACTGAGCCATCTCTCCAGCCCCCAAATATGTACATTATTATACAAACAAGCCCTGTACCCACAGCAACTGCCAGCACTCATGGGGGTCCACCCCCTGTTAGCTCTCTCCAGGGGCAGGAACTATTTCACACTGTCCCTTCCACAGACCATGTGTAGGCGACCCTGGATCCCACCTTTTCAACTCACAAATATGTCCCATTGACCCAATGACCAAGGTAAGATCTTGAGTTCTTCTTTTAGAATAACATTTAAGTAGGAAGCTCAGTGTTTATTGTGTTAAAATAAAATCATGGACTTTTCAAAGAACACTTGAAAGCTCTGGCTAAGTGTACTCTCCCTGTTTCCTCATATGTGTGCATGTATGTGTGTATGTATGTGTGCATGTGTATGTATGTGTGCATGTATGTGTGCATGTACATGTGTATGTGCATATGTGTGTGCATGTGTGCGTGTATATGTTTGTGTGTGTATGTGTGTGTGTGTGTGTGTGTGTGTGTGTATGTAGAACAGGACCTTCCCCAAACTGGGCAGTGGCATTAGACATACAGAAAGAGGCCACTACTTGGATAACGTTCCTGTGATGACGGGTGAGTGCCAGAACTTTCCTGGAGAGTTTATTTTTGCTGAGTTTTAAGCCTGACTTCAGACCATTAGCTCTCATGGATAACGCCAGTTTGTTCAAACATGTAAAGGAGCCAGCTGTCTTAGAAAGGGGGTTATCTCTTGCCAAGTGAGAGTTTTGTGGTCTGGCTCGCCTGTGTGCTTGATTGCTGAACTTTTAAAGTAAATTATGAGGGAATTTTAGAGGGGATCTTCATTGCCCAGATGGAGGACTGGGGTGCGTTCATGTTGGTAACTGCTCCCCGAGGGGTCTTAAGGTATGCACAGTCCCACTTGGATGGCCTGAAGAGGGACTGATGTTCTTCAGGCCTTCCTGGCCCCTAGCTAAGGCCACAAGTTCTTCTAGTGAGCCTGGTTTACTTGACCTGAGAAAGTCTACTTACCCACTGTCCAGCTGACCCACCTATATTATGTTATCTTTTCACTGACCCCCATGATACCCCTTTCTCCTTCATCAAGAATCTTCTAAACCAGTTGTGCTCAATGTTCTGAACACTGTGAAACTTTAATAGTTTCTCATGTTGTGATGACCCCCAACCACAAAATTATTTTTGTTACTACTTCACAACTGTAATTTTGTTACTATTATGGATTGTAATGTAGATAGCTGATATGCTCGATATCTGATACGTGATCCTCAAGGGGTCGTGACCCACAGGTTGAGAACCACTGCTCTAAACTGATAACACCCTTGGGCAAAAACAACGTACAGGAAGGGCCTCCATCTGAATGTGGTCAGCAATGCATCACGGCTGCTGCTAAAAGCAACAATGTTTCAAACAGAGATGCAAGACAAACTATTCAAGAGGTCACAGTGTCAAGTGTGGGGACCACTACATCCAGCATCCAGACCTTTCCCAAGCTCCAAATGTCATACCATACTCTGCTGGCTGCTGTGGCCATCTGGTTGCTATGCCTTGCCCCTCTGACTTCTGGGAAGAGATGGCTGTAGTATCAGGTCTGTGTTAACTTACCTGTTAATGGGCACAGTGTGGTTAGCTCTCTGCTTGGGACCTCAAAGGCTGTGTTCAGATCTCCACAGACTGAACCTCTTTCTACATATATCCAGAGCGCCTCCTCATCAGGTTGAGGGCCTCTCACCTAGAAGTCACACACAGCAGACACTTCATCTGCTTTACATTGTCTCTCTCTCTCTCTCTCTCTCTCTCTCTCTCTCTCTCTCTCTCCTCCCTTGGCAAAGTCAGGGCCACTCTGCTGACTTCCAAGTCAATTTGTATGCACCTATAGAGTGTTAGAGTGTTTTTGTGTGATCCCCTAGACTTGAGATTAGCGAATTTGCTGAAGGCATGTGTACAGCGGTGGCCAGGAACCTTGGAATCTTGGAATTTACCAAGGAATTTTGTCCCCAACACCTGGGATGAAGCCGGGAGAGCCCCAGGCAGTGGGTTCAGATGGTGTGAGGATGCAAAGTGTGGGTGTGGGTTATTTATCTCTCTCCTCCACCTCCAATCTCACACCTCTACCCTGACAGGTCTGGTGAGATTCCCTGTAGTGACATATTCTTCAGTGACAAGTAAGGCAAGGTGACAAAGAGCATGGGTGCTGAGTCACACAAATCTAAAGGACCTCTGACTCAGCACCTATACTATATGAATTGCATTCTTTTTCTTTACAAATGGGAATGGGTACCAATAATAATTCCTCCCTAAGGTTGCCGTGAAGATGAAAGGGAATCATGTTCACTGAGCCCTGAGCTAGGTGCATGGAGCATGCACCTAGTAAAGTCAGGTATTACTATTAATAACAATTATTAATTATTATTAATAGTAATTTTAAAGATTTATTTATTTTATTTTCATTTATATGAGTACACTGTCGCTGTCTTCAGACTCACCAGAAGAGGGCATCAGATCCCATTACAGATGGTTGTGACCCACCATGTGATTGCTGGGAATTGAACTCAGGACCTCTGGAAGAGCAATCAGTGCCCTTAACTGCTGAGTCGTCTCTCCAGCCCTATTAACAACAATTATTAATTATTATTATTAACAACCTATCTCAGAGCAGTTGAGTGTTAGGAAAAGGTAGACTGTAATGTCATCTCTAAGGCAAGATGAAAGGGAAGGGCTTTCATGAGGGAGCCATATTCCCTTGTGCTTTGTCTAAGAGGAGGATTTTCCTGCAGTGATCTCAGGCCCAGCCGAGGAACCTGAGCCCTCCTCTGAAACTCCCTTCAGTAATTTACTGTAAGAAATACATCTTCCTTCAATTTAGAGCATTTGGGTGGTAGTGCAGTACAGATGCTAAATATTTTCTGCGTATGACTCCAGAAGGTGGGGGGTGGGGGCTGGTAAGTCTGAACCCTTTGAACATCATAGGGTCTCACTGGATGAAAGGTTCATGTTGAATGTGGCATTTTATAAAATTAAAAGAAAATAATTTTTGGCTAAAACAGCTGTGTGTCTCTGCAGGCCAGAGGGATGTCTTGAGGCCGTGTGTGGACCCGGGAAATTCAGACCCTTTCGGAAAACATCTGGAAACTGCACATCCAGCTTCAAACATCGCAAATCAAGTATGAAGTTGTTTATTGAGAAATTCCTCAGCATCAGGGCATTTCAAGTGTGAACTTGTGCTCCACCAGCCCAATTAGAAAGATTACAACTTCCCATGATTCTCTGCACAACAGCAAACAAACAAAAGCCACTCCAACTTCCCCTTCTCCTCTTCTTCCTCCAGCCTCCCAGGGGGATTTACTGCCTTTGTCCTGCATCCTGCCAACCAGGTGGTCACACAATCAGCAA
Organism: Grammomys surdaster; assembly: GCF_004785775.1. Taxonomy (NCBI): domain Eukaryota; kingdom Metazoa; phylum Chordata; class Mammalia; order Rodentia; family Muridae; genus Grammomys; species Grammomys surdaster. The sequence continues at coordinate 2,318,790 of NW_021620775.1, forward strand.
ACCGGTCACAGTTACAGACATGACAATTTTCTATTTCACTGCCATAAGCAAACACTGAGCAATGGGGCAGAGAAGGCCAGGAGCTTCAATAAAAAAGGAAGACAACTGTTTGTCCCAGGATTTAGATCGGGCTGGAGGCAGCTCCACAGCAAAAAAAAAAAAAAAAAAACACCCAGTTTCTTCCTCTTCCTTTTCCTCCTCTTCTTCCTCCTCCTCCTCTTCTTCCTCTTCTTCCTCCTCCTCCTCTTCTTCCTCTTCCTCCTCCTCTTCTTCCTCCTCCTCTTCTTCCTATTCTTCCTCTTCTTCCTCCTCCTCTTCTTCCTTTTCTTCCTCTTCTTCCTCCTCCTTTTTCTCCTCTTCTTCCTCCTCCTCTTCTTTCTCTTCTTCCTCCTCCTCCTCTTCTTCCTCTTCCTCCTCTTCTTCCTCCTCTTCCTCTTCCTTCTCATTCCTCCTCTTCTTCCCTTCAACACTAATGTTCCAGAGAAGGAACCCACAATACCTAAGCTTAGTGGAGCTTAACGAACTATAATAGGCCCAACAGGGGCAGCTGTGACCTACACAATAAATCACTTTAGTGCCTCTCAGGGGAGAGGAACTTCCCTCCCTCCCTCCCTGGCCCTCTTACCCTTCCTGTAGATATGCAGGGAGTTGAAGTGAAAGGGAAATTAAAGGGAAAGAATTCCCCTTTTCAAGTCAGTTTGTTTTATGTGGATTTTATTTCCCATCGTAAGGGTTACATTTTGGAACCAGTTCTTAAATTTAAGTTGCTTTGCCCTCTTTTTCCATGTCTTTAAATGAAAGCTTCATCCCTAAGAGACTCTGATGTAATTTATAGCAATCTTTTTAAGTGAGTGTCTCTGGGCCAGAAAGGACCTCAGAGGTCATTGAAGCCCAGTGATGATGATACTGCAGGGTTGGGCACCATCAGCACCAGCCTGGGGGATTCCTTTACTGTGCAGTCAGGACTCCAGTGTCACCCCTGTCTTTGGAGGATAACAGGCTGTGGCTGCAGAACACTGGGAAGCTCACCTGTCTGGGTATCTCCTCATTTATAAATGTAAAATCTAAGGTCTGGGCAGAGGCTGTGATCTTCCCAAATGAATGAATGAAACTCCTGAGTCTTGATGCTGGCTACTCCCACAACCCATCCCTAGCACACAAAGTAACGGCAACTGTTTCCTAGCAGTGGCGGAGGGTGTGTTCTTGGAGAAAATATCTCGAGGATTCACAGATTTCAGCTGATCCTCAGTCCAGAGCTTGGGAATGGCCCCATAGACAGGGAACAGACTGCAGCACCCTTGGAACTCACAGAAAGATTCTCTCACTCCTGGCGACCACCTTCACATCCACGTGCAGGAAGCATCCTCCACAGAACCTCTGTCCCTTGTTCTGCTGGCTTCTTCATTTGCAGCTGTCTCCAAGTCCCATTTCTTGCCTGGGTTGTTGTTTGTCCAAGACCAGTCATGACAGCTGAAAAGGTTCAGGCAACAGCAAGTCAATTAGCAGAGCTCCACCTAAACTCCCCAGTCCTGCCATCTTTGCCCAACCCTTTCTCTCTCAACAGTTATTTCCTTTAGCCAGGAATCCTTACAAAACGTTCATTCAGTGTGTGTGTGTGTGTGTGTGTGTGTGTGTGTGTGTGTGTGTGTAACTGGGCATGGGCAGGGGCATGTGCCACGATGCTGTGGAGGTCAGAGAGCAATTCTGTGGATTTGATTCTCTCCTATGTTTTATGTGGGTCCAGGGATTGAACTCAGGTCATCAGGCTTGCATGGCCTTTACCCTGATGTTCCTCCCTCCCCACTCCCTGTGTAGCCACCACTTCCCTCGCCCTCCCTCTCCCCTCCCCAGCCTCCACCACTTCCCTCTCCCTTCCTCCCTCCCTCTGCTGTGTTAGTTGGATGTCTCACTGAGCAGCAGCCAAGGCTCTTCCTCACACTCTCCTTTATCCCCTTCAGCCTTTCTGTTCCTCTTCTTCCTCCTTTCCCCTGTCAGGGTCTCCAGTGTCACCAGAATCTCCTATCTTGAAACTTCTTAGCACGCTGCAGGAGGAGAGACAGTGAGTGAAGTAGATAGTGGGCTAACATCACAGAGTAGTTAGGAGTCATCCCCCAGGGAAAGGCTGGACCAGTGGCTAGTGTAATCTACCACTCAGACTGCGCATGCAGTGAGCGATTTCTTGCCTCCCTCCCCCAGTCCCATCCACTTGATGTGGAGAAGTCAATGGAAGGCTCAACTTGGTGGTCTCTGCCCTGAGCACATATGCTCTCTTAGCATACAATCTGCCTGCCCTCCATTCCTGTGCTAGATAAAGGAAGAGGGACCAGAGTACATCTGTCAGTGCTGAAGTAAACCCTACGATGTCTACCCTACACCAGTTCCTTCTTTTTTAAAGCATTATAGTGGGGCTGGTGAGATGGCTCAGCGGTTAAGAGCACTGACTGCTCTTCTAGAGGTCATGAGTTCAAATCCCAGCAACCACATGGTGGCTCACAACCATCTGTAATGAGATCTGATACCCTCATATGGGTGTCTGAAGACAGCTACAGTGTACTTACATATAGTAAATAAATAAAATCTTAAAAAAAAAAAAAAAAAAAAAAGCATTATAGTGTTGGGACCTGATGACATGCTATCTAGAGCCATCCTGAGCTACACTGGAGAATAAAGAAAAGAAGAAAAAAAAAACCCAAATCTTGTTTTTACCCAATAGTATATTATACATTATGAGTGTTGCTGTTAATTTCTATTTATAAAACTATTGAATTAAAATATTATCTCTCTTATTCACTAGGATTTTTGAGTCTTGCTTAAATTTTGCCCAAAGGCTATGGTATGGCTTTGCCTTAACTCCTCCCAACTCTTCCAGTGCAATTTAATTAGTGATAACTCTCTAAATTCTGGGAAACCCTACCCAGATACTTCTGATACCTGTCCTTCTAGTGATAACAAGGACCAACATCTTTTCCTGTCAGCCAGCCTCATCTTCTGCCCTGGAGATTCCCAAACTTTGTAGACTGTGGCTATCACATTTTGCTATTCCCTCAATTCAGTCCCTTGCCATTTGGGGAACACCCTTGGCCTTGGGTTGGTAACCTCGAGCCAGCTCTAAGGGCGAGCCCTGGATGGCACAAACCTCTGAAGTTCTTTCGGGATGTGTGTGGATGGTTATGGGGACAGAGACTCCTCCTTCCTTCCCTCTGATCCACGCTGTGTCACTGTGAGGCCCACCAATGCTCTGGAAGTCTGGGTACCACAGGGTAGAGCCATGGAGAGTGGAGAAGCAGAGCTAAGGCTTGTCTAACATGACCAGAAATTCCCTACCTCTGGAATTTGTCAATCACTTTACTACTACTTCCTATACTCTTCTAAAGAGCTTCACTAAAATTGCTACATAGTATCTCATGGACCCAGGCTGCCGTAGCTTGGCTCTGTTATTTTAAACTCAAACTGAAACTCTATGGGCATTGAGGTGGTGTGAGGGAGGCCTGGCTTTGCAGATATCATCAGGCCATTGAGAAGGCCAGGCACCTTCCCCTTGTGAGCTGTGCTTCCACAGGACCAAGCTGCCTTGAAAGTGGATTGGTAGAAAGCAGGGCTGCCCCCTGTGTTTTGCTTCCTTCCTACACACATTTACCCTTCCAACTTCCATCTGTTTGGACACCACCAGACACCCAGCAGCATGTTCTTGGGTCTTCTACCTGCAGAACCACAAGCTAAATAAATGTCTTTATAAACCCTGTCCAGTCTCAAGAACACTGCTAGAGTAACAGGAAACTAACTGATGGGCCATTTGTAACCATGTGCTTATCCTGGTCTTTACAGCTACTTCTCTTCTTGCTATAAACAATGCTATAGTCAATATCTCTGTCTTACTTTTTTTGGGTATCTATAAATTTGTTGAAGCAACCAGATTTATAATTATTGAGCTGTAGAATAGGCACAGTTTTCTGATAGAACCTGCTAAAGCCTGTTCACAGGAGGACAGACCACCAGGAGTAGACGGAAAGGATTGGGGGTGGGGATGGGGGGAGTGGAGGTGGGGGCAAGGGTGAGAGCTCAACTCCCCAAACCACGTCTATCAGTGCTAGATGTCAACCTGAGATGCTGGCATTGGGTTGGAGGGGTCCTCTGCTGGTCCAGGTTATCCTTTTTTAGCTGGTGGTGGGGAGGCAGGCCTCCCAGATGTGAAGCTGGGGTGCTGGGCCAGCAGGGCACGGTGAGAGAGGTCAGGGCAGCCATTGTTTACCAGCTGTCATGGGTCACTTAAGCACAAAGATCCATTTGCTGCTTCCCCAACCAGTGCAGGCTACAGCTTACCAGATTGTGTAACACAGGTAGGGCCACAGGCTCTCCTTTGTAAGGTGAGGCCTCTTTGGTGTGCCTCTCTTTTGGATGGACACACCTGTCAGTGCATGTTTATTGTCCCCTGCTCATGTATGTTCCTTTTTTGTTGTTGTTTTTTTTGTTTGTTTGGTTGGTTGGTTTTGTTTTTTGTTTTTTGAGACAGGGTTTCTCTGTGTAGCCCTGGCTGTCCTGGAACTCACTCTGTAGACCAGGCTGGCCTCGAACTCAGAAATTCGCCTGCCTCTGCCTCCCAAGTGCTGGGATTAAAGGCATGCGCCACCACCGCCCTGCCTTCCTGTATGTTCCTAATGCTGGAAAAGACCAAGGACTTGGCATTAGAACAGAGCCCGAGCCCTGTAGTCCATGTCCTGGGGCTCCAAGGGATGGAAGGAGAATGTCCCTTTTGTCCTGCTGTCTCCTTGGTACCACACAGCATCTCCAGAAATGGTGTTAATATTTCCGTTTATTGCCTGCTGTACTGCTCTCTGCATCCCTGAGACAGCAACTCTGAGGGGCAGGGAGGGGCCTTAAGATTGCATTCCACCCCGTGCCCAGAATAATGTAGCAAATTGTAGCTTCTCAATAAATGTTTCAGTGACTAAGGTCATGCTTGTAGGTTTGCTGCTTCTGTCTACAGGGAAAGAGGAAGTTGACACTGGTGGATGCCCCCGCCCTGTTGGAGGTGCAGATTGAGCCAGAAACCAGGTCAGGAGACAAATCAGAGAGTAAAGACCCAGCCTTAGGAATCTCGGCTCTAAAGCACAAAGACACAACCATCCTCCTCCTCAAAAAGCCCTGGAGAATTTAAATGTTTCTACCAGTCCTTGGATTTAGCTCAGAAACTTTCAGACGTTGAAGAGGAAGAAAAATAAGGAGATTGTTTATCATCTTTGAGTTTTTGAAAACGCTTTAAGGACCAATGAACAAAAACAATGGGCCTCAACCCAGAAGAATGTTGTAAGGTGCAGTCCATTGTTAACCTAAGCTTGTAAGGTGGTTAGACAAGAAACAGGAAAGCTGTTACCAGGACAACTTCTGTCTGTCTGTGGTGAGAGTAGGCAAGTTCAGAGGATGTTTGACACACATGGCTACACATCACTGATCCTTGGGCTCCTCATGTATAGAATGGGGGTGCTATTCTTCAGTGGCTGAGGAGAAAGGAGGAGAGAGAATGACTTTGAACTCACCTGTGGGTTTAAATTCAGCATGGTCAGTGGTTCTCAACTTTTCTAATGCTTCGATCCTGTAATTCACTTCCCCGTGTTGTGGTGACCCCCAACCATGAAATTATTTTGTTGCAGGCAAGGTGATGGCACTCACCTTTAATCCCAGCACTTGGGAGACAGAGGAAGGCAGGTCTCTGTGAGTTCAAGGACAGCTTGGTCTACAGAAAGAGTTCCAGGATAGCCAAGGCTATACAGAGAAACCGTGTCTTGAAAAATACAAACAAAACAAAAGCAGCACCAACAAGAAATCCTCTCATTGCTACTTCATAACTGTAAGTTTGCTACTGTTATGAATCATTATGTATCCCGACACAAGGATATCTGATAAGAGACCCCCAAAAGGGTTGCAACCCATAGATCAAGAACCATGGTACATGGCAAATGCTTCTGTCTAATTTGCATGCCAGTTATAGAGGATAGAATTGTTCTTTTTTTTTTTTTCTCCTTTTGAAACAGGGTCTCTTATAGCTCAGGCTGGCTGCCATCTTGCTATAACTGAAGGTGACCTTTAAAACTTGTGGTCCTCCTGCCTCCACATCCCATGTGCTAAGAGTGCAGACACAGACCACCACGCCTGGTTTATGTGGTACTAGGGGTGGGGTTTAGGACCTAGGGCTTCAGCATGCTAGGCAAGCCAAGCATCTCCCAGTTGAATATACCTCTGGCCATTGAGATTTGTTTTCATCGTGCAACCTCACCACCCCCTCTCCCTTATTCTCAGAGCATGCTCAGAGAATAAGGACTGCAGGAATGAAAGTAGGTCTTCCTCAAGAGCATTCTCTCAACCATTCTGCACTGAGGGGTTATCATACCACAGGGAAGATAGCTGGGGTTGGGGTGAAGGGCCAGAGTAGAAATAAGGGATTGGAGTTGGGGGGATTGGAGTGAGAGGCATGAAGAATTAGCAGAGAAGGCTGGGGTTCCAAGCACTTTTTGTCCCCAGGTCCCCAGGACACAGGCAAAACCTTGGGAGGGGGAAGCTGGAATCCCAGAGTAGGAGAGCTGCCAGCCTGCTGTGGTCTTAGAAGCAAGGGTTGGAAATCATTGAGCACTCTTGGGCTGCTAGCCCGCTTCCACACTCTGGTACCTTCTGTGCCCCTCCCACTCTGCTCTCATACCTCATATGCCTACTATCTCCAGAAGGAGCCCTTCACTACTTGGTACTGAGCTGTTTCAGTCACACAAGAACCTATGGACTTCTAGTCAGACCACTTGATGCTGAGTCAAAGAACCTAGGTTTGAATCCCAGCACCCACATCATAGCTCACAACCATATATAACTCCAGTTCTAGGGGTTCTGATGTCCTCATCTTGGCTTCTACAGGCTCCAGGCACAGAAGTGGTACAAACACATAAATGCAGGCGCGTGTGCAAAGATGTAGATGCTGGGATTCAAACCTAGGTTCTTTGACTCAGCATCAAGTG
>NW_021620775.1:2326656-2327708 GCF_004785775.1 Grammomys surdaster
GGGGGGAGAGGGAGAGGGAAGGAGATCAAGAGAGACAGAGACAGACAGAGAGGAAGGGGAGAAAAATCATGTAGCCTTTCATTCACTAAATTTGCAGAATCTATACCGAGAACAAAACTTTGAACAAATATTCTTGGGCTAGAGTGTTAGATTCAGGACACCCCTTCAAAGCAACAGACCCCTCGAGACTCAAACTAACCAAATCACTGTCCTGCTTTCCCCTCCGGTATCAACACACTCACCAAATTGAATCCCCCCCCCCCCCCCCCCCAATCTGAGCCAATCCCTTGTTTACTGGGTAAATGACAGGGACCAAGAAAACATTCAGCTCCAAATCACTTCCAGTTCAGACCAGATTCCGGAAACAGTGAAGCCCTATTCTTGACTGAGGCTGCGGTCCCAGGGACTGCTCCAGTCCTGTTAATTTCCACTTCAAAACAATCAGACTTTTCGCAAAAGTTTCTGTAAATGCAGAAAACAGCCCAGGTAATGCGCATTTGGTGAGTCGTGCTCTCTCTGTTGGAATCTGGTCTTCATGATAGGGTGTACTGCTTGGAGTTTTTTTTTTAAAAGCACAGTGCCTGAGGGGAGAAACGCCAGCCAGCCCTTCCGCGGCAGTCTCAGCTTTCACCAGGCTCGGAACAGTGTAAACACGACTGCGTGAGGTTCCGTGTTTATGTTTTCTCAATGACTTCCAGATTGAATTTGCTGTGTTTACAAGTTGGAGACACTTTTTCTAACCGCCAGCCCTTCAAACTCCAGTGGGGGCCTGATACCCCAGCTGGGCTCTCTCTGCTTCTAGTTATCCTGGTCTCTGACAACATCACCATGGTGTTCCAGCAAGAGGAGAGCCCAGCTCAGCGGCTGCCTGGAGACACTGGCTTTCAGAATTGAATGGAATCTAGAGGCCATAATATTATTATGATTTTTGAACTTTAAACCCGGAGATCAGAGGTGAGGTGGGATGCTGGCTAACTACAGTGTGTCACCATGCTGAGCGGGTAGTCTCTCTCTCTCTCTCTCTCTCTCTCTCTCTCTCTCTCTCTCTCTCT
>NW_021620775.1:2327718-2340007 GCF_004785775.1 Grammomys surdaster
TCTCTCTCTCTCTCTCTCTCTCTCTCTCTCTCTCTCTCTCTCTCTCTCTAAATCTCCTGAAACCAAGAGCAAGGCTGGCCTCCTGCCCAGGGTAGCCCTGGATGTCATAGGACTCGCAGGTCACTTCAGAGAGAGAGAGTTCTTGAATCTTCTCCCTTTATGAGAAACACTCAAATTAGCGTCTCACTGAACTCTCTTATGTTCAGTGTTTATGAGAGACGCTGTCTGTACCATGGGGTACCAACTCACATGCCAAATAGCCTCTCAGAGTTCTCATCCTGGGATCAGAGGCCCCTGGCTCACACCCACCAGCTGCTCTCTAGACAGCGCATTGAGAAGAAAGAGTGTGCCTGGCTCTAGAGCGTGAGATCGGTGCTGCTGGCCATGTAACCTTGGCCCACGCTGGGCAGCTCACAAACATCTGTAACGGGGATGAATTTGAGTTCTTGAGCCACGTCAGATATAAAAGGACTCTGTAGATAAGAAAGCACTGGGAAGGGAAGCTGGTCCAGCAATGGATCTCCAGGGTTTAGGAAGATGCTGAGAGGGATCAGGGAGGCAGTCTGTCGCTATGGAATGGAGGTTATATGTAAAAGCAAATTTTTAAAAATTAGTATCTTTGTTTTCTCTTATATGCAGAGTGTAGATTACATGTGTGAGAGCATGAGTGCGTGCGTGTGTGTGTGTCTGTGTGTGTGTGTGTCTGTGTGACACAAAAGGGGTTATTTGATGGGGATAACAAGGACCAGCAGGAAGGACATGGCACAGTAGAGGGTAGTAGGAGTACAGAGTAGGAGAATATGAGTGATGAAAATGTCATAATGACGGGCTGGAGAGATGGCTCAGTGGTTAAGGCATATAGTTTGCTGCTGAGCGCCTTACCTCATTGTGTTTAATCTCAGAACTCATGAGGCAGAAACGAGTCGATCTTTGTAAGTTCAAAGCCAGCCTTAGAAAGTCAAAGGCCAGCCAGGGCTATATAATAAGACATTATTATTATTGCTTTTCTTAACTCCAGACCCAGGGGATCCAGCACCTTCTTCCAGCCTCCTCTGACATCTGCCCTCAAGCACACATACCCTCCAACAGAGACAGAATTTTTTTAAATACTGTGAATCTTTTTTTTTTTTTTTTGGTTTTTCGAGTGAATCTTTATTTAATGAAAATATAATAGAGCCCATTACTTTGTATGCAAGCTTTAAAGATAGTTTTAAAAAGCATTAAAGTTTATGAAACTCAGACACAAGGGGTCCCACCGTGTCTGCAGGACCCACCTTTTCCTTGAACCCTTTAGTTACTGTGGTTAATTATTATTTTTCCAGGGCTCTCTGTGTCTCTATATTGGCTGGAAGGTCAGGCTTGGTGGTGACCAAGGGCTTCCAGATCCAGCATGCTATGATTCTGCACTGTGGTTCTCAGGCTACCGTGCAGAAGGATAGGATGAAGTCTGAGGGGAGAAAAAAGGAGAAAACTAAAGTTACACAATTGAAGAGCTTTGGCCAAGTGGAAAAAAAGCAAACATTTTATCACAATGTATTAAATTAATTAATATTAATTAATGACATTAACTAAATATAATTAGTTTAGTAATCATTATTTTATTCCTATCTCATAGGGCCACATACCCCACATACATACAAACTACTTACATATGTACCTATCCACCATACTCATGCTTATCTCACCCCTCCCCTTCTGCCTGTGTGCCTTCCTTTCTTGTCTTTCTTCCTGGTTTGATTGTAAAAGTCTTTATTGAAGTGTATGTGTGTGCAGAATTGTTTCTTTCATTCCTTTGTGTCAGTCCTGGGATCAGTCTCAGACTTGGCAAGCAGCAACTTTACTCACTGTGCCTGCTGACTGGCCCTATTTTGTTTTATTTTTGAATTGGGTAAATAATAAGTATATTTCTTTTAACAGTAAAGTGTATAGACACTGGAAATAGACCCTGCTCCTTTGCATTTTTGCTACCCTCACTGTGCTCCAAAAATTCATAGCTTGGACACCTCTCGTTATGAAATATAATGCAGCTCGAGGTGCCTGGTGGGCCCATGCCACAGCGTCCCCCTGAGAAATCACACCATGTAATAGACCTGGTATAAAGGGGGTATGTTTGGGGGAAGGAAGGGAGTGAGGGCCTGGAGAAGGGGTAGAGGCAGACAGACAGGAACAGAGTCACAGGGACAGAGAAGGACAGAAAGAGGGAGAGACTGGCTGGGAACACGTGGGAACAGAGAGAACTAGGGTGGTGAGTAGTCCTCTTACATGCACACCTGGTGGTGGCAGGTAATGGCAGCAGGTGCTGACTAAGCCATTGCTAGGTCCCAGGGAGGAGCCTGGCAGAATCGTCTATAAGCTAACACCTCTTCCATGTGCTTGCTGGTCAGGTAGATCTTGGAATATCGACCAATGTTCCAAGCCCATTCTGAGAGTTCTGCTGTGTGACCTGAGCAGCCCCTTCTTCCTATATCACAGTCACCTCGTTTGGAAAATGAAGGCGTCAGGTCAGATGGTTGGAGGTGACTTTCAGATTTCCTGCTCTTTATGTAGGCATGGCTCACATTAGTAAAACCCAACGCCTGGACCAGTAAGTGAAACCCAGCTCCTCCAGATGCCTTTTGACTGACAAAGCAGAGGAAAGAGAAAAAATTGCTTCGATGATTAAAAATCATCTTTAAAATAACTGCTTTGTTTCAGAAATAATTTATGTGTAGCTTTTCACACCTCCACATCCTGGTAATTGATAAGTTTCATCTACTTAGACATTTCAGTGATAGCTCTTTATCCTTAGCCACTAACCCTGCCACATCCATCAGGCAAATTCCTAAGAAACGCCCCTTTGGTGCTCTGCTGAAACCTCTAATGGGGGTGATCAAATCAGACTTAATGTTCCCGCCCGGGAGCAGTCGTGGTACAAGACTGCTATTGCTTCCTCATTACCGTTTTAAGTTCTACTATTAGCCACTTTGGGATTGTAAATTACCATCAGCATCTTTCAGAGTGGAGGGTAACCCTTCACCTCACAGCTGATCAGCACCACCTGGGGAAAGACTCGGAAATCTAGGGTTAAAGGATCATATCTAGTATGACCTTGGATAAGTCACACTAGATGACTTCTCTGGACCTGTTTCTTCATGTGTAAATGGTGCAGGTCATTTGGACAGGCCTTTGTCAATGTGTGTATGCATGTTTGTGTGTGTGTGTGTGTGTGTGTGTCTGTGCACGAGTGCTGCGCATGTGTGTGCTCTCAAAGAAGTGAGACCTCTGTGAGGTATCTGTGTCTTAGACTTTTCCTGCTGTTGTGATACAGTATCTGGGGCTGAGTAATTTATAAGAACAGATTTCCAGCCATAGGGAGAGGAGTTGCCATCATGGTCACACATCTTCAATGGATGGTTGTTCAGAACTGCTCCAGTTTCTTGATCGAGAGGAATAAGCAGATGTACAGCCCAGAGTCCAATAATCTGAAGGCCAGAAATTCCTTCCACTACAACGGGCTAATTCACCGAAAGACCGTTGGAGTGGAGCCCGCGGTTGATGGCAAAGGGGCCGTGGTGGTTATGAAACCCAGATCTGGTCAGTGAAAACCTGTCACTTCTTACGTGAGGACCACCATCAACAAGAATGCTCAAGCTACCCTCAGCAGCATCAGGCACACGATCTGAAAAAACAAATACCACCTTGATCTGCATATGGTCATCCGCAGGGCTGGTGCCATCCTTCGAAGCCAGAAGCCTGTGGTGGTGAAGAAGAAATGGATCCACCCCATCAAGAGCTCCTGAGCCCCAAACCCCAGAAGTAATAAAGAGTCTACTGACTTTTTCAAACACACACACACACACACACACACACACACACACACACACACACACAGAGAGAGAGAGAGAGAGAGAGACAGAGAGAGAGAGAGAGAGAGACAGAGAGAGAGACAGAGAGAGAGAGAGAGCGCAGATTTCCTCCTCGTGGTCCCAGAGGATGGGAGGTCCAAGATCATCAAGTTCTTGCCAGTTTCGGTGAAGGCTGACTCTGGCTCCCAACATACAACATAGTACTTTGTTACCGAGGTTTCACAGGGCAGAGACTGGAAGGTAGAGAAAGCATGGGCACTTTCCTCCTTTGCATAGGGGACTAACCCACTTATGGGGAACAGCTCTTGTATCTGACCTGCCCCCTAAAGGCCCTCCTGTTAACCGTGCTGTGCTGGCAATTGGGTTCCAACAGGAGTCTGGGAGGGGATCCCAACACTCAAATGACAGTAGTATAATGTGATGGCAGAGACCTCATGAGGAGATTAATGCCCTTATGTGGGCTGAGGAGAGCAGCCTCCCTGCAGCCACTGAATCATCGGCTGCTTGATTTCAGACTCCCAGGCTCCAGCACAGTGAGAAATAACTGTTGTTTATAAGCCACCAAGGTGTGGTCATTTGTTATGGGAGCCTGAGAGGAGCAAGGTGGGCATGACCTGGTCAGTCATTTCAACAAGCGCAGGCTGCTGGGTGTAAAGAATTGATTCCCAATTCCGGAAAGCGTCTCAGATGACTGCCCTTTCCCAGTCCGTGTGGCTGTTTTCCAGGTCTGGAAATCATAAGAGGAGAGTTAACAAAGGGGGCATAAAGTGATGCTTTTGACCTATGTGTCCCTTTAGAGAGTACGAGGGCTGATGAGCCTCTAACAGGAACCTGTTACCTCACCCCCTCCTCCCCCACTCCCACCCACTTCACCGCTGTCAGCAGTTCCTGCTTAAGTGTTTCCTAGGCTGGGACCTAGTTTGTTCTCTCCTCTTCCTCCTCCTCCGCCGCCTCCTCCTCCTCTTCCTCCTCCACTTCCTTCTCCCCTTCTCTTGTTCCTCCTCCTTCCCTTCTTTCCCTTCCTTCCTCCTCTCTCTCCCTCTCCCTCTCCTTCTCCCCCTCCCCCTCCCCCTCCCCCTCTCTCTTTCTTAGAGAAGGTCTCACTATGTAGCCCAAGCTGTCCTGGAACTCACTCTGTAGACTAGGCTGACCCCAAATTCACAGAGATTCCCCCTGCTTCTGCCTCCCTAGAACCAGGATTAAAGGTGTGCACTGCCACACCGTGGCATGGGACTACTTATCTATGTAGTCATAAGGGAAAAGACATCTCCTCAGGTAGGTGGCATTCTGGACCCTAGGAAACAATAAAAAGGTATGGTCTTTCTTCATTTTATTATTATTTTATTTATATTTTGAGGAGAAGTTATTCTGGCTCTGTAGCCTAGGTTGTTCTGAGATTCCTCAACTCAAGTAATTTTCCTGCTTCAGCTGCCTGAGTAGCTAGAACTACAGGTTCAGATTAACATAGCCAGCTTCCAAACTATAATATTCTGAGCATGGCCTTTCCACATTTTGGAGATCCCAAAACCTTTTTTTCTTTCTTTTTTATTTTTTTTGTTTTGTTTTTTTTTTTTTGTTTGTTGAGACAGGGTTTCTCTGTGTAGCCCTGGCTGTCCTGGAACTCACTCCGTAGACCAGGCTGGCCTCGAACTCAGAAATTCGCCTGCCTCTGCCTCCCAAGTGCTGGGATTAAAGGCGTGCGCCACCACCGCCAAAACCTTTTTTGTTAAAGGTCCAGTAAAGAGACTTCACACAGATCCAGTACATACCTAAAAGCAGGTTTAGCGCATACCTTTTTTTAAAAACTTATGTTCTTATTGTAGCATTCATTATGAATTCAACATGGGGCTGTTGTGACAAATAAAATGGTAAAGCCGAGATGATAAGCGGTAGTTGCTGGTTTATCCGCCTCAGCATCTGGTAAACTTAGGCATTGTGTTTTGACACATCCTTCCAGGTTGCAACATTGGAGTTTTTCTTAGCATGGCCTTGAGTAGAGGCTACTCCTGAAGTACACAGAGAACAAGCTTTCAACGCAAGGTCAGCTCTAAAATGAGTCACAGACCTCTATCCCACTGGTTTCTGGTGTCTTAATGACATAATGCTAATTTCTTGTTGGAGTCTAGTGGAAATGTTTCCAACTATGAATAAAGACATTAGATTAACTCATTACCAGCTTGAGAGCGATTTCTTTGGACTATGGACGTGAGAATTTGAGGTCTCTGAGTCAGCCTGCAGGGAATACGGACTGTTGGGTGTGGTCCTTCATACAGAGGCAGGAAAAGCACTCAGGCCTGGATGTGCTGGGGGCCCTCGAGCCTCACAGGAGCCTCAGCTGTTTTCTTTTCAAGCTGCCAACATTCTTGTCTCCCTTCAGCAAACTCCAGACCACACCTGGGGAGGCTCTAAGAGCCAATATGTCAGAGGAAGCCTGCCTCTCCTGGGAGACTACCTTGATTGGAAATGGTGGCTTTCAGGAGATTCTAAGGAGAGGGGCTGGTCCACCCACCTTCCGTAAACCTCTTCGTACTAACCAGTTCCCTTCCACTGTGGCACTGGAAACTCTGGCCAGTGAGTTTTAATTGTTCCTAATTAAAGCTGATGTTTCCTTCAGACTTCAATGTATCAGGTGCATATCCAGTCCTGTGGGATCCCAGGACCCAAGAGGACCAAGCCAGTCTGCAATGTCTCATAGTCAACAGAGAAGGGGTCCCCAGGTCTGTCACCTGAGAGACAAGGTAGGTTCATGGAGTTTTCAGACATCATTGTCACCATCGGCTTGGTTCGATGGTCTTGAGACACTAATTTTTCAGGCCCAGTTAGAATTTTGAAATGTCTCATTTCTCCAGCCTATGAAAGCACTTGTTAGTGTGTCACTAATGACTGATGGTCCTACCTGGCTTGGTTAGTAGGTTCAAGTCCCAAGGTTTGCTCCAGAGTGTTAGGAAGCACTCAGCACAGGGAGATAACAAGTCACCTGCTAGTAGCATCTTACAACTCAAGGAACTAAAAAAAAAAAAAAAACGATTCTCTGATAGCTATTGCTCAAACGGTTTATTATAAGCAGCCAGGAGTCAAATGCAGAGAGAAGAAATCTTTTTAGAAAAATAAGGAAATTAAGAAGCAATACGTAGGGCTAGTGAGACAGCTCGGGCTATGTGATGTCTCTGTCCATAAGATGGCTTGGTGGGTAGACACTTGCATAAGCATGGTGAACTGAATTCCCTCCTTGGACTCAACTCCTGGAAGTTGTCCTTTGGCATCTGCATTCAAGCACAACAACACACACACACACACACACAGAGTTAATTTTTTATTTTTGTATAGTAACCTGTCCCTTTACATGGTACTTCCTATTTTCTATTCTTATTTCCCAGGTCTCTCAGTAGAGAAGCCAGGATCCCCACTCTCTGGGTCCTTGGTCCATAATGTAACAAGCATTCTGTGGTCACTGAACCCACAGGCCTCTACAGGTCACTCAAGTTGACAGAGGCATGGTGGATGAGAGAGAGTTAGGGTTAGTGAGTAGTTGTCAAAACTACAAAGCACCTGTCTATCTTTGCCCATCTGGTTAAGATACTTCCTGCCTTTGGGGGGCTAGAGATGTGGTCAGTTGTCAGAGTGCTTGCTTTACTTATGCAGAGTCTCACATTAGACTCCCAGTGCTGACTAAACATGTTACAGTCGCACACTCTGAGGGACAGCCAAGATTAAGAGTTCTAGGTCGCCGGGCAGTGGTGGCACACGCCTTTAATCCCAGCACTTGGGAGGCAGAGGCAGATGGATTTCTGAGTTTGAGGCCAGCCTGGTCTACAGAGTGAGTTCCAGGACAGCCAGGACTATACAGAGAAACCCTGTCTCGAAAAACCAAAAAAAAAAAAAAGAGTTCTAGGTCACTCCCAGCTCTATACCAGGTTCAAGACCAGCCTAGGCTACCTGTAACCTGTCTGACAGACCTCTTCTCTCTGCTTCTGACTGGGTTATGACAGTTCCCAAAAAGAGTTCTGAGGAATCCCTGGCCTGATAGTTAATGGGTCTGGGCAAGCTCTGAGACTATCTAGTTTCTTCTCAGGAGGTTCTGGCAGAGCTCCATAACCTTGCCGAAGCCTGGTTCTGTAAGTAAGGACAGTCACAGCTAGCTCAGTGTGTCCTTGGGGCACTCAGAGTTAGCCCTCACTAAAAGGAAACCGCTGCTGCTAATAGTTATGAATAGTGGAAATGGATTTATGAATTAATAAAAACAGTATGCTGGGAGACAAAAGTTTCTCAAAATGTTGGCTCCAAGGGGTCCAGACGATAAAAGGTTGAGAAATATGATTTCTCATTTTCAGCAGGATTGGGGTAATCGGTGGTAGACCTACTCTCATGGCTGAAATTTAATTGGGAACTCTTTCTTTATTCCCTTGGTCTGATTATACATATTCTCTGCTGTCATAAACTCAAGCTCAGGACCATGGCATGGGCCACATGCCCCATGGTGACCTTCTGAGCCATCTCTGTGTCCTCTGATTGAAAACTGTTGATTGAGACAGGTGGAACAATACACTCTGTCATGATGGCCTCTAGGGCCATTTAGTCAGTACAGTGTTCTGTTGACTCAAACTCTGCCTTTCCCCCTCAGTGACACCAGAGGGGGAAATAAAGCCCATGGCTCTACCTCCCTTTACTCTGCTTCCTTTAGAATCATCGCATTTTTCCCAGCAGTGGGGGGTCTGTGGGGGAGGAGATTGAAGTCACATCTCAGTGGTTGCACGCCTTTAATCCCAGCACTTGGGAGGCAGAGGCAGGAGGATTTCTGAGTTCGAGGCCAGCCTGGTCTACAGAGTGAATTCCAGGACAGCCAGGGCTACACAGAGAAACCCTGTCTCGAACTCCCCCCCCCCACAAAAAAAGGTGATGGCTTGCTTAATCATGCTACACATCACTACACTACATGACTGTGTAGCAGCAGCCATGTCAGAATAAATAAATTTCACCCCCAGAAGGGGTGGCGGGGGGGGGGGGTTGAGATCCCTTTACCTGGGAGTGAGGGTTTCAACCATACAGCATCCAGTAGTGATACCAGGGTGGTGAACCTTCTTCTAGCCCACATACTGCTCACTCCCCGGCCTTCTTATTATTGGGCTTTGTTCCTGGGGGACTCTTTGTTGGCAAAATGTTGAAATACCTGATTTTTCTTCTAAAAACAACAAACAACCAAACAAAACAAAACCTGTTCTACAAATAGTCTATCTTTAAAAAAATTGTTGGGAACAGCCTCGAAATAAAATTTGGCTCTCCAATCTCTTCATGCTAATGACTCTAAGACTGGAGCTTTGCACTAGAGTGGCTTCCCTGGTGGTTAAGCCCAGGAAGGAATATTGTCCTCCCCTCCTCCTTCTGAAACCATGCCCTGTCACCCACTTGCTTGCAAGGGAGCTGTAGGTCTCCTTTACAGTGTCTGTCACCACTCAGAGGCTGCCACGAACAAAGTCTTTTTCTATTACAGTAAGGCTATAACTTTAAAAAAAAAAAAAGGACAAATTCATTTTCTTTTCCATAAGACACTTAAAATGTTCATTGAAGGGGGAGGGGAATCTCACTGCTGAAATCCATTTGGTGTCTAACTGTGACAAAAATGGGAGAAATAGAGATTAACAACTCAAAATGAAGCTTGTTAATTAAAATTAACTACAGTCACACAGCTTGCTGGGAATCATCTCTCTCCTGCTTAATTATGAGGATGAAAATTCATCTTTTACTGGAATAAAATGAAGTCTTCCTTAGTCGAGAGAAAAATGTTTCCCAAGGCTGACTGAAGAAGTACTGTTCTTCTAGGGGAAGAAAGAAAGGTAAAAAAACCACACCAAAAAAAAAAAAAGGCAAAAAAAACCCCCAAACAAGTCTGGTGTCCAGAGTCTGAGACAAAAAGGAGCGTAAAGCATGGGTTCTCAACCCATGAGTCTCGACCCCTTTGAGAATCAAAAGACCCTCCTTTCGCAGGGATCACAAATCAGCTCTCCTGATTATCAGATATTTACATTATGGCTCACAGCCACAGCAAAATTACAGTTACGGAGTAGCAATGAAAATAGTTTTGTGGTTGGAGGTCACAACATGAGGAACTGTATTGAAGGGTCACAGCAGCATCAGGAAGGTTGAGAGCCACTGTCCTAATATCCATCCTTTAATGGAGATGCTTCTGGTCAAATACTTGGGTATAGTGAGTTGTCTTACACAGTGAATTCAAGCAACTAACTTGGGGGTAATGATTATAAACATCCTAACAGGCTCAGAACTGCTGAATCCGTATTACAGTCTGTGGCTCGGTCACAGGCATAATCATAATGTGTTAGAATCTTCCCCCCCTTGAAAAATTTATTTATTCTGACATGGCTGCTGCTACACAGTCATGTAGTGATGTGTAGCATGATTAAGCAAGCCATCACCTTTTTTTGTGTGTGTGGGGGTTCGAGACAGGGTTTCTCTGTGTAGTCCTGCCTGTCCTGGAATTCACTCTGTAGACCAGGCTGGCCTCGAACTCAGAAATCCTCCTGCCTCTGCCTCCCAAGTGCTGGGATTAAAGGCGTGTGCCACTGAGATGTGACTTCAATCTCCTCCCCCACAGAACCCCCACTGCTGGGAAAAATGCGATGATTCTAAAGGAAGCAGAATAAAGGGAGGTAGAGCCATGGGCTTTAACCTTGGAGTAACTACCTCTACCGTGAGAGCAAGAGTCCAGCCCAAAAGACAATCTCTACTGGCTCCAGGGATTAGGAGGGACTGCTCACTCCTGTGGCCATCTGTCCTGTCCACCACCCAGTTAGGACAGATAATCCGTTGGGAGTTAAAGAAAGGCCTTTTTATGTCTGAGTCTCACTGCCCCTGAGACTGCCCTTCAGAAACCCTATCTTTCTCATGCTTTCCTTTCTCAGCAACACTGAAAGTCCTTTGTAAACATCCTCCCGGAACAGTCTCCAGATCTGTCTGATAAACCACGAATGGAAAGGCAGATTAGGTAGAGTGTTTAAAGGATAAGTCTGTCGGCAAAGTACCTGGGGTCTCTTGGTTTGAAAAGCCCCACAAAGGATACTGTCCAAAATCCTAAATCTTTCCCTGGGTATGGCACTGCAGGCTTGTAGTTCTTGTTCTTGGGAGGCAGAAACTGGAAGTTCAGGAGTTCAAGGTCATACTGGCTACAAAATCAGTTTAAGACTATCTTATGAACAAACTATCTAAAGATTCTATTGTCTAACAATGTTTTAGACCTTCTAGTTTGCATTTACTGTAGTACACTATGCTATTTACTCTAGCGCTGTATTTCTCAATGGTGGTAATTAGGTGACACATGGCCACACTGATAGATATCTTCCTGTTGTACTGTTGAGAAATCTTCTGGTGGATTTCTTTACCTATTCATTGTAAGGTAACAGTAAAAAAACCCACTGTGCCTGGCTCATGTATGAGTCTATATGTGAACACATGTTTTCATTTCAAGCCTAACAGACTGTGTGTTGGGAAGATGCGAAATTAAAAACAAGATTGTTTTCTCAAACCCTTTAGACCACCTCACCTTATTTTGTGCCCATTCTGTTACTTGTGTTGTTGGTCTTGCTTATTTTAAAGATTCAAGCAAGTATGTAGTAGGCTTGTGTCTCATTGTAATTGTTTCACACGGCCTTGCTGATAGCCCAGGCTATCCTTAACTCATTATCTTACTGCCTTAGTTTCCCCCAGGCTTACCAGCATGTGCCTTTATAAGGAGTTATCATTGTGGCTTTAATTTGTGAACTTCTTCTTCTTTTTTTTTTTTTTTTTTTTTGGTTTTTCGAGACAGGGTTTCTCTGTGTAGCCCTGGCTGTCCTGGAACTCACTCTGTAGACCAGGCTAGCCTCGAACTCTCGAACTCAGAAATCCACCTGCCTCTGCCTCCCAAGTGCTGGGATTAAAGGCGTGTGCCACCATTGCCTGGCCAGTTTTTTATTCTTTATTTTTATTTATTTATTTATTTATTTATTTATTTATTTATTTATTTATTTATTTTTGGTTTTTTTTTTTCGAGACAGGGTTTCTCTGTGTAGCCCTAGCTGTCCTGGAACTCACTCTGTAGACCAGGCTGGCCTCGAACTCAGAAATCCTCCTGCCTCTGCCTCCCAAGTGCTGGGATTAAAGGTGTGCGCTACCACTGCCCAGCCAGTTTTTTATTTTTAATAGAGTACCTTTTCAGAAAAAAATTAAATAACATTTTAATTTAATATTTAGCATTTTATGCATGTAAAGATCACCATATACAGCTTTACTCTTTGTCCAATTCTTCCTCACACCACAACACATCCTCTTCCAACTTTATATCCTTAAAAGTGTAATTCTTGGGTTTTTAAAATTTAATTCCTCTCCCTCTCCTTCTCCCTCTTCCTCCTCTCTCTCTCTCTCTCTCTCTCTCTCTCTCTCTCTCTCTCTCTCTC
>NW_021620775.1:2340017-2351395 GCF_004785775.1 Grammomys surdaster
CTCTCTCTCTCTCTCTCTCTCTCTCTCTCTCTCTCTCTCTCTCTCTCTCTCTTTCTCCCCCATCTCCCCTAGGCTGGCCTAAAACTATATAACCAAGGCTGACCTTGAACTTCTGATTCTTTTGCCTCTACCTCTGTAGTGTGCTGATTATAGTTCAATGCCTGCTTTACGCAGTGCTGGGGACTGAACCCGGGGTTTTATGAATGCTAGGAAACTACTCTCCCATCTGACCTACCCACGAAGTTTCAATGTATAGTTCTGTGCTTTTAATCTTATATCTAAGAACTATTTTCCTATTCCTAGCCACAAAGATTTTTCTCTGATGTTTCTTCTAGCAGTTCTATAACTTTAGTTTTGTATGTAGAGTTCGTATCTACACTGAGTTAGTCTTTATAATGTGGAAAGAAATATTGTTTTTTTCATTTTTTATCCAATTTCTCAGCATAATTTATTACATAGGTTTTCCTTTCTGTCTATTGAAGATCAAGTAACTATATATTTAGTATATCTATTCCTGGACTCTATTATTACATTGATCTAATTGCCTTTGTTACACAATACCATGGTGGCATGGTTACTGTGGTTTCATAACGAATGTAGACATCAGATCACATAAGTCCTGCAACTTTATTCTTTTCCAAAAGCGTTTGAATATTCGTTTTTCAGGGTATGTATATCACACATCTATACACTGTGCCTGCAGTTCTAGGGGTCCCTGTAGACTGGACATCCCTGCACTGAGCCTTTGGAACCAGTGGTCCCTGTGCACCACACATCTATGCATTGAGCCTGTAGTATAGTGTCCCGGTAGCGTAGACATCTGTGCACTGAGTCTGTAGTACCAGTGGCCCACTGTAGACTACACATCTGTATACTTTGCCTGCAGTATACACAGGCCTGTAGACCGCACATCACTGCACTGATCCTGAAGTTCTAGTGATCCCTGTGTGAATCCATCCCCTCACTGAGCATCCCCTCACTGAGCATGTAGTCCCTCCAGTCCCTGTGAACTCACATCCCTCCATAGCTCTAGCTGTAGCTCTTTTTCTTTGCTGTTGGCCTTGGCAGGAGAGAGACAGCAGGACAGGGGTCTGGGGGTCGAGGCCTAGGACTGTGGGAGAGGCTGATTGGCACCTGGGTTTTAATTTCAATGGAATGTTTTCCTGGGCATCGTCTTTCTCTTCCTGGGTGGGTAGATTCGCACAGGTTCCTGGGGAGGAGTGTTTTTCTTGGGCACTTTTATTGGGTTTCAACTGAAAACACAGGATATTGGTACGGACTTTTAGGTTGAATTGCAGTCCACCCCCAATACTTCCTTGAGGCTACATTTTACCCAACCTTTCTTAAGTCTCGCTTGCCCAGCACAGAGTTACAGAGTTCTGGAGCTGGAAAGCAACTCTGAAAACATCAAAACAATCTAATCCTCCAACCTCCCTGTTCGATGAAGAGATGAGAAACTCAGTTCCAATCATATGGGTCTGACTGCCATATACTCCCAGCATTCCTCAGTCCTCCATCCTGAACGTCCCTTGCTGGGGGTGCTGGGATGCCCTTCCCTACATAATCCTACCATCTTGGTTACCTGGCCCTTTCACCTACCTTTTACCTTCCAGGCTTTCCTTCTCTCCTCACATAGCTCAGGGATATGCTCACTCGGGACTCTCCCAGATGTCCCTGCCTCTGGCTATGCTCTCCCTGTTATCTACAATAAGCTTTCTCCTCCACCTTACCTAGAAGGAGTCACGTTCTTTCTTATTCCTCCTACACCCCACTCCGTTTATACCCCCATGTTTGTTTCTTTCCTGGAATTTTGTGCTCCTTTAGAAGAAAAAAAAATCAGTCCATTAGTCTTTCCCACGGAGTTTATTTCTGAACTAACAGCATAAATCTCTGATCTATTTAAAAACAAGAAAAGGGAGGTTAAAATAACTTTTTCAAGGCCGCTGAAGTGAGTAGTTGTCCCCTGATTGTTAAGCCCTGTGCCTTGGGTCCTGGCTAGCCTCAAGGAAGGAGGTACCCTGGGCACAGCCCAACCTTGCCCTTGTCTTCTTAAGTTCAGGGACTTTCCTAGCAGTGTTTATGAAAGGCAAGGCAGTGTTTGTGGCTGACCCAGCAAGGGCTTTTCGGAAGGCTGCCCAAGGCCAGCTTCGGAGCTGAACAGAAGCCATGTTCGGGCTCTTGTGAGGAGGGCTCTGGTTTTGGTAACTGGTTTGTGAAGTTCCTGAATTGAGACAGAAGGCACACACTGGGGACCTAGTCAGTCCTAGGTCCGGAGGAGCTTGCCCAGTGGAATGGGAAGCAGGAGACAAAGAGAGATATGGAACAGGAGTACAAGTCAGGGTGGGGTAGGGAGGAAGGCGAGTGAGGAGGAGAGGAATCTGGGATCCAGCTGTGGAGAGGGAGGAAAGATTAGAACTTTTATTCTTCAGATTACTGTAAACCATTCTCACGCTCTCCCCACCCACTGCCCCACTCTCACGCTCTCCCCACCCACTGCCCCACTCTCGCCTCAGTTCAAGTCAGTCATCTTCAAAACCAGCCCCAATCCTCCTTTTGCTTCCTTCATTCAGAGGCTGGGGCAACTTCTCCCTAATTACCTGGGGAACACTCCTCAGGTCATAGAAGACTGCGGTAAGAAGTACACAGAAGGGAAAGGTGGTCGTGTCGAGGGGGCTGATCTTCCCAGGCTAGGCGACCTTGTCAGTCATCTGGGGATCTTGCGCTGTCTCCCCCGTGGACTTCCCCCAGCTCCGAGCAACCATCTGATTCCACCACAGCCCTTTTAATTCACAGCAAATATGAAGCCACAGAGAGGGGAGAAGACGTGACTTGGAGATGCAGAGAAATGCCAACCGCTGTCAGGAAACCTGGCCCCAGAAGCCCAGATTACACAGGCACTCTTGCGTTTGCCAGGGCCTCATTCCAAACTGCTCTGGGCCTTCTCCACCCCACAAACTTCCCCTGGGAGAGGGAAAGGGAAGGATTTCCTGAGCCTTAAAGGACAGAGGGTGTGAAGCTTAATTTGGAAACACTAAATTGGAGTATGATTGCATTCTCTTGGACAGAAGAATCTCTCACCAGTCTTAACTCCAGGAAATCTGAGAAAAAATCCAGAAATTTGAGGGCAGCTGTATGGGGCCACACAGCAAGACAGTCCCTTCTTCAGCCCAGAGCTAGACAGCTCAAGGGCCAGAGTGAGGCTGAGTGCTAAACTTCTGAGTCAGCCTGACATGTAAGATGGCCCGGCCAGTGGATGGCCTTTTCTTCCGCTCTCCACTTGGAGACTTCACTCCAAGGTTGGGTCCAGGGCAGGTCTCAGTACAGAATATAGTATCTGGCACATAAGAAGCACTAACTGTATTCCTAGGATAAACCAATAAAATAAGAAGCAGCTGCTTTTGATGCATTCTTGAGCCTAGGCTACATCCCACAAGCCTGCCTCAAAAAGCAGAATAAAACAACAGCAACAATAACAATAAAACCCATGAGCCAAACAGAGAGAGGGGAACAGAGGAAGACAAGAAGGTGGGAAACTAAGTTTTAGATGGATACATGGCATAGCTTTTTAAATATCCTGGAAGGGAAGAGGGACATCACGATGGCTTTTGCCACCAAGCCTGACAACCTAAGCTTCATCCCCAGAACCCACTCCACAGAAAAAGAGAAGGAACTGTCATAAACTCTCCTCTGGGGCTGGAGAGATGGCTCAGCGGTTAAGAGCACTGACTGCTCTTCCAGAGGTCCTGAGTTCAAATCCCAGCAACCACATGGTGGCTCACAACCATCTGTAATGAGATTGGATGCCCTCTTCTGGTGTGTCTGAAGACAGCTACAGTAAACTCATCAATAAAATAAATAAATAAATAAATATTTTATAAACTCTCCTCTGATGTCTATACAAGTGCCTCAGAACACACGCACAGATGAACAAATAAATGAATGAAACATTTTCAAACGAAAAGGCGTTCTTCTTGGTCTTGAGGCAAAGCATGTCCTTAGAACTTAGAGACGTGGATGGTATCGGCTTTTGAGGATTCACATGTCTACACAGCTTGACCCCACCCAGGGATTAGGTCTTACTGAATGGCAGGTCACAAGACTCTTGTCTCAAGCTTCAGGAAGCAAAGGGTGCAACAGTCCCGACGTTAACATTAAATTAAATTGTTAACAATTTTAACATTAAATGGGGTAGGTGACCTTGTCATGGTGGTAGAGATTAAGGGGAGGGTTTACCTCCTGGGTAAACTGTTCTGCCTTCCTCCTTGCTCCCTGTCAAGGATTTAAAGAGACAGCTTTGCCTGGATAAAGATCATTTGATGACCTCAATTCATTATCTCTTGAACCAGTTAGACTCCACCAAGTTCTGCCCAGCATCTCCCGATCACACCCAACCCCTGATAGCTTTTTATAAGTTCTCCTCTTCTCTCTAACACTTTCACCATGCAGCTACCCAGAATCCTTCACTCTTGAGAAGAAACAGGTTTGTTTGCTTGTTTATTGCAGGCCACTATTTTTTTTTCTTTAACTTTATATTTTTAGCTAAATTCCCAGTGACTGTGAAGATCTGGGCATTCTTTTCTGTGGGCTCTGACTGTAGAGGGACAAATGAACGTGAGTTCAGTGTCACATGCAGAAGGCACAGTAGGTGCTCTGTAAGAAGGGAGTGCTGGGGAGGAAGGATGAGAACAGAACTCCTGGCAGACTGTGGAGCCGTGGGCATGAACTGAACTGGATGTCAGGCAAGGAGAAGCATTGCCTCTCTGCACCACGGGCTAACAAAAACTGCTGGGCGTGACACCACCATTTATTATCAAATATGGACAAGGACTGAAGGAACTTCCAAACTGAATTAAAATCAAGCCAAACCAAGTTAACAGATGGATACTCCACCTGGAGCAGGCGTGAGTCCTTTACCTCTTTTGGGTTTTTTTTTTTTTTTTTTTGTCTTTTCTTTTTCTGAGACAAGGTTTCTCTCTGTAGCCCTGGCTGCCCTGGATTTACTCTGTAGACCTGGCTGGCCTGGAACTCATAGAGATCCACATGCCTCTGCCTCCTGAGTACTGGGATTAAAGGTGTGTGCCACCACCACCTGGCTCTCCTTTCACCTCTTAACAGGAATTTGCAGGCACCTAACTTCAGGTTCTCTCCACTTCCCTTGTGAATTAATTCAGGAGTGAAAATAGCACATCTGTCAACAACCAAGGAGAGCTTGGAATGTTCATCACTCGTATGTGGATGGCACATGAATTCTTAGTGGATATTTTTTGGAGTGGAAGCTATAAATATTACATATTCATGAGAAGATGACTGGGTTGGCAAAATGGCTGCCACACACAGGAGCACCCAAGTTTACATCCCTAGCACCTTGTAAAAGCCAGGCACGATGGTGTGGAAACAAGGATCCTTGGCGTTCACTGGCCAGTAGCCTAGCCAAATGGAGGAGAGAGAGAGAGAGAGAGAGAGAGAGAGAGAGAGAGAGAGAGAGGGAGGGAGGGAGAAAGAGAGAGAGAGAGAGAGAGAGAGAGAGAGAGAGAAGAGAGAGAGAGAGAGAGACCCTGTCTCAAAAATACAAGGGGGACAGTGATCCAGGCACATACTCAACATGAACCCATGAACCTCCAACCAGGATCAACTCTCAGGACAAGGGTAGTAGAATGGGAGGTCTCCCAAGGCCAGGAAGGAGGAATGCCTCCTATTGTGGCCTCAGGCAGAAGCCCTGAGGCTGTTTCCTTGTTCCACAAGCCGAGGGTTCAGTCACCATTCTTGAGAGTAGCCGCATCTAGGCAGGTTCTGGGTGGATCTTATAGAGAGATTTGAAGAAAAGCTGGGAATCATCTCTGGTGCTGGCCCACTGATGAGAGACCCACAGAGACACTCAGGACCCGGAAGAGGACAAAGAAATGCTGTACTGGGTTAACAGCTGATCTTAGTCTGAATTGGCAGTGAAAAGTGGGGAAATATTTTCTACAGGTTGTTAAAGACTTATTTTTAAAAATGTAGATATGTTGGATACAAACATAGCACAAGTACTTGGGAACAGGGAGAAGATAGTCACTACCCATACCCTCTTGACACAGGCTAGCCCCATTAGCCCGGTCTCATGGGTGGATACTGTCAGGTTTCCTGGGAAACTGATAAGGGCTATATGTGGCTTTGTGGGGCTGATCTTACCTTACAAGGCATCAGAATGAATTTTTGAGTCTTTTGTAAAGAATTCCGTTGAGGGAAAACCTGCTGGAGCTGGCCTTTCTTGAGTCTTGGCAAAGAAGATCATTTACACTGTGGGCAATGACTAACAGTGTGAGTGGCTTCCCTGGACACCTCATGAAAGCAGGTCTTGGGAAAACTCTGGTTAGCAAAGCATGCCAACAGGGCCTGAGATGGGAAAGGGAGGTGAGAAACGGAGAGAGAAAAGCCAAGGTGGGTTGTACTGTGGTGTTGGGTGGTGCCAGCATGCTCAACAGATTTGGGGAATTTTTTACCTGCTTGTTTAAGAAAATCTTTTAAGTCCCTTGTCAACTCCAGTAGTCAACGTGACACACTCAGGAAGGAGGAACCTCGACTGGGGAATTGCCTTCAATAGACTGGCCTATAAGTATGACTGTGGGGCATTTTCTTGATTGCTAATTGATGTAAAGGGCTCAGCCATTGTGAGTGGTGCCAGCGCTGGGCAGGTGTGCCTGGGCTGTGTAAGCACAGAGAAGGAACTCGGTATACAATGTTCTTCTGTGGTCTTGGCTTCAGTTCCTTCCTCCAGGTTCCTGGCTGGAGTCCCTGCCTTGGCTTCACTTGATGGTGACTGTGTGACCTGTAAGCTGAACCATTCCCAACTTGGTTCTGGTCAGTGTTTATCACAGCAACAAAAGCAGAGGAGGCTAGCCCTATTGCATGACAGGCATGGTGATAGGTCCTAAGGATGCAGTGTGACCATGCAAACGGTTCACACACTCACAGGATTGGTAGTTTAACATGATAACTACTGATGGCAGCCCGGTTCATAACGAAATGATATCAAAACAAAGTCTGAAGAGAAGGCCCAGGCGAGGCTTCTGAGGCTGCAGAGTCTAAACTGAGATCTAAGGCTAGTGTTAGCCAAATTAACTGGCCTGGGGATGGGGGGTGAGAGTGGAAGTAGGGATGAGGAAAATTTGTTGTTGGTTTGGTTTCTTTTCTTCTTTCATTGTCTTTCCTTTTCTTTTGTTTGTTTTTTGTTTTTAGAGACAGTTTCTTTGTGTAACCTTGGCTAGATCTGCCTGCCTCTGCCTCCAGAGTGCTGGGATTGAAGGCTTGGCTAGCTATTATCACCAAGATCCTCCGCTCTCGCTCTCGCTCTCGCTCTCGCTCTCGCTCTCGCTCTCGCTCTCTCCCCTCCCCCTTCTCCCCCTTCCTCTCTCCCCTTCCCCTCCTCCCCCTGTCTCTGCCTGTTTCTCTCTCTTCCTCCTCCTCCTCCTCTTCCTTCTTCCTTTGTGTAAATAACAGCAATTACAAAGCTGGATGATTTGAAGGGTGGAGGGAGAGTCTGGAGTCTTAGCATTGAGGCTCACTTCCTGTTAGATTCAGGCAGGTCAATGCTCTTCTCCTGAGATGGTTTATAACCCCTGTTCCTTCCTCCTGTGATCCTGTGTTGCCCAAAAACCACTGGATTTTGTTCATGTCCTCGTCTCCATGGTTCCCAGCATAACTCAGAGAAGTTTACGGAAGGAGCAAATGGGTAGGAAGCCAGGAGGTGTGTGGACACTAAAGGATGACCTACCCATCTCTGCACTAGCTTCTACTTCAAATGTTGAGTGTTCACGAATGGCAAAGAGCTTCGCAGCAGTTGTGTGACCATAAAGCCATCAACACATGACTCTGGTCCAGTGTGTAGCCATATTCCCCAGGGCTGGCCAGAGGTGACATGTTCTGTTTTCACTCACTGGTCCCTTCCAGATCAGGTTACACATTTGGTTTGGCCAACTGTGTTTTCCTGTCGCAGCAACCAAACCCAGAGCTTTGCTTACACTAGCACCTGCTCTATCTTGAGCTATACCCCAGCCCCTCAAAACTGGAGTGCGAGATGCCATCAGCTGCAAATGGGAGGGGAATTATATCCAGAAAGTCAGTGTGATTATTAGTCCTGTCAACTTGAGAAGATCTAAATCACTTAAGAGACCAATCTCTTTGAATAGCTGAGGGAAGTTCTAGATTGGGTTGAATTGGGAAGATCCACAGTCAACGTGGGGTGGCATCATGCCACGCGCTGGCTTGCTACACTGAATAAAAAGAGAGAAATCAATCATCTAGGGAGGTGGCTCAGCTGGTAAAGTGCCTGCTACAAAGGCAAAAAACCTGAGTTTGGATCTGCAACATGCCCATAAAAAAATCTAAGCTTGATGGTGCCCTCCTGTAATCCCACTGCTAGGGCATTAGAGACAAGTGATCTTTGAGGCTTGCTGGCCAGTCAGCCTAGTAGACTCAGTTAGCTCTGTGTTCAGCGAGAGGTCTTGTGTCAAAAAAATAACATGGAGGGAGGTGGAGAGATCGCTCAATGGTTAATAGCACCGACTGCTCTTCCAGAGGTCCTGAGTTCAACCCCCAGCAACCACATGGTGGCTCACAACCATCTGTAGTGGGATCTGATTCCCTCTTCTGGTGTGTCTGAAGACATGACAGTGTACTCATATATATAAATAAATCTTTTAAAATAAAAACATGGAGAGCGTTGAAACACTGGATATTGACTTCTGCCTTCACATGCATGTGCATGTCACCAGCTCATACATGTCATACATGCACTGACATGCATACACATACTAAAATAAAAAAGAGAAAAAGATGGAGTACTGACATTTCATCTCTTTCTGTTTCCTTTCCGCAGGTGCAGTGTGATTGGCTGCCTCCCTTGCCTGCCGTCCTGCCTTTACTGTCATGATGGTCTGTACCCTCAAACTGTGAGCCCAACAAGCCCTTCCTCAAATTGCTTTTGGTCAGGGTAATGAAGAAGGTAATCAATACCATTGACAGCTGCTTCTTTTTTTCATGGAACCTGTGCTGATCTCATCCCAGACAGCCACACATTGCCTTTATGGCTTTTGAACTGTGACCTCACCCATAGCTGGTGTTTCGGAATCACGACTTGCCCATGACTTGAAGCTCCGGAACAAATTCTGGATTGAAGATGGCTGACGTTCCTTCATACAGATATGCATCATTGCTGAGATAATGCAGAGTGTCCAGAAGAATTTTAAAAAGCAGGGGATGATGCATGGCAGGTAAAGAGGAGGGAATTTCATGAACGGAGGTTTTGTATAGCTCAGCATGTGCAAACAGTTGCTGACAGAAGAAAGGGTGGGAAGCGAGTTAGTGGCCCTGATCAGGGCGTGTCAGTAGAGCACAGGATGAAGAATGAGCCTGGCTGAGAGATACAAGAGGCACACTAAATCTAAGCAAGATGCGGGCATCCTTGGAAAGAAGGGAGGATAGAGGTCTCAGGCTGTCTCTTAAAGAATAGTGAGAGTACCAGCACTTTCTGCTCTCGCAGGGAACCAGGGTTCAGTTTCCAACACCTGTGTGATAGGTCACAAGCCACCTGTAACTCCAGTTCCAGGGAATCCAATGCCCTCCTCTGTCCTCCAGAGGAATCTGCATGAATGTGGCACACAAACACTTCTCTTGGCCAAGTGTGTGGGAGGAAGGAAGAGGCTAAGCATTAGCCCTCAACTCAAAGTTCCTCCCTTTCCAGTAGTGACTAGGGACTGAGAGTCCATGACCGTTGGGAGACATTCCAAATCCAAACTATAGGCAGAGGAAAAGAGAAGAGGAGGAGGGAGAGGGGAAGGAGGATTATTAAAAATTCAAAATAAAGCCAAGGATCAGTAATACACGCTTATAATCCCAGGAGACAGAGACAGGCAGATCTCTGTGAGTTCAAGGCCAGCCTTGGAGGGATGGAGGGAGGGAGGGAGGGAGAGAGAGAGAGAGAGAGAGAGAGAGAGAGAGAGAGAGAGTTCTAGAACAGCCAGGGCTACACAGAAAACCTGTCTCAAAATAATAATAATGATAATGCTATAATGACAATAACAGTGTCAACAACAACAATAATAAATATTGGCCACATGGCAATGAAGAGGGAAGAGGACAGAATTTAGAGACAGTACTTGAGAAACAAAGACGGGTTGGAGGAGTCGTGGGAGCATGGGGGGCAATGAATTTAAGGGAAAAGGGCACAAGATAAAAAGTTGGGGGAGTAGAGGTGTGAGTCACCATTTTCTGTACCTGTGCTGTTATGTCTGCTCTCCTGTCTCTATGTATTTCTCTGAGAAGACTGTTTAAGGAGAAATCAAAGTTTGGGTGGTAGGCTGCCGAGTGTGTCTCCTTGTTCCTGTTTTGTTCTTGTTTTCTTCCTGTTTTGTGGGGAGTATAAAAGAGAGCTACACAGTTGAAAATATAACATTTGGTCTTTACCAGATGACTCCTTGTCTTTCTTTCTCTCGCCCTCAGCCCTCGGCCGATCCAAGGAACTGAGTTAACTATGCTGGTGTAGCTGACATAGAGGATCCCAAGGACAGAATTTTACCCAAGGAGAGAGGAGCAGTGGGTCTATCAAGGCTTCAGAGAAGGCAGAAAGTGTGTCTCTCCTCTCCATCTCTCTAGCTGTAAGCCACTCTCCTGGTCTGGTACCTCTCCTCATCCCAGTGCTCTGAGTTATCAAAGCTTCCCAAGAAAGGCAGTGCCAGGTATGGGAGGGGGGTGGAGGGAGAGAGGTATTCCTTTAAAACAGAACATGCTCCAGAGTGGCAAGACTGAGGAGAGCCTTATCAGAGGATGAAGGAGTAACTGTTCCCTGGGACATCTGTTCTACCTAACAGGCTTGAGGAAGCCTTTCTGTAAGCCTTGGATCTTGGCCCCAATTCCAGCCCTCATTAGTGAGTCACAAAATAAATGAAAGTTTGTTTGTGTGTGTGTGTGTGTGTGTGTGTGTGTGTATGTATGTATGTATGTATGTTTATGCTATCTCAGCCCAGGAAGCAATGCTGTTTGCTCGTAATACATCTTAAATGCCATTTATGGCCTTAGCTTCAGCAGTTAAGAGCAGGTCTTAAGTTTGGTTCCCGCACCCACGTCAGGCAGCTCACAACAGTATGTAACTCCAGCTTCGTGGGATCAGAGGTCTCTGGGATGCCTGCACTCACACGTACATACCCACCTGAAGACCCACACACACAGCTACATATAATTAAGAACAACACATAGCTGGGTGGTGGTGGTGCACGCCTTTAATCCCAGCACTTGGGAGGCAGAGGCAGGCGGATTTCTGAGTTCGAGAGTTCGAGGCTAGCCTTGTCTACAGAGTGAGTTCCAGGACAGCCAGGGCTACACAGAGAAATCCTGTCTCGAAC
>NW_021620775.1:2351495-2448789 GCF_004785775.1 Grammomys surdaster
CACTCTGTAGACACGGCTAGCCTCGAGCTCACGGACGCAGTACACCAACCCCGGGGGCCACCCATAAACCGGTGTTTCAACCCCCCCCCCCCCCCAAAAAAAAAACCTCACACACAAAACAGAGTGATGTCATTCAAAGAGTATGTGAAGGAGTGTGACACACTGAATTTACTCTCTTGTGGTCTGTTAAGGAATAATCCCATTTTATGGTCTTGAAGCCTTAGGGATAAATCTTAAAACCATATATCTATGGGAAAAGCTGATGGAAGACAAACTATCTACCAGAAAGCACTGAGTCTGGTGCAGTGCTTGTCAGCCCGAATAGACTTCTCCAGGCTGGAGTGTTTGTAAACTAGATCTATAAAGTTCATGTCTCACATTGAAGACTGAATTATAAAGTAGGCGGAACATGAAAACCGATCGCATTTGTGAGAAAAAGTCTTTAAGCAAAAAGGTATTCCTCAGGCACCAGGGCCATTGTCACTCAGCCATACGTGCAACTGAGAGGGAGAAACACACATAGAAACAGGAAGACAGTCACAGCAAAACCTTATTATTAATTTCAACTACAAGTATTTACTTGGGCAGCGATCCAGGCTCCCCTCATTTTTGTTACAAGGATTTATAGCATAAATAATAAAACCAGAGCCATGTTTACCTGCTCTGACTCTTTGAATGACACCACTCTGTTTGGTGCTGTTCTTAATTATATGTAGCTGTGTGTGTGGGTCTTCAGGTGGGTATGTACGTGTGAGTGCAGGCATCCCAGAGACCTCTGATCCCACGAAGCTGGAGTTACATACTGTTGTGAGCTGCCTGATGTGGGTGCTGGGAACCAAACTTGAGACCAGCTCTTAACTGCTGAGACATCTCTCCAGGCCCCTACAACGTTCATCTTATAAATGCAAAGTGTTTGTATAAACTAGATTCAGAGTCACTACTTGTATTTTCAAAGTGACTGTTGTACCTCCTGGATATCTAAGATTTGGCCGTTCGCTAATTTAGACTGGCATTGGTGTTTAACCAGACTAGTTCATTAAGTTCACTTAATTAGGCAAATAGACTAATGGGGAAAGCCTACCCAGTTGGGGAAGTAGGCTTCTGAAAAGGAGGGAATCCTGGTAAGGACTGGCAGATTGCATTTTCTTTTTAAAGAAGTGGGGTGGGGGTGGGGTGGGGGGGAGGGTAGGGGCGGGGCAGCTGCAAAGGGTGGGAAAGAGGGAAAGCAGGAGTGTTTTAACTAGTCCTGCTCTGATAATCACAGCAAAGGGTAGGATCACAGCAGAATATATTGGAACAAATTCAGTTACTGTGGTCTTCCTCTACGGCGCTAGAGCATCGGTTCTCAACCTTCCTAAGGGTGACACCCTTTACATACAGTTCCTCACGTTGTGGTGACTCCCCAACCATCAAATTATTTTCATTGCTACCTCATAACTGTAATTTTGCTGCTGTTATGAATTGTAACATAAATATCTGTGTTTTCCGATAGTCTTAGGCAACTCCTGTGAAGAGGTCATTTGACCCCCAGAGAGGTTGCAACCCATTGGAAGTACGAACCTTATTACCCTCTCAGGTTTCTAAGAATCTGAAGTGTGGCCTTTTTTATTATAGTAGTGATTTACAGGGTCCATTCTTGAGGCCTCAGCCTCTACATGTGTTAATGGTGGTTGACAGTCTGGAAGTACACCTCATACAGGTGTGTCAGCGGGAGAGCACATTCAGGACTATGTTGTTGAAAGGACTTCAGTGATTCCTGATTTAGCCTTCTCTTCTCAAAAGGTGGGAACCCAGACCTCAGAAACTTATGTGAACCCACTTAGCAACTCATAGGTAGTGGCCAACTTGGCCCTGGAATCCACATTCCTGACTCTGAGTCCTTCTTAACTGTGTTGACTATGCTTTTTTAGGCGATCGTAGGGTTTTAAGTTCTAGGCATTGAACCCAGCGTCTCAGGCACCCATAGGTCCCTCTGCAAGGGATCTATGACTAAGCTATACCTCCAGACCACAGAATGATTAATCTTGAAGTTAAATATTTGACAATAATTTTTCCTAGGTAGACTTTGACTAATTATTGATTAATCTGGTAATGTCTATGGTTACAATGTTAATGGTAACTCAGAAGGCCAAAATGTTGCTTGGTGCACAAAGCCCTCTGTTGTATCAGCCCTTAGGTAACACTTTCCCTTTCCTATCATTTAACACTTAATGAGTTAAATTGTTATTTTTTTCACCCCAGTCTCTTGAGGGCCAGGCTGTGAGCATTTAGCTACAGAATTCATGCCTTTATTCCTTTAGTGCCTGATTCAATAAGTAGCATGAAATTTAGAAACTATGGAAGAAACTGTGGTCTCCCTTAGGGTGTGGTACAATTACAAGTAGATGCTAAAAATCAATGGACAAAGGCCGTCCTTAGCTTGCTTTTTCTTTCTTTCATTTTATTTATATAAGTACATTGGAGCTGTCTTCAGACACACCAGAAGAAGGCATCAGATCCCATTACTGATAGTTGTGGTTGCTGGGAATTGAACTCAGGACCTCTGGAAAAGCAGTTGGTGCTTCTAACCACTGAGCCATTTCTCCAGCCCCATTGTTAGCTTTCTTATTTGGTGAATAACATACTTCCTATGTTGTTTAGGAACCATAATGGCTGATGTACACTGTGGTCTTTCCACAAAGCACCATTGCAGAGGCTTCAAGTCCATTTACATGCAGACATCCAGTTAGTCAGATCAGCACCATTTGTTGAAGATGCCTTTTTTTTTCCATTGAATGGTTTTGGGGTTTCTTTGTCAAAAATCAAGAGTCCATAGGTGTATGATTTTATTTCTGGGTCTTTGATTCCATTCCATTGGTCATCCTGTCTGGTTTTGTGCCAATACCATGCAGTTTTTATTACTATTGCTCTGTAGTACTGCTTGAGGTCAGGGATGGTGATACCTCTAGAAGTTCTTTTATTGTACAGGATTGTTTTAGCTATCTTGTGGTTTTTTTTTCCATATAAAGTTGAGAATTGCTT
The DNA here is from genome assembly GCF_004785775.1 of Grammomys surdaster. Lineage (NCBI taxonomy): Eukaryota > Metazoa > Chordata > Mammalia > Rodentia > Muridae > Grammomys > Grammomys surdaster. The sequence goes on from NW_021620775.1 coordinate 2,354,517, forward strand.
TTTCTGTAAAGAATTGTGTTGAAATTTTGATGGGAATTGCTTTGAATCTGTAGGTTGCTTTTGGTAAGATGGTCATTTTACTATCTTAATCCTACTCGTGAGCATGGGAGATACAGTTCAGTCTTCTGAAAAGTTCAGTTTCTTCAGAGACTTGAAGTTCTTGTCATACAGGCCTTGCACTTGTTTGGTTGGAGTTACACCAAGATAATTTTACATTATCCGTGGCTATTGTGAAGTGTGTTGTTTGCCTAATTTCTTTCTGTTTATCATTTGTGTAAAGGAGGGCTATTAGTTTTTGTTTTTTTTAAAGTTAATTTTGTATCCAGACACTATGCTGAAGGTGTTTATCAGCTGTAGGAATTCTTCGGTAGAATTTTTGGGGTCACTTATATATACTATCATGTCACCTGTGAATAGCAATACTTTTGACTTCTTCCTTTCCAATTTGTATCCTCTCTCCTTTAGTTGTCTTATTGCTCTAGCTAGAATTTCAAATACTATATAGCCAGAAACTGGAAACGTCCTAAATGTCCCCCAACTGAAGAATGGATAAAGAAAATTTACACAATGGAATCCTACTCAGCTATTAAAAACAAAGACATCGTGAAATTTGCAGGTAAATGGATGGAACTAGAAAAGATCATTCTGAGTGATCTGAACGACCCACAGTCAAACAGTAGGTGGAGGAGTTCAGGGAGTCCTGTGAAGGAGTCAGGGAAGGTCTGACGGAGTGGCAGGGGTCAAGAATAACACAAGAAGACCCACAGAGTCAACTAACCTGAGCCCCAGCTCACAGAGACTGAACCAACAACCAAAGAACACTCATGGGTTGGGCCCACATATCTGTAAGACAAGTGGCAGGTGTGCAGATTGGGCTTCATGTGGATCTCCAAACAATTGGAACAGGAGTTTCTCTGACTCTCTTTGGGCTGCCTTGTCTGGCCTCAGTGAGAGGGGATGCCCCCAGGCCTGCTGGGACTTGATATACTAGGGCAGGTTCTTACCCATGGGGGGGCCTCCCCTTCTAAGAGGAGAAACGGAGGGAGGGGTGTGAGGGTGGGACTGGGAAGAGAGGAGGAGGGCTGAGATGGGGTGTCAAGTGAATAAATTAATGAGAGAAAAAAAAAAAGCTAACAACAAAACCACAGCACAAACAGATGGATGATTTGGCATTCACTCACTTAGTGAAGGTGACCCAGACCGTGTGCTTCCAACCTGATTGCTATGTCTCAGTAGAACAAGAACAGAGGCAGGGAAGTAAGGCCACTTCTCCCCTTTCTGACCTCTAACAAGACTTTTGTATTTTAAATTGTAAATACAAAAATGATAGTAAAACATTAGTTTTAAAAAAAAAAAGAAAGTAAAACTAAAACTTCCCCATCTATATCTACATTTTAACTGTCTCTGTGTTTTCTTTGACAACCAAATCCTAACTCTTATATTTCTGTTGTTTTTCAGACAGTGTCAGGTAGCCCAGGCTAGCCCAGACTACTTAACTAAAAATGACCTTGTTCTCTCCCTCCCTTCTTCTCCACCTCCCAAGTTCCGGGGGGTGGGGAATGGCCACCACAACTTGCTCCTGATTTTTTTGGGGGGGGGGGGTTCAAGACAGGGTTTCTCTGTGTAGCCCTGGCTGTCCTGGAACTCACTCTGTAGACCAGGCTGGCCTCGAACTCAGAAATCCGCCTGCCTCTGCCTCCCAAGTGCTGGGACTTTCTTTCTTTCTCTCTTTCTTTCTTTCTTTCTTTCTTTCTTTCTTTCTTTCTTTCAAGTTAAACCATTTAATTGGAGAAATGAGGATAACCGGCCATCCCTATCGTCCAGGCAGGTGGCTTTGGTCTCCAGTTCCAGTCGAACCTGTGCCAGAAAACAGCAGGACACTAGGGGACACCCAGAGCTGCCTGTCCTTTGTGTTGAGGTTTTCTCCTCCCTGCCTGAAGGGAAAAACTTCCCTAGTTTCTTCCTCAGTTAAGAACTCATCTGTCTGGGCGCTCTCTGTTTAAACTTCAGCCCTGGCACCTAATACATCACGCGTGGGATGAGTCACAAGCGGGTCTGTCTCGGTGGCTAAACAGGGCTGCGTCGCCACCGGGATTGTCACCTTAACACCCGCTGCAGGCTGCCGGGCGCTTAGTAGGTGCTCAAGGTGCCTAGAAACGAGGCTCCCCTTTCTTAGGGCGCCCAGCATCCTGGTCCTGTACAAGGCATCTGGGGGGTCCGAGGTGGTCCCTGCCTGCCCTCTCCTGTCCCGCTGGCCTGGCTCCTGGCAAGGCCCAGCAGGCCTCCGGTGCTCTGACCCTGGCCCCCGCCCAGCTCCGCGGCTTCTAAACGCTGCCCGGAGCTACCGGGAGAACTGGAAAAACACTGGCAGGCCGCCCCACCCCCAGCGAGCCGGGCGGCCGCGGCTCTGCGGCTGGGGCTTGCTGCCTGGGCGGCGCTGGCCCCGGGCGGGGAAGCGGGGGCGGCGGCCTGCCTGTCAGCGGGAGCGGGCGCGGGCTCGTGTGTCAGCGGCTCCCGCCCCTCGCCGCCCCCGCCGCCGCCCGCCGGGCCTCCCGCCGCCGCCGCCCGCCCTCCCCGCGGCCTGGCAGGCTGCCGGCTGCACAGGCGGGGGTTCGCGCCGTTCTCACGACCTCTCAGGTTGCCTGAGCTCATCTGGGAGCTATTCATTTCCTGCCAGAAAGCAGCCGGGCCTGCTGAGCGAGCCACCTTGGCCGCAGGGCTGCCGGGGCCGGCCCGGTGTGGCCGCCCTGGGCCGCTCCCGCCCGGCCGCGGTCCCCGAGGCCTCCCAGGAACCTCGAGCCACCCCGGCGGGCGCGCGGCGGGGGCAGTTCGCCCGCCCATCTGGTTGCACTTAGAAGCCTGGAGGAAGCGAGCGGCGGGTTGTTACCGGCCAAAGGGTGTGGGGAAAGTTAATTGACTTTAATGACAGGTTCCCCGTGACGATGAGGGGGTCCGGTTAAACCTCTGGGTCCCCACTGCAGAAGCGCGTGGGAGGGGGCAGGATGAGACCCGAGGAGGGGCCGAGCCTCAGTTGCTCACCCAGAATCAGGCCCTGACCTCTACCTCTCCAGATTGATGCCAGAAACCTCCCGAGACGGGAGAGGCTCCAAGGATCTTGAAGGAGAGGCCTGCGAGGTCTCTGGCCTCAAGGACAAAGTTTGAAGATGTGCCTTATCACAGGAGAGATCAGCTCATCAGGATCTAGTAGAGGGGCAAGGCAGCTGGGTGTGCCCAGAGGCGGTATAATTAGGCCAGGCCCAGAGGATCTGCAGGGACGCCAGAATAAACCAGGATGCTTCATCTCCACCACCCCCAGCAACTAATTAAGAAACAGCAGGGATACAGGAGGCAGCAGTGTCTAAGAAATACATCTATACCGTTTATGAACTCGGACCTATCCTAGAGAAGGGAAATGACTTATCCAAGGCAATGCCTGCCGTGAGTTCAGTGGCATGTAAGAATATAAAAACCCCCAACTGGGATGTAGTCTTTCTTGTACCCCATATAATACCGAAAAGGCTTCATTTAATAATGTAAACCCAAATTACAGGGTAGAGGGGTTCTTTTCAAAAGAACAAATGGTTTATTTTCCTCTCACTTTGCTTCTTCCGGATGCTGCTGAGTGACACTTTTGGTGACATTAATAAAGATGCATGAAGAAATTGAAATTTTCCTTTTAGTCCGTCCCCCGTAAATGTAAGCGGAATTACTTTTATAAAATTGAGATCCTGATGTCTGGATTATTTCTACTAAAGAAGCTAAGAATTCTTGGTGGAAACAGAGGACAGGGTTTACCAGATTTTTGAATTTGGGATGTGTCTTATTGGAGTAATTGTTACCATGTTTATGTATAAACAAAAAGGAAAACGACAGAAAAAAATAGAACGCCAAAGAATGTGTTGAACATCTTTCTTGTGCAGAAAATAAGGCAAATAGGAGCCAATTAAAAAAAAAAACCCAACTATCTTTTAAACCTGTCTCTCCGGGGGTCGAAGCTGAAGGTACTGGAAAGAACGGGCTGCTGTCTGCTAGATCATTCCTGTGATAGAGCCGCACTCCACGCTGGCCTGTGGGAAAGGCTAGAGCCAGGCGGGGGAGAGGTAAGGCTTTTGAAACAAGACAGAAAATCGTTGGCTTTATCTTTGTTAGGAAAGCTTCAAAGATTGATCTCTCCCGCCTCATCCTTCTCCTCCCAGAAGCCGCAGTAAGGGGAAGGGGGTGGGGGTGGGGTTGAGAGGCGGGCGGGAGGGGCGGGGGCTGGGCGGAGGACTGGCCGGCTGTGGGGGAGGAAGGGCGCGCCGGCCAGACCCACAGCGCGCCTGATGTGTCTGGTCTCGCAGGGCTCGTGGTTTTCATTTCCCCAACACCTGGATGCAGTCAAACACCTGGCCAAATCTGAGAAAATCTGACAAGCCTTTGTGATGGGATTTGGAAGAAATTCCCTGCAGATCCTGGCACAGTTTAAAGCTGTCCGCTTTGAGTTAGGACTTGTTAAGGAGGGTTGTGTGAGCTGAAACCCGAGACAACCCTTTTGCTTCTATCTGGAGCCCACATCTTGCCTGGAAATGGGGCATGACCAAGCGAAGGGGTCGCTTGCTGTTTGTATTAAAAGGGGGAAAACGGCCTGTGTGCCTGCCAGCACAGCCCCCACATGCTTTCTCCATTAAAGTCAAGCGCAGAAACTTATCAGAAACATATGTCTGCTGTTAATCATCTGGCCCCGGCTCCACTTGGGAGTCTAACTAGTTGTCCCCTGGCAGAGAGAATCTGTTGACCTTTTTAGCTTGCTTGAAGAGGGTGAAGAGAGGTATTTCAAACTTTGTGATGCGGGTGCTAGGGGCTGCGTAGCTGTGCCTAAGTAAGGATACACTAATGAAGACCCCGACATTGGAAGGCTGCCACTGGAAGGCTGCGGTGTGGCTTAGGTAGCTTGCTTTTTACTTAAGGTTAGTGGCTACCCCAGGGAGTAAGGTGGGAGTCGCCCCTTCGGAAGGAAAAAACATAAGGACTGTTTGTCTTTAAGTTTATCAGGAAAGCCCCATCAAATGAATTCTCATAAATTAGGTCTTTTTAGATCATTGAGTGTTGGTGATGGTTCCTGTTTAAAACATTTTTTAAAATCCTATTTCTGAATTCCCAAACTACATGAATTTCAATCCCCCCGTGTTTTTTTTTTTAACAAATTTTGAAATAATCAGTTCTAAGACATAAAAGCCTTCACTCTTTTATTATATTTTCTCAAATAAACTTCCCCAAAGGAAGATATTTTAAGAGCATTTTCAAACATCTTTGGCATCACATAAAAAAAGAAATCTCGTGTAAAAAACGAAATGTCATCTCAACTTTTATAATACAAAGGCGCAATCCAATATGAACATATAAAATATATACAAATGCAGTGCATGGTCAGTCACTTAATACAGCTCTCTACAAAAAGTAACTTTTTAGAATTAAAAAAAAGCAACAAAGTAACCATCGAATTATAAAAGTGTCTTCCTAAAATCCAAGTTCGTATTTAGTGTCCGTCAGAAGAGAGAGGTGGGCTAGGGAGTTTATGGTTAGCAGTGGCCTGAGCCCCTCAGTTCCGCCACGGCCTCCACATGGAGTCCGCAGTGAGCGAGGAGCCGCTGGAAGGTGACACTGCGTTAGGACCCACCGAGGTCCCACTGTTGCTAGTGTAGACAGGGATGACTGGGCCGCTGTGGGAGAAGGCCCCGTTGGGGATGAGGAAGGCAAATTGGCCGTCAGGAGCCGGCACCACTTGGAAGCCGCCAAAAACCTTGGCAGCCTCTCCAGCCTGGCTGCCCAGCTTGCAGGGTGCGCTGCCGGGAGGGGGCGCCGCGCCCCCGGGGATGGGCACTAGCGGCGGCGGCGGCGCGAATGGCGCGTGCTGGGGACCGCCAGGTCCTGACGGGGGCGGCGGCGGCGGCGCCTGCAAGGCGGGGTGCGCCTGCCCCGGGTAGGTCATGGCGTTGATCTGGGTCATGCAGTTGGCCAGGTGGCCCAGCAGCCGAGTGCGCACCTCGGTGTTAACGCCCTCACACGTGGACAGGAAGCGGGTCACCTCGTTCATGCACTCGCTGAAGCCGGCGCGGTACTTCCCCAACACGCTCGGGTCTGTGCTGAGCGCGGCTGCAGGCCAGAAGGAGAAAAGACGGGTCACCGAACAGCCCTGGCCCGGGAGCCACAGCCTCCCGCCCTGGGAGGTCCCCGCAGCGCGCCTCCGGAACCACCTGGGGTTGGGAGGGTGGGGTACGGCTAAGAACAGCCAGCTCCTTCTCCCTAGGTTGGGGACATAAGCCAGGACACTCCCCTCTATCTAAACCGATCTTAGCTACAGATCTGCCACCCTAGTCCCGCGCGCGACCTGACCTTGGGCAATGCCACCCAAGGCGCCTTCCAAATCCCACTTCCCCTCCTGCGGCAGGGGTTGGACCGGTGGTAAGCCACTGACCCCTACCTTCTATCCAGCCCCAAACTGCCTCAGTCCTACGTCCTTTCGCCCTCACCGGCTTCCACCAGAGTCAAGCTGCCCACCACCACCCCTCTCGGCTACAACCTCTCCCTCCATTTCCGGAGCAGTAACAACTTGGGAGTTGTGGCTATAAATAAGACCCAGACCGTGGGAACCCAGAGTGAGCCAAGGCAGTAAAATGTAGCTGAATGCCTCTCAGAACCGCGGGCGGAAGTCTGGAAGAAATCACCGCCAGCCGAGAGGGACACCCGCAGAGAGGGGACGCACGCGCGATCCTTACCGGTCATCTGCGCCCGCTGCAGGTTCCGGAGGTGCTTCACTGTCATTTCCAGAATGTCTGCCTTCTCCAGCTTGGAATGCCGGGAGCTCTGCGCAAAGGAAACAAGGGATGAAAGTGAGACCCCCCCCCCTTGTCAGCTGCCTCCGAGTTCTGAAGGTCCCCTCCCGAATGTCCCACATCTCAGGACCCTGCGGCCTCTCTCCCGCCAGTGGGAACGCAGTGCTGGCGGGGTAAGATCCACACACACAGCAGGCAAAGAGTATAGTTCTTTGTGCCTGGGAAATGTCATTACATTCGTAATTAAAAAAAAAAAACAGCATTGCTCACTTACATCTTTCTTAAGTGCATCCAAAATCAGTGTTTTCAGCTGGCTCAGACTTTCATTTATTCTTGCCCTTCGCCTCTTCTCCATGATAGGCTTTGATGACTGCAAAGGGGGGAGGGGAAGAAGTCCTGAGTTCCCACGGGATCTGCCATTTCACCCCGAGGTTTTCAGAGAAAAGCAAAAGGAGCCCCGCAGCGCACAACCCACTTAATTTCTAGGGGCATTAGAGAGACGCAGGTACTGTCTTACCTTTCTGTGCTCAGAGGCTGTCTTTGGTTTGTCCGGTGTCGTGTTGACACTGGCTGGAGTAGCAGCCACCGGGGAGGAGGAATTTTTCTCCATTATATCAGCTGGCATTTTCTTTTTTTTTCCTTTCTTCTCAGTCCCCAGAGAATTTTATTTTTGGAATCCTTCACGCAAAAAAAAATTTTTTTTTTCGCTTACGTGCCTTTTACTTGACTTTCATAAGAATAACTACTGAGCAGTTGAAGGTTTATTATGTCTTAGGGCTACTTAGTGATCGGTAGCGCTATTCCAGGACCAAGGAGAGAGGTAGACGGGGGATTCCGCTGTTATCAGCACCAGCTCCAGATCCTGTGTGATCCGCAGGCCCTGGCGGCCTCTATATATATCTGGGACTGCACGCGAACGGCTCGTGTGAAACTTCCCAAACTTTCTTTCCCACAGTAACTTTCAGCCAATGGGAGGAAGAGACACGCGGCACCGCTCGTGGACTGCGCCCCCCCATTGGCCGCCAGGCACAAGGTCTGGCGGCCAATGGCGCGCGCCTGAGCCCGGGGCACCGGAGGCTACAACGTCAATCAAAAGGATTTTAACCCTTTGCTAACTCTTTCCTCTGGGCTTTGCTTTAGAGGGTTTTTTTTTCCGCCTTGGTTTTCGTCTGATCTATTTCTTTTGTGGCCACGTCTTTGGTTTTTATTGTTCTTGCTACATGCAATATAGCTACTTTGTATAATAAGTTCGTTTGAAAAATACTATGAAAAGATACACGCCAAGACAAAATTTAGTGATTAAAAAAAGGAGGGAACAAGGTAAAGAGGATGTGTTACTCTAAGGTCTTCGTGAGTTCCCTCTGGAACTCTGCTTAGGGGGAGTGAAAACTGCTCATGCAGGGGAGCAATACTAAACACACCCTTATCCTCCCCCCAAATGCCTTTCCCAGGCACGGTTTTCAGAGCAAGGTGTCTTTCGGATGCCTGTCTCCCCTCCAGCCAGTTCATTCGTCTCCTGGAATTGCAGTCTTGGATCTCACGCTTCTCCAGGAAACAATCAGAATAATTTCCTACTGGGCAGAAAGGAAATGGAATTTCAAACGAAAAAAAAATGAACAAGGGGGACTTTGATAGCAATGCCACAGGAGGGGCGCGCTCGCTCCTCCGCCACTCTCTACCTTTCTCCCCGCAGGCTCCCAGTTGGCAGTAGGGAGAGACGGCGGGCAAGGGAGTCGGACCTCTCGCCTCCTCACCCCGCGGGCGGCCAAGGCGGCCTCGGTGCCCGGCGCGCGAGCCCTTTAAGAGCTCCAGCAGCCGAGCTGCAGTTTGACATCAGCCGGCCGGCGAGGGCGCGCCTGGAGTCGGAGCACGTGCCAGGATGTTTTATTGCCGCCGCGGCTGCGGCCGGGGCCCAGAGGATGTGTGTGTGTGCGTGCGTGTGTGAGTGTGTGTGTGTGTGTGTGCGCGCGCGCCCCGGGGGCAGGGAGGCGGGGGCCGGCGGCGGGCGGCCGGGAGCGGGGGCCGCCTCTAGTCCCCGGGAGAAGCCAAGAAGGTAAATAGCAGCTGCTGTGCTCGAGCCTGGGAAAACCCCGCCCCCTGCGCCTGGCCCGGGCTCATTGGCGCGCGCTGCGTGTGGGGTGTGTGTGTGTGTGTGTGTCCGTGTGTCCGGGGGGGCCCCCTCCTCCGGCCGGAGCGAGCCAGGAATCCGTGGGGGCGGCGGGCCGAAAGCTGAGCCCCCCGCGCTCGCCTCCTTCTCCCACCCCACCCCCGGGCCAAGGTCAGCCCTTCCGGGCGGGGAGCGCACGCCCTAGGGTGGCGATCGGGGAATTCGTGTCCCCCCCACCTCCCACCTCCCCACCCCCAAGCCCGCCCGGACTCCCGGCTTGGGGTTTTGGGCGCGGCCGAAACCCCCCCGGCGACTGTGGGGGGGGGGGGGGGGGGAAGAGGCCCGGGCGCCCGCCGCGGTCACGAGATGCCTGACCGCACTTAGGAAGCGGCCGGGTCAGCCTCCTGCCTCCGCTCAGCCGCCTTGCGGTTCCAGCGGCTTCGCGGTCGCCCGCCCCTTCCCCGGGTCCCTCGCTGAGTCCTGGAGGCGGCCGGCTGGGAAGAGACGGGCGGCTGCGTGCTGCCGGCTGGCCGGGGCCGCGCGCCGGGAGGAGTCGCCGCCGCCGCCGCCGGGTGCCACGTGGCGGGCGCCGGGCCGGGAGCGCCAGGGCTCTGGCGGCGGCCTCCCTGGGGGATTTGCCGCGCGTCGCGGGCGGCGTGCACTGCCCCGGCGGCTGCCTGCCTGCCTTCCTCCTGCCTGCCCCGGTCGTCCGCCCCTTGCCTCCACGCGAGTGCCCCGGACCCCTTCAGTTTTCCCGCCGCCCTGAACTCGGGGCGGCTCGGGATCCCAGCGCCTTGTTTGATCTCCGCCCCCAGTCTTTCCCGCGTCCGGGAGGTCTGGCACACAAGGCGCACTGGCTCGTCCCTTCCTCCCCTCCCCCAACCTCCCACTGAGATCATGTGAATGATTTCTCCAGCTCTGGTCCGGGATGAGGTGGTGGTTCTTTGACTGCATGACCTTGGGCAGGGCAAGCCCCCCTCTCTTCTATGATGGAGTGCCAGACACTGTTAAACCCTGAGATTACCACGAGGGGAGATATAGTGGCCGCTCTCACGGAGTATTCTGCGACCTACTGCAGGGGCGCACAGAACGCGGCTTTCTGGCCAATGTTTGGGGATTCTGTTTTTCCCTTTGGGGGTTTAGATGGTGTTGAGGGGGTTCGATCCGGAGGGGTGCCTTTAGTACGAAGCCACACCTTCTTCAGGTGTGGTACATAACAGTGTCTTTAGAAAGCTCGTTGCCAGGTATCTGTGTGATATGGCTGTTATCTGGATTTCCCAGAAGATTACCCTGGAGTGCCTTTAAAAGAGACAGTAGACACAAGTAAAACGAAGTAGAGAATCCAGGAGAACTACTCGTACGTTAAGCTTCTAGTCAAGTTACTGGTGGAGAGGATCTGTGTTCTGTACCTCAGAAAACTATGGGTGAGGCGTTGGAAATATGCTGAGTCATGGGCCTGGAGAGGAAGAGAGTACCCATAGCGTGTGAAGTACAGAACCTTCAGTCATAGAACATTCAGAGTGTGTGCTTGGGCAAGTAAGAAACATTAGACCACCACACAAGACCCTTGGACATCCTGCTTTATGAAAGACTCTGAACCTTCTCTTTAGACAATGAAGAACCACAAAGAAGGTTTATATTGGAGAGAGGACACCAGGGTTCTCCTTAGATGGCTCTGAGCAAAGTGTCCAGAGTGGACGGCAGGGCTTGGAGACAGACTGTCGAAGGGGATCACACTGGTAGAGTTGGCTCCTAAGTAACACATGTAGGCTGACATGCTACCTGCTTGGTTCAGGTCACCGGGCCTCTAACCACACACTCCACTGACTTGAGTTAGAAACTTGTTTGCCCTGGGTGAGCTGTTGTCTGTTATTTCAAGGGGTTCTAACCATTTTGTCTTCTAAGCCTCTCTTCTGCCTGCCAGGCCAGCCCTCCCCACAGCCTGCAGATAAACCTTTACCTCAATGTTGGCTTCACCCTTGGGGTGCCCCTCCCATGGGGGGGCGAGAGAGAGGGGGGGGATTTTCAGAGTGGGCTGTGCCCTACCTTGTTTGAAGAAATGGATAAACAATGCCTTCTTTGTTGCCCTACAACCTGGACCAATGGGGTTGGGCACTCCTTTCATGTCTTAAGCAGATGGGAAAGTAGTGACTACTGAAAATAGTTGGTTGCCTTTTAAACAGGGGCTTTCTTGTATGTTTGAAATCCTCTAGTGTAAGGTGAACCTGTGGGGTTACCCTCTTTTCTGTAACCTCAACAACCAGGCTTCTTTAAAAGCTCTTACTTGACAACAACAGCAACAACAACAACAAAAATGCTCAACAACAGAACACTGCACAAATTCACTCCCAGAATCCCCCAGGGGACACTTTACCCCTCTCTAGGTTCCCTCTGAAACCCTTCGGAGTCTCTCATAAGGTCTGTCATGACTGTGGCTGCTGTCTGCTCTGAAGCCCTCATGCCCTAACCTGGCATGCCTTGTTCCTTCTACTGTTTCTCTAGTCTGTTTCTACTGCCTCTTGGGTTGGTTCCTGCCAGGTGTGTGGAGGATGGATGAATAAATAAATCACTTGGGGTCTCCCAGTGGAGCCTCCAGCAGCCCCATGGGTCAAAGAGTTAATCACAACTCCTTAACTGTTACTTTAGACCATTTACCCTGCTAGAACGAGCAAGTGACTTCACATACACACTTCTAGAGAGAGGGACAGCAGGCTCATGTGACCAAACATTATGCATAAATTTGTGCCTCTGCACTGCCCCCCTCGCAATAGGGTTCAAAAATCATGGTGGTCCTGGGTCTCTACTCTCCTCAATATTCAAGAACAAGGTTGCTTTGCAAAGGGACCCACAGATGAGGTTTTAGTCTCTTACTCTGAACAGTAAAGGTTTGTCAAATTACTATCTGCCCTCCGACGGGGGCAGTAAATTCAATATCTAGAAAAGCTTTTAGACTTGAAAAGTTCCCTGGAACGTTTTTCAGTCATATCTTCCCCTACTCCCAAAGCAGGGGAAAAACTGAGTCCAGCGCATCAGTGGACGTGTTTTGAATGGAGGTCTTTTTGCTTCCAGTATGATGTCAATAAAGCAGTCTTACACACTGCGTCATACCCAGTAATCAGTCATAACAGGGGCTTCTCCATTGCCTGCTCCCAGTGTAACCCACCACCCATGAGGGGCTTGATTTCTCTGTACTACTCTTTGACCTGTTTGCTTTTAAACCATAAGACAAATGTCCGTAGCCTGGGAGAGACTCCCCCTTCCCCCTAGGTTTTTGGGACTGTTTTGTGGGTTTGGTTTAGACCTAGGGAAGGGGGGGTGGTGGTATTTTGCCTGAGGACTCAAAGCTTTTTTCTTTCTCCTTCGCATGACTGACTTTCTCACACTCGGATTCCCTGCAGCCTGCCGGAGACTAGGTTGCTGCCTTGCCAAGAGCTATCCTGGCAGGACTATTGAAAGAGCTTTGAGTAAGTACACATGGGGCGGGTCTCTCCTCCCCTCCTACCTGCCCCGCACCTGTACTGGGAGCAGTCCCACACATATCACCTGATCACGGCCCTTTCAGACACCGTGAGAAAAATAAAGCCTAGGAGAGAAGAGACATGTTTGCCTTTCCTCCAGGGTGGCAGCCGGCTCCTTGCAGCTGGGAGTGTCCAGAAACACATTTGACATTCCAGTATCCTGTGCTTGCATGTTTGTCTGTGGGTGCCTCCTGGCGACACGGGGATTGGGGGGGCAAGAAGGAAGCTGGAGATCACTTTCCCTGTGGCCGCCTTTCTGGCCTGGTCTCAGGCAGGCATTTGGATGGCCTCTGTATGGTTTACTGAAGTCACCATCATGATGTCTTCTTTAAGAGTCTGAGCTCATCACAGAATCCCCAGAGAGAACTTCTCATAACCAGAACGGTCCCCCAAAATGCATTCGAATTTGTTCCTCTATATGTCTTTATGTCTAATAAATATGTCCCAAATGAACAAGTGTGTCACTTTCTTACCCAAGGATGGTCCACAGCTTCTATCAGATCCAAAGATTTTGTGGTCAGAAAGGTTTGGCATTCTGTACTTCCTAGTGGGCACCATAAGCTAGAGAAGGGAGGAGCTAGCTGGAGGATATACAGCAACGTAAGGCTTAGCAGGGCAGGGGCATAGCCAGTGCCCAGGCTTACCCACTGCAGTAGTACTGTGGTCCTCAGATTGTTTTAGGGCAGGATTTACAGAGTCACCAGCCAGGGCCTGCATTTTAAAGTAGGGACATTAATAATGAGTCTTAATTTCTGCAACTTCATCTTCTTAAGCTGTTCCCTGGCCAGCATTTAGAAGGAGAAAGGAGAGCCATGTCTCCTGGGAAAGGCAGGATCGGGAATGCTTGGAACAAGAGTTTGGTTGCCATGAAGAGGCACTGGAAACAACTGCAAGACTGCATTCCATCTTTGATAAAAATAAGTCGCCACTTCTGAACAAAACGCCTGCTTGATTCCTAGCCAAGCCCAGACGGTGCTAGGAGAAGTCGGGAGGGGGTGGAAAACAGAGGCTTTCAACATTGGCTAATAGCCTGTAATGCTCCCCCGCCCCCTAACACTCACTGGAGGCCAAGAGACCAAGGGAATGTGCACTTCCCTAATGGGCTCTGAAGGAGGGTGGCTGCCAAGAAGGCCCTTCTTAGCAGGGTGGGGGTGGGGTGCCCGTGGTCTGCTCAGTTCTCCTACTTGGCTGAGCCACAGGGGAAGGGGGAGGCCCTAACTGTGCTCACAGCCAATAGCCTAACCTCAGAGTCAGACTTAAGTGAGGTAAGCCTGCAGGCTCAGGGCTGAGGAAGGCATTCCCAGGCACCATGGGCTGCTACCTCAGGACTAAGGGCATGAAAGGTTCCAGCTAGGTTAATGACTGAGGCATGTGAAGACAGGCTCAAGGGCCTTGGGAAGGTTAGGAATGTGGGGGTGAAGCTGGGGCCTTCAAAACCCAGGATCTGCAATTCTTTGGCATGCAAATAAGCCACTCAAATGGTGACATCAGACTCAAGTCTCTCTAAAAATCAAAACCAAAATAAATATAACTTCCCAGAAAAATCAGTTGAGTATAATTCAGGACTGAAAATGATATAAGCTGGGCCTGGTGGTCTATAAATCCCTCTGAGGCTGGAAGATTACAAAGTCAAGACCTACCTGAGTTAAAGAGTTCAAGACCAGCCTTGGTAGCTTAGAGAGATCTTGTCTCCAAAAGTAGAGGGCTGGGGATACAGCTTAGTCTTAGGAGATCTTGTCTAGTGATATGAGACCTTACGTTCCACTCCCAGTACCTCAGCAGGGTGTGTGTGTGTGTGTGTGTGTGTGTGTGTGTGTGTATGAAGTGGGTGAATATATACAATATATTTTCAATCTCCACACTCCGGTTTGTCTCGGATTATAGGAAGTCATAGGCTCAGGGCACAACAGAGACTCTTCATCCATGTAGTGAGTGAGGAAACAGGCCAGGAGGAATTGGCTTGTACAAGTGTGCTTGCCTCTCTGGAGAAGGAGTAGCAAAACCTCGACCAGCCTCAGGCTCTCCATCCTACCATCTCCATAGGAGAAGGACATTTCAAATCACTGTCTGCATTACCCTGTATCCCAGCTGAGAAGGGAGAGGCCATGCTGCTCAGCACCTTGGGTAATCATGGCTCATTTTTTGTTTGTTTTGTTTTTGGTTTTTGGTTTTTTGAGACAGGGTTTCTCTGTGTAGCCCAGGCTGTCCTGGAACTCACTCTGTAGACCAGGCTGGCCTCAAACTCAGAAATCCGCCTGCCTCTGCCTCCCAAGTGCTGGGATTAAAGACGTGTGCCACCACCTCCCGGCAATCATGGCTCTTTTAACGGGTCTTCCTCTGAACTTTCTCTACTGTGTTTTGCCCAGGCTAGCTTATCATCCTGTCTTCTCTGTGAGGGAAGGAATCTTAACTTCTCAGTTCCAGGGGACAGGAACGCTTTTGTAGGGGGCTGCAAGAACAGGCAGCCTGGTCCCTCCCAGTCATCTAAGCCAAGCCAAGCCACATGGTCTTCTCTCTTATGGTTAATCTTTATGCACTAAAACAATGGCTCCCACCCTGCGGATCCAGACCCCTCTAGGGGGTCAGCCAACCCTTTCATGGGATTGTATATCATGTATTCTGCATATTTACATTATGATTCATAACTAGCAAAATTACAGTTATGAAGTAGCAATGAAATAATTTTATGGTTAAGAGTTACCTCAACTCAAGGAACTGTATTAAAGGGTCACAGCGTTATAAGGTTGAGAACCACTGCTGGAAGATTGGGAGAGAGAATAGTTCTGTCCCCTGAATCTGAATCTTCAGATGCTATGTTTTTCTCTCAGGAGCAGAAAACATGACTTTAGGGGATAGAACACAGAGAGAGACCTTGCTTGAACTTTGAGCCAATGTCACATTTATCAGATGGATGGGTAAGACAAAAAATGATTTCCCAAGTTGCTGAGAGATGATGCTTGTGTGTGAACTAAATATTTTCCTTTGGGATGTTGAATTTAGAGAACAGTTCAGGAAGAGAATCTAGGAAGATGTCACAAGTGTCTGCTCCAGTCTCCCCTGGGAGACCTCAGAAAGTGGCACCGGCTTTCCCATTGAGATTCCTTGAAAGAATCCTGGGACTTGTGCCCTTTTCCAGTGGTTAATCATCTGTTCTGTGTGGTCTGTAGTGCTATAGTCATAGATCAAATCTCATAGAATGGAAGAGAGTTTTCATGGTGTCAGGGAATGGAACAGAGAGACTACAGCCTGCTCTGGGGTTGGCACTGGGGGGACGAGGTTCCAGAGAGGACATGGGGTGGTTCAGAACAAAGGGAGATGTGGGACCAGTTTAATCTCTCTTATCCCTCAACTTCTGTGGGTGTGGTGGAGACAATTTTGGATCCCCTTGGGGTTACTCAGTCTGTGGACGTGGTGTGAAGAGTTCTTCCTTTTGTGGGACTGAACTGCAACAGGGCCAATCTTGGCTGCTATCCTAGAAGGCCCATGGAAAATGAGATCTCTGGAAACATGCTGCTGCATGCCTGGCTGGCCTGACCTCACAGGAGGCCTCTTGATCAAGTACGTTGCTAGCTCCTGGAGGAGGTTGCCAGGCACCGTGTGGCTCACACAAATATCCAGCTGGGCCTTAATCTCAACAGGCTGCCACAGTCACTTAGGAACCAAGTACTCAAGTTCAAGTACTGTCCTGGATGATTTGTACCTTCCTCTCTTACTCTCAAAGGCCTGCTGTTGTTGGCAGACAGAGACTTGGTGTCTGGACTGGTCTATCACCTTGGTGGAAGGGTCCTAATAGGTTTGCTTTGTGTCTAATGAACATTGTTGACAGTGGTTGGACAATATAGTGAAGGTTAGATTTATTTTTTCCATGTTTAGTTAGTTGCTTAATTCTGCACAACAAATATTTTTTGAGCACCTAGTATGTGGGAGTCAGAGTTATGTACCTATTCAACAGTTGCTTCCATATCTACCCACTATACAAATGTTATTCATCTGTGTGGAATGGTGACATTCTTGGTTTATAGTTCAAAAATGTCCCCCCTTCCTCTATTTCCTTATTGGACATTCATTTGATTATTTATTTACTTGAGCATTTTGTGTGTGTGGTGCCAAGGATTGGAACCAGGGTACTCCCCAGGCAAGCACTGTATGGGTAAGCGACATATGCCAAGCTGCATCTCACATTCTTCGGTTTTCTTGATCTCTAATAAACGAGCTAGTTGGCAAATACCTCCTGCAGAGTGGACACCCTGATGTCTGGATCATGAACTCAGGAATCAGCTTTGACTTAAGGAGACCAGTTGTATGGCAGTCGAGGGGTCCTCAGGCTGAGCGTATTTTCCAAACTTTTAACTGCTTAGTCAGAGGGGTGGGTTTACTTTTGACAACTCCTAGTGATCACCTATGGGCAGCTAGCACCCTTCTGGATACTCCTCTCTTGAGGAATCTGTGTCTGTCCGTGTTTTCCCAGGCCTATCTTTATTGATGGTTATTAAACACACACCAGCACACGGCAGTGTGCAGGTACAAAGCAATTCCCAGGGTAAGGTACGTGGGAAGAAGCGAGATACTGCACTCCCAAACAATTCTCCCGTAATCTCAGCCTCCCATATCTATGCAAAGTTAATAAGTAAGATTTAGGCAGGCAGGTCTCATCATTGCAAAGCAGGTAGAAAGGGGAACAGTGCCAGGGGTAGGCCGTGCATCCTTCTGAGAGACGGTCGGAGAAAGTGAGGAACACAGCTCGGACAGGTGACCCTGGCGGGCCCTCACCTAGGCTGTGCACAAGGGCAGGAAAGGCCAGGGAAGTGAGGCTCTACTTCTTGTGTCCCCTGCCTTCCTCCGTCCTCTTTTCCTGTCAGCTCCTCGTGGGAGATTCTGTGCAGTCAAGAAGAAAATAGTAATCATATTCCGACCCCCTGGGTTAGGTGACTGCAGCATACAAAACACCTGTTTTTATAGAGCTGGCCAACACACCTGTGGTTTTATGGTGCTGAGTGATAAAGGGGGCTATAAAGTCACAGGGGCAAGGTCCGGCTACGTACATAGAGCCCTCCTCTGGGAGTGGCAACTGATCTCCAGCTGAGGTTTGATTGACCTGATGATTACTTGCATTAGGAATGTTGAGCCTAGACCATGTGTGTGCTCAGGAAAAATGGATGAGCAGAGTTTCTACAAGGCCAACATCCTTGGGAACCAGACTGCCTGAGTTCAAGTTGGAGCTTACTTGATTTCTAGCTGTGTGACATAGTAATTCAGACCCTCAATTTTCTTACACACACACACACATATATATATATGTATGCATATATATATATATATATATATATATATATTACAATTGTATATAAATATGTATTTCTATATAAATATATTTTATAATATACTATATATAGTATATTTAAATATATATTTCTCTATATAATATCTTTTTAAAATTTATTGTATTTATATGGGTACACTGTTGCTGTCTTCAGACATTGGACCCCATATAGATGGCTGTGAGCCACTATGTGGTAGCTGGGACTTGAACTCAGGACCTCGGGAAGAGCAGTGAGTGCTCTTAGCCACTGAGCCATCTCTCCAGCCCTCTATATAATATCTATTTATATATAGTACATTAACATATACTAATATATATTATATAATACCTATATATAATACAAATATATCATACATAATAATACACATATCTATAATACCTATATTACACATGTATTATAGATATATGTGTTATCACATATATATATACACATATACACACATAGATATATATATCACATATATATGTATTAGCATATGTTAGTATATGTAATATATGTATGAATATATGTATGTATATATGATACTTAACTTGCAAACATAATTACATGTTTAGATGCTTTTATTTTTCCTATATGTGTATTTCTGATAAGTAAAGTACTTCCGCTCATCTAAAAATGTTCATGGAATGTAAATATTTTCAGATGAGAAGGCCCTGTAATGAGTTGGTCCATGCCCATATTTGACAGAATGGAAGCTTCAACCTAGTTAAATGAATCACAGCTCCACAGCCAAGAGAAAGCTTTAAAAATGATCTGGCACTGCTTTCCCAGGGAGGAGGTTCTTGCTGCCCACACCTTGTGGCAGGCGTTTATTTGCTGGCAGATAGGGTCAGAGCTTGGAGTGGCCTTGACTTCCTTGCAGTGAGCCCTGGCTCACAGAGAGGAACCATACGCATGGTGCCAAGAGCATCTGAAAGAATGTGGGCCAGGGTATGGGATGCCCTTCTCCTACCTTGCCCAGCTCAAGGGAAGGGGGCCCAGGACTCCAGAAGAATGCTCAAACAAGGAAACAAAAAGTCCCAGACTTACAAAAGTAAGATTACTGGAAAGATAAACATCCAAGACCTTTCTGTCTGACTCCTTGTCTGTGTGGGTGACCTCAGCTGGGGCACACTGAGGACAAGAGGCAGGGCTGTTCTTAGTAGTCAGCGAGACTGGTGTAACCTGGGACACATGACTGTCCTTGTACCTGTGGCCTCTGACTGCACTAGATAGTTTGTTCACCTGTTTATTCAGCCATCTAGAGGCCTTCTGAAGGGAAGTGAGACATGATTCGAGTTTGACACCTGTGGGAGGTGATGCCATCGATCCACTATCCCTCAAGGGACGAGCTCTGGTTTGTTCGTTGTTGTTGTGAACATGCTGTGTTCATGTCACATGAAACCCAAACTGGCCTTGGACTCCTTCTACTCCTCAAGTAGTAGGATTATAGACATGTGACCCATGTCAGGCTTGAGCCCCAGTTTTTAACCATGAAGCTTTAATTCAGCACACATAGGACAGGAGGAAAGGCGAGAGAGGCTCACTGACAACTGTGGTTTCGGCATAATCCGCTGGACTTGGTTTTACCTTCAATAAAGCACGTGTGCTCGAGATGTCCACATCGCCGTTGGTCACTTTGCTCCCTGGTGCGACTATAGCGCAGTAATCCCACCCTAGACACTTGTATCTGCCAGCCCTGGCTGAGAAGGTCCATTTTTCTTTGGTGTGTGACTATTAAGAAGGCAGGTGTTCCCTGCAAATCTCAGGCCATTATTCAATAGCTGGCAGAGGCCTCAAGGAAGGAACCCTCTCCCACCTGAATATCTGCCCTATGAGTCTTGAACTTGACAAGTCTTGAATGCTTAAGAAAGTGCAGTTATTTCCTGAACAGGTCAAAGATAACATTTATGCTTTGTTAACTTGAGAGAAAAAGAAAGAGGGAGGGGGAAGAGGGAGATGGAGAGGGAGAGGACAGGAAGGAGGGAGAGAGAGATGGAAAAATGGCTCGCTTGCTTGTGTATTCATCTTTGCGCCTATTTAATGATTAATGCTAGCTTCTGGGCTATTGTTTGATGTGGCCTCTGCTGGTTTGAACAGGCGGATACTGATTCACTCTTCAGGCATTGAGGAATCACAGGTGTTTACCTTGAGACAGTGAACGAAGGGGGGAGATACAATAACACCCACACATGCCAAGTGCTTTGACCAAAAACGGAGAAATAACAATGGACTCTTTGGAACTAAACCCTGTGTGGGGCCTGCTGCTTTCTTGCTCAGAACAATACTGTGTAGAACAGCCCAGACTGGGGGTCTTGAGCATTATTGATTTTCTCTATCGCTTGTGGATAGATTTGAGGCAGCTTTAACCGGTTCCCATGACTTGTACAATCATCACAACTTGCCAGGTGTCTGCAAGAGACTCTAGTCTTGTTCTTTCTCTGTGTGTTTTGTGTGTGCGTGTGCACGAGTGCATGTAAAGGCCAAAGGTCAATGTTGGGTGATCATGCTCTACAACTCTCAGCCGTAATTTGTTTTGAGACAGGGTCTCTCACTGAACCTGGAGTATGACAATTCAGCTAGACTGCCTACCAGTGAGCTCTGGAACCCTCTGTCTCTGCCTCCCAGTGCTGAGATTAGAGGTTTATACAGGCATTTTACAGAGGTGATGGGGACCCCGACTCAGGCACACATGCTTGCACAGCAGATGATTTACACTGACCCCTCCCTCTAGGCTACGTGAGAAGCTTGTGTCTTTATTCCAGGGAGGCTCCAGGAAAAAAAAAAAAAGTCAGTGTAGCATTGTGGAAGCCCGCCTGACCCTGGGGCCAGAAAGGACACTTGCTCCAAGAGAGCTTGCAGGATGATGGCAAGTCATGACATTAAAGGATCACAGGGACTACACGTAGAAATCAGGCGTGAGAGGCTGTAGGATCAAGCCGTGTGCTCTGTAAAGACCTCATAGAGAAGGCGTTCCATAAAGACCCAGGGAAGAGCTCTCCAGCATGAGCAGGTGAAGAGGCAGGACTTTGCCTGTAAGCTCTAAAACCCTCAGGAGGCCCTAGGGAACTAGCAGGGAGGGAGAGAACAGGGAGTAATGGTGACCCAGTGCTGGATCACCCAGCTACACCTCAGCCTGGTTGCTTCTTCAGACATGTTTTTGTTTGTTTTGTGTTTTCAGTGCTGAGAATAGAATTCAGAACCTTCGGCTTGCTAAGAAGATGCTCTACCACTGAGCCACACTCACAGCCTGTTTCAGCTTTTTTTTTTTTTTTTTAATGTGTATCAGCCTGCTTTAGCTCCTCCTCCTCCTCCTCCTCCTCCTCCTCCTCACCATCATCATCATCATCATCATCATCATCATCATTTTCTGTGTGTGGATGTTTTGTCTGAATGTGGGTTTGTGTACTAGATGGGTGTACCGCATCCTTAAATCTCCTGGGACTGAAGTTACAGACTGTTGTGCACTGGCGTGAGGGTGTTAGAATTGAACTCAGGTCCACTGGAAGAGCAGCCACTGCTCTTAGCCGCTGAGCTATCTCTCCAACCTGGTTCAGCTTTTTAAAGAATCTCTTTGGTTGCTCTGAGGTAGACAGAGATGAAGGAGGGACACTATGGTGGCACCAATCTAGGTAGAGGTGTAGATGACTTGGACCAGAATGGTAGCCGGAAAGCAGCTGGACTGGTATGTACCAGAAAAGTAGGCTGATCACTGCTGGAAGCTCTCCCAGGAGGCCGGAGGTGAGGCCTCTGTCCTCCCTCATGGTGTGGGGCTGAAGGAAGGTTCCTTACCACTCTCTATTGGCCATCACTGAAGCCTTCCATAATCTGCACATTTTCCTTTAGACTTCACACAGATTCATGGTTCCTTTAATATAAAACTCCTATCTCTGCCTCTCCCTCTGCCCAACCCTTTAAGTAAAATGCAATCAACGCTCCCTCCCCCGCCCCCCACCATTTCATTTGGCTGTGACACTTTGTACCCTGGACAGGGGCAGGTGGGGAGGAGACACCGTGTGTTCTGGGATGAAAAGTCAGATGGTTTCATTGAAAATGAGCACACAATTTTAGAAGTTTTCAATATACCAAAACGTGTATTCTGGCAAGTGGCCACTCAGCAACCTCTGAGTCCTAACTCCCATATGCCCACCCAGGGATTGTCAGTGGGCAGTCACAGAAGGCAAACCGAGCTGCTTTGAAGGTCGGCTCCCAGCACCGAGTTGGCTCCCACTCAGCACAGCCAGCTGTGGGGTGGGCGACCTACTCTTTCTATTGCTGTCTTTGGCTCTGACCATGTAGAGGTGCCACACTTGAGTGGAATTGGAATATTTGTTGTCACCCTGCTTGGCTTGGGTCTGTGCCTCGAAGGGAGACTTGTTGAGACTGCCCAGGTTGGCTGTTGTCTTGTCACTCCCTCAAAATCAGCCGGCTGGAGAAAAGAACATATCCCAGCATTCCTTGGGACGGGAGGCAGGTGGGAGAGCAGGTGTGAGGAGGCCAGCCTGAGGAAGATTTGAGGGAGCTTTGTCAGCCTCCCGCTCCTCCACCTGAGCCTTCAGCTGCTCACCTGGAAGGCAGCACTCCCTGCCACCTTTCCCGTGGGAATTCAGTGCAGCCGCTGCAACCCCTGACCTCTGGGCCACTGCCAGCAGCTCTCAAGCCTCTCTCCTGTGCCATCACGGCGACATGATGTCATTTTTTATGGAGGCAAGATTAGATTTAGAAAAA
Organism: Grammomys surdaster; assembly: GCF_004785775.1. Taxonomy (NCBI): domain Eukaryota; kingdom Metazoa; phylum Chordata; class Mammalia; order Rodentia; family Muridae; genus Grammomys; species Grammomys surdaster. The sequence goes on from NW_021620775.1 coordinate 2,376,982, forward strand.
AAAATTTTTTTTCTCTCAGAAGCATATTTCACATGATCTCTGGTCCTTGCGTGAAGAACACAGAACTGTCAATGACAATTGGCTTCAGCTTTTATCACCAAAAGAAGCTACACACATACACACACACACACACACACACACACACACACACACACACACACGAGAAGGGGGGAGGGGGGAAGGGGAGAGGGAGAATGAAATATTCTGTCTCTTGAAGTGCACACCCAAATCACGTCTCCCTTTGTGTCACTACTGTGACTGAGAAGACCTCAGGAAGCTGAGCCTGCGCAATGACACATGAAAGCCAATAGACCCAAGGGTTCTTGTGCTATATCCAGAGGGGTACACAACCTGAGGCCAGTCACAGCAGTCCCCAGAGCGTCACAGAGGATGTTGACCTGCTGGGACATGGCAAAACTAATTCAGAGCATTTTTAAATTCTGTTTTCAGAATTCTTATGCTGAGTGGTGATGGCACACACCTTTATTTAGTCTCAGCACTGGGGAGGCAGAGGCAGGAGGATGTCTCAGTTTGTTTCACAGAGAAACTTTGTCTTGAAAAACCAAAGTCAAAACAACCAACCAAACAAAAAAGGCAAAAAGCAAGCAAGCAAACAAAAACAAGACACCCCAAAATAACAAAAAAAGAACTCTTTTCTTCGGAGGCAAGATTTCTCCTCCCCAGTACCTCCATTTATTGAGCATCTATACTGTGTGCTTGGCTCCTCACGGTGCGAAAGCGAAGGTGGAACTCTTCACTCTATTTGTTTATTTATTTATTTACTTAGGTTTTAAATTTTTCTTCATTTGTTTTGGTTTCACTTTTAAAGGAAGACATAAAAAATGCCTCTTTGCTTACTGGTGCCGATTTAGTCATTGAAATGGACAGAGTGAGAAACCACCCTAGAAGACATGAGACCTAATTACGTTGTTTTGGTAGGAAATTAGAGAAGAAGAAACTCGAGGAAGGGGCTTGCTGAGAATCTAAAGGCCACACACCGCACAGCTTGGGAGCCTCATGGTAGAGACATTGTTTACATATGATAGCCACTTCACTAAGGAGCCCCCTCCTGACCTCTAATCGGCCGAGCAGCTTGGTGTCTGTATGTGTGTGCCATTACTCTACAGGGCTGGTTGAATGAGTGCTGGGAAAGACCGTAATTTATAGCCATCAAAGCAGGTTCAAGAATAATGAAGAGCTAAGTCCCATGTCTGCTAGTCATCTGCAGAGCCCTGCCTTCAGCATAGACCTCCTGAATACACACACCACTGTCATGACTCCTAGGCACTGCCTTCTGGGGATTCCTGCAAGCCGCTGTCTTCCAAGTGACCTCACAGCCCACCCTCATGAACTGCACAGTCAGGGTTTGGAGAGCCATTTGGATGGGTGAGGGTTCGGGGTTCAGCCTACTTCAGGTACATTGGCCATTTCACGAAGAGCCTGCCTCCTTCCAGGAGTAAGTTGGTTGGACCAAGGACACTGATATTAGGTGTAAGGTTTAAATGGCACGTGTCAGCTGAAGACACTGTTGGAGTTTGTTTCATTTCAGAATTCTATGCACTTCCCCCCACCCCAGCCTAATAACAATTATACAGATTTTTTTTTTTTTAAAGTGTGGTCAGGTGTGATGGTGCACCTTTGATCCCAGTACTGGGGATGGGGGGAGGCAGAGGCAGGAGCAGGTGGATCTCTCTTTGAGACTAGCTTGGTCTACAGAGTGAGTTCCAGGACAGCCAGGGCCACACAGAGAAACCCTGTCTCAGAAAACAAAGGACCAATAAGAAAAAGCAAACTGAAGAACCCACTCTCTGTTCACACTTCATGACTCTTGATTGGTTTCTTTCTTGTTTTCCTTTTCTCTCCTCAGGAGAGAGACTGAAGGGTGGCTGTGGGTGTGGAGTCAGTCCCAGGTGGTTCTGTCAGAGTAGCAGAGCCAGGAAGCTTGAGAGTGGAGGCAGCATCAGGAAGTTCATCCCTGTGTTAGCACTAAGTGAGGGAAAACCCTGAAAGCCCATCCCTTCCTGGCCTCCTGGGACTGGCAATGGAGGGGACAGAATTCCAAGGCACGCTTAGGGCTTAGGGTTGGATCTGGCTGACATCTCCCTCCACCAGGGCAGTGCTGAGGAGGAGTGGGGGCATCAGGAAAGGGTGCTTGGCCTGGTTGCTAAGGAGATCTAGGAGCATGGATATCTATCTATCTATCTATCTATCTATCTATCTATCTATCTATCTATCTAATTTGTGTGCTGTGTGTGTTTGATACCCAAGGAAGCTAAAAAAGGATGCCCAATCCCTCAATACTGGAGTTACAGATGGCTGTGAGCGCCTATGTGGGTGCTGGGAACTGAACCCTGGTCCTCTGGAAGAGCAACAAGTGCTCTCAACTGCTGAGCCATCTCTCCATCCCTGCATAAACAAAATTACATTTTGTGTATGTGTGCTTGTATGTGTGTGCAACTTGAGAAAGTCAGCCTCCCTTTCTACTGTGTGGATTCTGGGGTTGGACTTGGGTTGTGAGGTTTGTTGGCAAGCGCCGGAGGCTTTATGTTTGCTGAGTCATCTTGCTGCCCACCTTTTCTGTGTTACCCTAAGAATCTGAGTGTGTGGTAAGTTTTACAAAGGAAAAATGAGAGAGGACCTGGGTTCCAGGGCCATCTCTACACACTGTGTCACTGTGCACGTCTGTGATGAAGCAGACACCACCAGAAGAGGTAAAGACGACTGTCAACTTGACAGAATTGAGAAAAACTCCCAGAAGGTTGGTTAAGCATATCTCTCTGGGTTTCCAGAGCATACCTCTGAGGGTGTCTGTGATTTGCTTTCAGAGACAAGTTAGATCAAGAGGATTCCAACCTAAGGAATGGATTAGCATGATGTCATTATTGAGAGCCGGTAAAGGTGGGAGGTGCAGCCTAGTGAGATGAATGCAGTCACCCAGGGTGTGTCCTTGGAGCCCTGGCTCAGTACTGACTCCCTATCTCGGCTTCCGGGCTGCGGTGGTGTCACGCCTTCCCCACCACAATGGACCGAATCTTCTGAAACTGAGCCCAAGTCAATCTTTGCCCTTCTTAACTGTTTCCTCAGGTGTTCTGGTCGCAGTGACTGAAAAGTGCCTAACACAGTAGCCTACTGTTTCTCTCTTAATCACGCCTGGAGAAGTCTGCTCCTGGCCAGGACGGGTGAGGGCCACAGCTGGTGCTGGACAGGAACTGATCTTGCAAGCCCTCTCATCTGCTAACAACCTTGTGGGGCTCCAGGCAGAGTGCAGCCCGGCTAACTCGTTCATTGCATATGTCCTCATAGGCTTTTGGTGCAGGGGACCAAAGTCATGCTAGGCACATGCTAGGCACATGCTAGGCGCATGCTAGGTACATGTTCTACCACTGAGCTGCACCCTGGCCCATGCCTCGATGATTTTCATACTGAAATTTGAAAATCTCCAATTAAGATACACTCAAACAAAACAAACCTCACACAGCTTCAGAGTTCTTTTATCATCCTGACTTTATGCTAATAAAAAGTCAGTTTCTGTGTAGCATGTTTCTGTAATCACTGGCGTTTGGCTTCCCTCTTGCCAAGGAGTATTTCGGCATAAACTCATACATGAGTGTCTAGGATATAGTACAGATGGAGGCTTGGGGCAGAGCACCTGGCCCTAAATTGCCCAGACGTTTCCTGCATTCAGTAGGAAAAAGAATTCCAAAAGGACATGGTCTTTTAATATTCTCCCAAAGTGACACAGGCCACCCACAGCTGGTGCATCTAGGGTACACCAAAGCATTCTGAAAGGACAGGCAAATGAATGGCCTGCTCCTCTCTTGGGACGGCAGAACTAGCTTTGCTAACGTGGAAGGTTGACGGGAGCTGTGTGGAGCCGGTAGGTGCACTGAGCTCTTTTGATCTGATTCTAGCTGCTCGGGTGTGTCGCCTGTTATGGGTCGAATTGTGTTGCCGACAATGATCTTCCATCCTTATCTTCAGTGGCCTCTTTTGAAAACAGTCATTGCAGATGTAACTAGTTAAGGTCAAAATCCTAATGAACTAGAGTGGGCCCTTAAACAACAAGGCTGGTATCACAAAGTAAGCAGAGGTCTACGCACACAGCCCGGGTGTTGAAGGGGGTGGGACATGATCGGGGACTAGGGACTAGATAAATTTCCTGATGGCCAGCTACCTTGGAATCTCACCATCTTTCTTACCTAGTTGTAGGACAATGGAGAGGGAAGCTGGAGCTGTCTATCTTCTGACCACAGATTGCTGGTCACTGTTAGAAAGAGGCCATCTGGATTCTCCTGTGAGGCCCCAGGCAGAGTGCAGCCCTGCTGACACCTTGATTTTGGACTTCCATCCTCTTGTCCTCTGAGACACACTTCAGTCTGAGGCACCCCACAGCAGCTATGAGATCAGTTACATCATTGGGGTTGGGAACATGATAGCTTCTCATAGCTGTTAGGAGAATGCTGGAGGTGTATTAAAAAGAAAATGTTTCCTTAGACTTGTTTTATTTTGAGACAGGGTTTCTCTGTGTATCTCTGACTGTCTGGGAACTCACTCTGTAGATCAGGTGGGCCTCGAACTCACAGAGATCTGCTTGCCTCTGCCTAGGATTAAAGACATGCACTATCACTGCCAGGCTCGGACTTAACTTTTTTGATGTAGTAATTACAGTGTCTTATCAAGCTAGTTCACATTTTTAAATGATTAAATCTTTGCAGGCTGGTTCATATATGTGGTATACAATTGGAAGTCTGGGGGTTTGCCTTCTCCTCAGGGATCCAGGCCTGGCTGTCTGGGTTACACAGAAATCAGAATCCTCCTTTCTCTCTCTACAGAGGTGGTTTCCTCTGGATACCTTTCTCATGTGCTGTTCCACCCGCCCATCCTCCTTGGGGCAGGTTTCCAACACTAGTTCTCCTTGGGTGCCCTTGATCAAACCCACAGACTGCCAGACGGGAAGCAGGTTACTCACCCTCCCTCCGGCTTTCCCTTCCTCCCTCCCTCCCCAAGGAGATTCAGGGCTCTGGAGGACCAACCCTGTTTCTAGTTATTGAATAACCAGTGGGGCATCAGATGTCAGGGCTGAGGAAACAGAAGGGCCTACCTGTCGTACCACATGACCTTACAGTCCGCGCTGTTCTCAGGGTGTCAGCTTGCACTGTTTGTTAGGGTGTCTTTCAACAGGAGAACAGCATACACCATGCTGTATTAAACACTTAACCTGCTCACTGTGGCCCTGCTTACCTCAGGGATGGCAGCAGGTTAAGGTGCTGACTAAGCCTGAGAGAGTCTTGCTTTTTTCAGACTTGAGAAGAGAAAATGTGAACTGAGAAAAAAAATGAAGCGGGCTATTGTATCAGAATCTCAACCTTACCACTAACACCCCTCATGCCCTCCTCACTCCCCTCACGCCCCCCAATTCCCAGCTCAAGGCTTCCCTGGAGAGAAGAGCAAACCATCTGTCCCCATCCCTGCCCTCTCAAGATCTCAGGGCTACCTTCAGGCAAGGACTATGCCATTCACAGAGCAGCCAGACTCACAGATATCTTTGGAAGACATCTGTGGCCTTTCGTCCATATCCAGAGGTACTCTTCATGGAGTGTCTTCTCATACTGCGCCTTGAACTCCAAGGCAAAGGCTGACAGATTCCCTCAAAGATAGGAAGACTGGAAGGCATCTTGGCTAGCCAGTCTCTGCTTCCTCCAGTGAGAACTGGGCAGGCTGGCAGAGAATGGAAAGGCAAGTAAGCGGTCCCAGTGATGCTACACTTACTTATCAGTTCACCTGTTCCTGCAGGCGTTCACCATGTCCTCAACAGGCATTTCTTAACAGCTGCCCTGGGACACACATCTGGTCCCCACGTCCTGAGGGAGGGAGAAGAAGGTCAACACCAGTTTGCCTCATGCACAGGAAAAGTCTGTCCAGAAGGCTGAGAGAGTCAAAGCAAGATGAAAACTCAGTTTGCAGCCTGGGAAGCAAGAAGTAGATCGGGGCTTCAGTTAGGGTCAGGAGAACAGATTCAAAGCAGCAGCTTAGGTGTGTTCCATTAGTGTCTCAGCCAGCTAGAGGGTGCGTAGCTGGTCTTCGGTCTGTGCACACAATGATGTGGCAGCGGGATCACTGTGTGCTCCCAGGCTTCCTATGCCTTCTGATTAAGTCTTTGCATGGTATTCTTTGAGTGCTTCAGAATCAAGGGAGAAAGAAGCCAAATTAATCCCTCTATGACGTTCTCTTTGACCTCGACTAAAGGTAACCCCTCCCCACTCCCCAACACACAAACACATACTATACACACACACACACATACACACACACACACACACACACACACACACACACACACGGCGGCAGGAGGAGGGAGAGAGAGAAAGAGAGAGAGAGAGAGAGAGAGAGAGAGAGAGAGAGAGAGAGAGAGGGAGAGAGAGAGAGAGAGATCTGGGAGAAATAGAATTTAGTCGGTTGCAGGGAGTTTATTGACCTACTGAATCAGCCCTGGAATGTTGTAGAGAATCTGCTTTTGGGTTGTTGACACTGGAGAAGGTTCTCACTAGGGCGCTGTAGGCAGCTGTATTGTAACATGTTTCTAGTGAGAGTTGAGCCAATGAGTGCACATGTGAGCAAGGGGGTCCCGCTCCAGGGAGAGGCTCAGAAACCCACGGGCCTGTGTCATCACTAAGACATGAGACCTTGGTTGATGCAGAGCCGAGTAAAAGGTGATTTTATAATATATTTTTGCAGAATGTATGGGAAGAGCCCTATGTCTCAAATCTCAACTGGTTTCAAAACTCTATGGAATCTTTATTTTGGAAAAAAAACCATATTTTTTTGATGTGGTCTTGTGTATGTTGGGCCCATACCATCCCACTGAGCTCTGTCACAGGCCCAACTTCCTGTTTGTTTCTAAGGAAATCATCTTGTGTAAAGAGATTCAAAGCCATACATGCTAACCTGGGAAGATAGCTCAGTTGCTAAGATCCTTGCCTCACAAGTATTAGGACCTGAGTTTAGTTCCTAACACCAAAGTAAGGAGCTGGGCACGGGGGGGGGGGTAGGGGGGATACACTTGTAATCTCGAGCTGAGGGGGCAGAGACAAGCAGATTCTTGGAGATCACTGGCCAGCCAGGCTAGCTGAACTGATGAGATCCAGTCCCAGTCAGACTCCATCTCAAATCCAACCAACCAACCAACCAATGAGGTGAATGAGTCCTCAGGCTGACACTGAAGGCTGACCTCTGACCTCCATACTTACATGGGCCCCTCCCACACATATGAACATGCACACCGACTCCAAAACACAAGTACAACTCTAAAGAGACTACTGGGGTAAATCATTTAGTAAAATGACTGTTGGGAAAACCCGATTGTTTTCCATTCATTATTAGTTACCAATAAAGAAAAGACCCCTGTCTCATAAACCTAAGGGCTGGGAGTGTAGGTCAATAGTAGAACATTTACGAAGTCAGTTCAAGGCCCTTAGTTTAACCTCCAACATTGTTGGAGACAGAAAAGAGGAAAGACCAAAAGAAGAGACAGAAGAGTGGGCTCAGGTCACCCCCACACCAGACTGAGCATGCTGTTGGTGACTGACGTTGGAAGAGATGAAATGTGGGGTTCCCTTGCCAGCCAGTCATTGCTTCAACAGTTCCTGGGGAATCATTCTAGTGAATAAGATAGGTACTGCCCCTTCCTGCACTAAAGCACTCGTAATCTCTAAGGGAAGTGATTCAAGCGAGCAGTAGATTCTCTCTTGGTCCCTTTGTGTTCTTAGAGACTGCAGCTAGCCCGGGCTGGATGGCTCGATGATGCCTGAAACATCCATGTTGAGTTAAGTTGCTCCTCCAATGGCAAACACGCCCAGAAGCATCACATTGAGTGGATGCGCTTAAGCTATGTTAACCTCGAAGGGATGTCAAACGGAACAGAAATGCCAAGCCTTACCCAGAGTCAAGGCCCTTGCAAACTGGCTGGCATAATGATTCACACGGCAACTGTCCAAGGCCACGGGGGAACATGGAAGCAGGGATAGTGGTACAGGGAGAGATACTGTTGCCAGGTGAAGGAGCAGCAGCACAGTGGACTCACAGAAGCCATCAAGGAACGGGGATCAGGCTAGACCTTGAAGTACATGGAAAGGTGCTCCTATTCTCCCAGGATGTCTCTCAGATCTGAAATTCAGTTCTGTTTGACTGTTCCAAACCAGCTAGACAGACAGATCATCACATTGCCCGATCACTTATTGTTCCCTGATGGGTGACAAGTCATAGTCAAGCCCGTAAGGTTCAAGGCCAGCCTGGTCTACATAGTGAGTTCCAGGACAGCCAGAGAGCTACATAGTGAGACCCTGTCTCAAAAACAAACAAACAACAAACAAACAAACAAAAAACCAAATGCATTTCTATGTCAGAGACTTCACATCTGACAACTGATGTGACCTGAAATGTCCAGTCACTCCCAAAGTTTCATTTGAGAACATGAAAGACCTCCCTCCCACTTCTGACAGTCTACTCTGGGTAAGATGGGAAGGTGGCATCCAATAGAATGACCTCACTAAGATCCCCCCGATGGCACATGAAGCATGAGGTTTCCAGACACTGGTTATACACACATATTAAAATAATAAAATTCATTTTTCCTCCCAAACTAACATATGTTCATTGTAAAAATACAGGAAGGCCAGCAAGCTGGCTCGGTAGATGGTAAAGATGCAGGAGGCACAGCAAGCAGTCTCAGACAGCTTGGCTTTGATCTCTGGGACCCACATGATGGAAGGAGAGAACGGACTCCTGCCGCTTGTCCTCTGACCTCAAATGGCGCATTCTCCCTCCCCAGGTAACTAAATACATGCAATACCAATTTTAAAGAGACAAATTGAAGGGAAGGTAAATAAAGGTCATTACTTTTTCTTACAAGTTTGATTGCTTTCTATATATGATCACTTATAGCCTGACTTTTAACATGATGGCGAAGTAAAATCCTTATAACTTTATGTGAATGTGTAGAATCTAGTATCGCTTGGGTCCCGTGGTCTTCTTGCCTTACTCAAGTATAAGTATATGGCTTTATAATTTTTCATTTTCCTTAAGATGATTTTAACAGTAGGGTTGTAAGCTTAATGGTTTTGTGGGACTCCTAACAATGGGAGTGGGGTGTCTCAGACTCTTTCATCTGCTCTCGGGACACTTTTCATCCTACTGGATTGTTTCACCCAGCCTTGATTTAAGGATTTGTGTCTTATTGTATTTTATTTTACTGTGTTCCGTGGATATCCCTGGGAGGCCTGCCCTTTTCTGAAGGGGAACAGAGAGAGGAGGAGTGGAGAGGTGAGGGGAAGGGTGGCTTGGGGGACTGGAGGGAGGGGAAACTGCCGTCAGGATGTATCAAAACCATGTATATATGTGTGTGTGTGTACACACACACACACACACACACATACACACACACACACACACATATAAATTAATTAGAGAAAAGAGGAAAAAACCATGACTTTGCAGAAGTGCAATTGCCAGGGGGAAGTGAAGGGCGTCGTAAAGACTCTCAGTGTATATATTGTGGATTTTTTCTTAAAGGGTAAATTGGTTTTTATTCTTTTAGTATAATAGAACACAGACATTCAATTCTAAATTATTTACCATTATTTTTTACTTTAAACATAGTTGAAATAACAAATTAAGATTATATATATATATATCTGATAGGGTCAACAGAAAGCCAGGTCTTTCCTTTGTGTGTTGGGGGTTCAAATCCAAGGCCTCTCACAAGCTGAGTCCCAGCTCTCTCCCTGGCCCTTATCTAAACAGCCATGGTCCTGCACCCGCACACCAGGAGCCATGGTCGTTGGCCCATACAGTTTTCATTACAAGCTGTTGCCGAAACCGGCCATGTACAGAGAGTTCCACCCCGCCTGTTAAACGTCTCTGGTTCTGTGTGATGGGATACTGCTTGTTCATTCCTGCCACATTTGCTCTTAGCATCAGAGACGCATGCCTTGCTGAAGCTCGTGGAAGCGAGGAACTCCATAGCTACTGTTCTTCATTAGCATGACTGAGAATAGGCCAGGTTTACTTACATAACTTCCAAATAATGGCTGAGTTCCAGAGTGAAGTGTCCCCCAAACACCATGGGACTTGTAGACTTCCGATCTGCATATTCTGCCCAGCACTTGTGAGTCTTCCTATTCAAACCACCTCACAGATAGGATTAGAGGGCTGCTTCAAGAATTCTGTCCAGCGAATAGCAACAGCAAGAGAACATTCTGATTGTTGGTTGAAGTGGTGGCCAGTGAGGGGCGACTCCCTGAGCAGGCAACTTATTACAGAAGTCCACTAGGAACAGACAGTAAGGAACCACTCCATTCTGGTGACAGCAGAGGAGCCAAGGGCAATGACTGCTTCCCAGAGGGTTGGGAAAGGGGTCTCCTGGTAAATGCAATCCACTCTCAAGGGTAGAGCGCTGGGAAAAATTCATTCCAGTCTTCCTCTGGTATGTGCTAGGGAGCTCAAGCGTGCTCTTTACGGAGTTGTGGAGGGCATTCTGGGTGTCTGGAGCCACAGGAGTGTGGTATAGTACTCGACTCACTGTCTTTAGCAGACCAGGTGATCTGACATTTAGCCCATGTTAATTTCAGCATGTCTACCCTACCTGGAACGCAGGACTTCCCTAGGGCCTCCCTCTCTGTAAGAACTGTGTTCAGAACGATGAACTAATGTGACTTAGAATTGGTTGGCGCGAGCATTAGCTTACTTTTATCATACTGGATGTCTGTTAACTGAGAGCAAACTGTACGAGGTGTGGTATGGGCTGGAGCTTCGTAGTGGACAAGCCAAGAGCTAAAAAACAAAACAAAGAACCCTATTTGTTTAGGTGCTGGAGGGCTGTCAGAATAAGGGGTTTCAAGTAATGGGAAAGGAGTAGGAAGCCACACAGAGATGCAAAGAAGGTACAGGAGGATGAGGCGTGGCCTCACTGCTGCAGGGAGTGGCCCATTCTGAGGTTAGCTTTGTCATGTGCCCTTGCAGAACCAGCCCATGGAGGACCATTCTGCTTCGCCATGGGCATGGCCCTCTGACAAGGTGGTTCTAGAGAATGAGCCTGTCTACCCCCCCCCCCCCCACACACACACACATACAAGCTCCCCTGGGACTGCAATGGAGAGCTCCTCCCTCCATGAGGAAGTCAGTGCTGTGAGGTGCAGCAGGACACCTGGGGCCCAGTGACAGTGACTTGCTATGTGCCCCCTGGGCAAGTTATTTCTTCTCCCTCCGTTCCTTCCTCTTTCAGAACAGGAGAGGACTCCTGGTAGCTATAAAGGTTTAATGGTGAAGCTGTGTGTGTGTGTGTGTGTTAGGCTTGCTGTTTAACAGGGTGCTAAGGTGGCAGGGAGGCCACCCCTCCCTCCCCCAAGCTGCACACGTGTATGTCTCTCATTACTGTCAGGAGGCGTTAAGATGGCCCCATGGAGATGAGAACAAACCCCTTAATTAGGCCCTGTTCCCACATCTAGAGAGGGACCAGCCCAGGCCTGGCTGCTCTGGCATTGTGGGGAGCCTAGTCTGTGGGGGCAGGAGGGGGCAGGAGGGGGCAGGAGGGGGCAGGAGGGCACAGGAGGGCGCAGGAGGGGGAGGCTGCGGCCAGGGCATCTGAAGGACTCAGCAGGTTTACACTTCGCTGACCTGATGGATGAATGGGGCCCTGTCCACCCACATGGGGCCTGGAATCTTCAATTACGGCAATTACATCAACAGGTCGGAAGGGCAGCCACTTTCCACTGAAGAGGTCCAGGGCTTTAAAGAAAAATCCTAACGCCACTGTTTTCCCTGCTTTCTTTTAAAAGGACTAGGCCGATCAAAGACGACCCCATCTCCAGTCTAATTGGACCATAGGTAGAAAAGAAAGATGCGGCCGGGTTTTCTGTGAGCGATGGCTGCCACGCGCTCCCCCACCTCTGGACTCCGGGCTCCTCTCCCATTCAGGTTTGTGTTTATAGACCCTGGTCGCACATACTTTGCACTCCGCACCTTTCTGAGAATAAGACCTGGAGCCTTCCCCTCTGAATCTCCCAGCATGCAGCGCAGTAGAATCAAGATGCCTCTGGACTCCGGACAGAGGATGGATTCATTGGAAAAGTCACTTTAGTCTTTTTGATCGTGTTTCTCTCATCAGGAAAACCAGCACTACTGTCCACCTGTCTTTGCTACAGTCCCAAAGGGTCCAGCTGTGACCACATACCCAACTAATGTGACATTTTCTTTTTGTTAGACACCTGTTAGGTAGTTAAGCTGAAGGGAAGTTCTTGCCCCAGTGGCAAATGGGTGTTACCTGAGAATTTGCTAGAAGCGTAGATCTTGGGCCTCACTCTAGGGAAGCAGGAATCTGCATTTTATTTTGGTTTTTTTTTTTTTTTTTTTTTTTTTTGTTTTTTTTTTTTGGTTTTTCGAGACAGGGTTTCTCTGTGTAGCTCTGGCTGTCCTGGAACTCACTCTGTAGACCAGGCTGGCCTCAAACTCAGAAATCCACCTGCCTCTGCCTCCCAAGTGCTGGGATTAAAGGCGTGCGCCACCGACGCCCGGCTGGAATCTGCATTTTATTTACCAAGCTCTTCAGAAAATTGTGGATGGATTAAAACCTAAGGAGGACTTCTCTGGACTGAAACTTGACATATTGAACACGAGGGAGCAGGTGTCAGGGAGCCTGTAGCTGACTTTCATCTGAAAACGTAGATTTAGTCTTTCCTACAGGAGGGATGCTTTGAGGCCCAGAATAAAGCAGTTTATCATTGCAAAGGTATTTCATCCAGCCACTGGGTCATTCAACTGACAAACATTTGCTGAACACTATGAGGTAGGTTTGAGGCTTGTAAAATACATTCTCTGTTTAGGAACAACTTGAAGTGGTCCGTGAAGTTAAGAAGAACTACCTCCAACAAAGTGCAGCAAGCACGGGGCTTCCCTGAGGAAGGTTACCTACAGGTTGGTTAGAAGCTCTGCATTAGCTTCTGTAGGAATGAATGGGGTTAAGCAGATCCTTCTAGACAGAGGGCAACACAAGCAAAAGGTCTGTGTTTTATAAGAGAGGGAAGGCAGCACATCTGAGCCCCAGAGTCTCCAGGGAACCAGCAGAACCATATCACATTGAAGATGGTACCACAGCTTGATCAGTGAACCCACCACAACTTGATTGGTAAATCCAATGAACGTGGTTGTACTTCTGGATTAGTTCTGTGGCCATCCCTGTCTGGTTTACTTTCGGTCTGGCCCTTCATCGGAGCCTTTCGTACCATTATGTTTATTGTACTGTTAATTATTTAAGAGGAATACTCCTTCAAACTCCTCATGGAGTCTAATGGCTGAGGTTTATTGGTGGCATCATCTTCTACTTCTTGAGAGTTTTAAGATCACGCCAAGCTGGGTGTGGTGGTGCATGACTTTCATCCAGCACTTAGGAGGCAGAGGCAGGCTGTTCTCTGAGTTCAGAGCCAACTTGGTCTACAGAGTGAGTTCCAGGACAGCCAGGGCTACACAGAGAAAGCCTGTCTTGGAAACAAAACAAAACAAAACAAAACAAAACAAAACAAAACATCCCTCACCCCCCAAAAGATATCATGCTGAGCCTTGAAGATTAGGAAAATAAGGGAATAGGTCTCCAGATTGGTCATTAATGGGTATGGCCTTTTTGGAAAAGCAAGGGGTCGTCCATGTGCATGTGCATGGCCTTGTGCTGTCAACATATGTAGCTAGTCATCAAAGCTGTCGTCTGGAGTCACAGGAGGTTTATCAGAGCTTCTCTCCCCTAATATCGCCTCAGTGTATCCACAGCATTGGCATGTGTTTGGATACCAGCCATAGGACAAAGGACAGAAATGGAGATGCTATGGTGGACACAGAAAATAGGACTTCATAGGTGCCCCATCAGAGGTAGCTTGCACATCAGATCAACCAAGAGTGTAAGGACCTTGTCTCCTCAAGGGCTAATGTGATGTGGAGTCTTTGGTCCCAGCTGGTGAGACAGGGAGTTGATGCATCCATGTGGCTGCATGAAGATGCAAAATTACTTTCTGATACGTGTGTCACAGCAGCATGAGTAGAAACCAAGGCCTGCAAGGTATGACTCTTCAGGTTGACCAGAGGATGAACCCTTGGTGGCTCCTCCAGGCCACCAGGGTTCTTGGTCCCTTGTGGAATGCTGTCATAGCAAAGACTGAGGTATCAGGACTTCTTGGTAGTTGAGGATAGCAGTGTGCTGTTTAGCCAGGTTCTTCTTGCTTGGTTCCCAGTGACTGAGCTAAAGGCAAGGACTTTGTTTTGCTTGTATTGGATAGCACCCTTGGGTGCTGAGTTAAAATTTAACCAAACTTGCAAATAAGGGCTATCTGTCGGTCTCTGGTATGGACATCAGGGCGAAGGCTCTCTTCACCACTGCCCTCGGCATACACGCTCTCTCTGTTTGGGCACAGAGTGAAGTGTTTCCCTGTCACCGATCCCTGTCAGTATATAGGGACGTAGGTGGACAGTGTTTAAGTAACCCAGGACCTTGATCTCTAAGTGGATCTTTGCTGTGAACGTGACAAGCTGCACAACATCATAGACAGAGCCTGAGATTAGGAACCACGCCTGGCTGGATTCAAGTATGAGTCCCTCATCTAGCAGGGTAGTACTCTGGAAAGCTTGAGTTTCGATTTCTTACTACTGAAGGAGTGACCTGCCCTTGCTGCATCATGAAGACTGAAGGAGACAGTACAGTCCCGCAGTTGTTGGGTACCTCAGAATCTTAGTGTGACCCAGCCTCCCAAGAGCCTGGGGCTTGACAACCAACTGCCTTCAGTTTATGAAGCTATGTCAGCGTCAGAGCCGGGAACAAGAGAAACTAGTGTAGCCCTCACAGCAGCTGAATAAAGACACTGAAGAGAGGAAGGTTCCACCCTGTAGCCCCATGACTACATATCTATCCTTAGCAATGTGTGTGTATGCATATACGTGCATGTATATATTCAGTTATGACATATTTATTGGGTTTGCATGTTCCAGTTTCAGGAGATCCAACCCCCTTTTCAGGCATCTGAAGGCACCAGAAAACATACAGGATGCACAGACACATACGCAGGCAAAAGTACCCATACACATAAAACAAAAACAAATAAATCAGTTGGACTTACATAGCTATTCTGAGAGCCATGTATGAAGGATGTCCTATTTTAGTCAGGATGGGCTAGGTAATGCTGTGACAACAAACAGTCCCCAAATCTCAGTGGCTGGAGACAACAAACACCCATTTCTCAGGGTTTTGCTCTTTAGTAAAGAATCTGCTGACACCTGCTCTTCTGGCCTACACCCACCCACTCAACCTAGCTCACAGAAACCGCTGCAACAGGGGAAGAGAGGGCGGAGGGTCCTGCATCTGCTGGGAAGTGATACCTGCTGCTTCATGCTTCACCAGCCAGAGGATGTCCGATTGCCACACCCAACTTCAACAGGCAAGGAGAAGCAGACTCCTCTGGGAAATGAGATATGGAAATATTGAGAGCCCTATGATTGATACCACATTGAAAGCCAAAGTCCTTACACGCAAGCTCTGATGCCTTTTTTTTTTTAAACCCTGAACTTACACTGGAAGAAGTGGAGGATGAGTCGGTCTTGCCCATTCACTTGC
Organism: Grammomys surdaster; assembly: GCF_004785775.1. Classification (NCBI taxonomy): domain Eukaryota; kingdom Metazoa; phylum Chordata; class Mammalia; order Rodentia; family Muridae; genus Grammomys; species Grammomys surdaster. Next base: position 2,392,625 of record NW_021620775.1, read on the forward strand.
TTTGTAAAAGGGAGATGTGGGATTGAATCTGGAAAGTCTGACTGCAAAGTCTATCACCCATGATCCCTTGTCTCCCAAGCGACTGTATAGGACAGGCTACTGCAAAGAATGGACGGCAAACGTGCTGTGGAGTATCAGTGGCTGGCGCCACAGCCTGTGAGAGAAAGCTCTGCTGGAGGAGGCGGCTCTCATCATCTTGAAGGCCAGATTTGGATCCTGAGAGATGTTTATTCTTTCAGTTCTTCCCCCACCAGTGTGTTTGAGAACCAACTCTAAAGTCTGGTTAGTCCACGCTCTTGGCTTACTGTCCTCTGGCAGGAGAAGCCTGGAGGGATGAGGGGGCTTGCAAGGAAACGCTGAACTGGGCTTGACCAAGAAGCTTTCCTGGAATGGGCCCTAGGGAGAAATCAGATACAGGGCCAAGTAGGAAGTGGGTTTGATTACAGAGTTAGTGCAGGCCCCTCCCTCCCTCCCTCCCTTCACCACTCCTCCTGTTGGCCCCTCTCTTTCCCTCTCTCCCTCCCTTTTTTCCTCAGCCCTCCTGTCTACCGAGACTGGAGCTGAGTATATGTGTATGGGGATGGGGTGGGGGTGGGGAGATAGGAGTAGTGGAATGGTTGAAGAGGAGAGGGGAGGAGGAAAAGTTTTGGTTCCCTGGGGTCTTATAGGGAAAGGCCCCAAGGTCCCAGTGTTTGCCTAGAAACTCAAGGAGAAACCTCCTCAGTGAGGCAGTGACCCCTTGGAGGAGTGTGTGTAACTGGAGGAAAAGAAAACAAGCCTACCTCACCGTGCACAGCCTCTGGGTCATGGGGGAGTGCCAGCCTGCCGCTCTCTCTGGTGAGTCAGGAACAGACTGTTTGTCAGCTTGCTGCTGCCTGGGGCTGGCTCCGTGCACCTGGCCTCACCCACAGCTGAGTTCCAGCAGGGTCCCTGCCCTCCCCCTTCCTACCAGGAGCCATGTTTGGGAGGGCAGCTGGGATAGACGCCAGTGTTGTTTTCTGCTTTCTCTTTGGCCTCCTCCCCAGCTCAGAGTCGAGGAGAATTTGAGGGTCAGGGATAGACCAGTGCTTCCAGGATGATTTGGATACCCGAGGAGTAAGAGGAGCCAGGGGCCACCCTTGCACACACTCAACAGCTGGCCACACATGTGGCCCTTTTTAGTTCATCAGCTGCCAATATTAGGGTCGAAGTATCGCTGAAGGAAGACCCCAGACTCAAATAACATGTAAAAGCAAAGAGCTTTTGTTCTGTAGAAATTACCAGCATGCAAGGGTCAACCATTCATCAAAATGGGGGACCCTCAGAGAGGCTCTGAAGCTCCCTTTATAGACAGGGCTGGGGGCTTTTCCAGAAGAGTGAGGTAACCTCTGTTATTCCTGGTAGGGAGCAAGACAGTGACATTAGTAGACTCACGACTGGCTGCTATGTTAGTTCTGTTATAATTGGTGAGACCTTGAAGAGTTTCAGAGCCCAGCTCAGTTCTGGCCTCAGTATCTCCTCCAGCTAGGTGTTCCGGAAGCTGACTCAGCCCCACAGTCATCCACCCTGAGTCAGGGCTGGCACTTACTAAAGGGCTCATTGCCAGTGGCTCCCTCCGAGGAGCCCAGTTTGCTTCCCTGAGAATTGAAAATGTTTTATTCCCTGAGGTTTTTGGACCTCTCACCAGCAAAGAGTGTGCCTGACCAATGCTCCTCCACTGGAAACACTGTTGTGTGTGCCTTTCTGGGACCCCTGCTATGTAGTTCTTTCTCACCTCTCCTGCTTCTCATCCATACCACTGGAGGATATCGGCACACCTCGGAAGGGACACCTCGGAAGGCAGGCGTCTGGCCAGCAGTTGCTAAGCTTAGTGCATCATCACCCAGGGAGCTCTTAAAAACATAGTCTCTTGGACTCAGCAGGTGGGGTATTTGCACTGTATAAGTTGGGCATGGTGGTCCATTAATGCAACCTCAGCCCTTCAGGAGGTAGGTGAGACTATACATAGAGTTCAAGATTTCACAGACCAGAGAAGGAGGGAGGGAGGGGGAGGGGGAGGGGGGGGGGGGGGGGGGGGGGGCACGGGGGGGGGGGGGGCAGGGAGAGGGACAGGGAGAGGGAGAGGGACAGGGAGAGGGACAGGGAGAGGGACAGGGACAGGGACAGGGACAGGGAGAGGGAGAGGGAGAGAGAGAGGGAGAGAGAGAGGGACAGGGACAGGGACAGGGAGAGGGACAGGGAGAGGGAGAGAGAGGAGATCCTCAGCCTTAGTTCCTAGTTCTGACTTCTCATCCTTGGGCAGGGACTGATTTTGCAGGTCTCACGCCCTGTGGGCCATCCCTTGGGAGGTCACAGTGGGGATGAAGTGTGTTAATGCCCTGTCTTGGCAACTAACTTTCCTTCTGTGAATTTATGGCTTGCATTAAGAGCTAGCTTTCCAGACCTGCTGAGGCGACCAGTTCAGCCCCTCCATCTCATCCCTGCAGGTTGCCTGGATGCAGGCCTCCCGCAAGGAGCCAGTTTCTGTACTGGCCTGCAGCCAATCCATGCAGGGGAAGGAGCCTTTCACAGAGTAGGCCACAGTGTCCTTCTGGGTGCTTTCTTTAATGTGGTAAGTCAGAAATGTGGCCCCCAGGGCTTCAATCTGTTTGGCTTTGAGGAAATATTGCCAGTCCTACCTCTGTCCCAGGCCTGGCTATGGGGGGGGGGGGTAGATTTGTATGAGCTGAGACTACATGGATACTTTCATTTTTTCTTCCTCCCTCCCTCCCTCCTTCCCTCCCTCCCTCCCTCCCTCCCTCCCTTTCTTCCTTCCTTCCTTTCTTTTTGAGACAGGATCTCATTATGTAGCTCTGGTTGTTTTGGAACTCACTATGTAGGCCAGGCTGGACTTGAACTCACAGAGAACTGCCTACCTCTGCCTGCTTTGCAAGTGCTGGGATTAAAGGCATGCACCACTATGCCTGGGTTCATTTTCATGTATAAGTCTCCAGTACTTTATAAACAGATAGTATCAGCTTTGCTCCAGATACCCAGGTCTTTGATCTGTAGGACTTGTAGGTCTGGCAGGCAGAGGATGAAGGGCAAGCCTTCTGTACCCATTGACACACAGAATCCAGAGAGAGAGGCATGGCTCTGAGGATCTGGGTATCTCAAATTGTGTGTACACATGAGTGTGTACACATGTATATTATGTGATGTGTGTGTGTGCACATGTGTGTGTCCGTGTCCTCTATACCCTGCCTCTGCTTCTATGGATTCAACCATGGCTAGAAAATATTTGAAAAGAAATCTGTTCTGAATGTGTACTATTTTTTCCCTGCCTTTATTATTTCCTAACAATATATATCATTTATATAATAGTCATACCGCATTAGGTATTGTACGTAAGCTAGAGAGACATTGAAAGAGGATATACTTAGGTTTTATGCAAATTCTATGTCATTTAAATAATTCATACATTTCTTTTTTGAGACAGGAGATTACTGTCTGAGTTGGTATCAAGTGTCTTGGTTCAAACCTCTGCTTTTGGAACAGTGGGACTCCAGCCACCCACCACTCACCAGGCTCCTGTGTCTTTTTATATAAACACCAAGCGATGGCATTTAAAAGCCAATCTAGCAAATGGGGAAAAAATGTTACCTTAATGTCATATGGGTTTAACATCTATAGACATTTTTGTATATTATTTTTGCTATTTAAAATCTTTTATTTCGATTAATTCTATGTTTTATTGTTTTAAAATTTGTTTCCAAAATTTTTAAAAAAGGGGGCTGGGCATGGTAACACACACCTTTGATCCCAGCACTTAGGAGGCAGAGGCAGGGTGGAGTTTGAGGCCAGCCTGGTCTACAAAGCAAGTTCCAACATAGCCAAGGCTACAATGAAAAACAAACAAAAAACGTAGAGGGTATGTGTCTTGTTCAAAGACAGAGCAAGCTAACATTTGGAAGCCTCGTCGAGGAGAGCCTCACCCGTCGCATCCTACAGACTTGACTCAGCTGAAATGCCCGCTCTTGAGAGCAATGGTCATGTGCTTCAATTTCTCATGCTCTCCCTCCATGCTCTGTGACAGACAGAAGTGGATTGTTTTTCACTTGACCTGTGCTGCTCCTGCTGGATTGTAAGTGTCACGGGACAGCTTCTCATCCCAGCTGTATCCCGAGGACATGTAGTGACGGGAACGACTGAGGCACAGAGTGAGCCGCAGACACACACAGGTGGACGCACAGATGCCGATATGCTCTGCTCTGTTCTCTTTCAAAGTTCGATTGCTCTGTGTGCCATGCACATGTGAGGAGCAAGGACCGAGAGGGCCTCTGGCAGGGAAGCATGATGTCTCTGGAAAGGATGCTGGGAAGATAGGACGGTGACCCTTCTTGCCACCCACCCACAAAGGTTCTTATGGGAGAGAATGAAGCTCTTGCAAGCAGGTGTCATGGGGATCCCAGAGATGGGGTAAAGAGAGAACAGGAATGAGAGCTGAAAGTACCTTCTCTCCAGAAACAAAAAAGCCCTTTAGGGTCACTGGATATGCCCGTCTTCCCTGGGCCAGTCCTGAGCTTCCCTCTTCTTGTTGTGGTTGACCATCAACAACACAGATTTGACCTGCATCTGCTCCTGACACACAGCTCTGGGAAATGGGGGCAGGTGGGCATGGGAGCCATGGGCAGGGCAGTAATCAAGGAATTGTTTTTTCAATACCCATCGCATCTGGTACTCAAAACTCACAAAGTGCAAAGACAAAGTCAACACGTGTATTATGAGTCATGCTGGTCTCTCTCTCTCCTCCCTCTCCCTAAATTCACCTAGTTGTCTCTACTGATATTCTCAACTTTTCAGAACGACTCGGATGGAAGGTTTAAGCATACACAACCATGTGTGTGTGGCACAGGGTTCCACATATACTGCTTGTACCCTGCTGTGTTCATTTAGTGAGTTTCTCCTCCCAGGAGGCTCTGTGACAGTGTCCATAGTTGCTTTCTATTTTTTGGTTCCATAGTGTTCCCTCATGTGCTGGGGAACATGTGCTGGGGAACACGTGCTTAGTATCTGAGGAGTCAGGCTCCAGCCTTTCGGGGAGTCTTTTGTTTTAGAAGCAATAGGGAGTATTGAGGCATGCTGAAACATGAAGGAACGTCAGTCCTGCACTACTCAGCGTTGCTACCACTAACCACAGTGCAACCCCACCTCTGAAATGTGGCTGGTCCCACCAAGACTGGCTACAAAAGTAAAATGCAAACTAGACCTTGAAGAGTTAATTTTAAAATGTATTAAATGTATTAAATACTTTTAAAATGTTTTTTTTTTAAAAAAACATTGATTGCAAGTCAACTTATATTTTAAATATCTCAGCAATATAAAACATGTGACAAATCAATTTCACCTGTTTCTTCTTGCTTTTGTAATATGTAGAAGCCATATGATTCTAAATTCTGGGGTGTGTGTGTGTGCACGCGCATGTATGTATACGTATCCAACACATTTCCATTAAGCTAGGCTCCTCTAGAGGCTTGGTACAGCTGAAGGTGGTAGGAGCTGTGGGGCAGAATGAATAAGCAAGAGCAGCTGCCTTCGTCTATAAATACAAGGCTCACAACACAAGAGTGATGTGTCCAGGGCCCGTGGATACTACCAGCAGACCAAGGGCCACCTCCAGTTTCATCATCCCATTGTAAAAGAATCACCTAGAGAAATGGCTGAGTGAAATTTCTGCATACAGAAAGCCTACCTAGCCAGGGCAGCCTCCACCCTTTTGCCCTTTCTAGAATAGGTAATGACCGGAGGAAGAATGGGCCCAGCCAGAACTCACTCGCACCAAAGGCTCACGTTGTCCAGAGCCCTCTCTCTAGATGCCCAGGCAGGGGCCTGTGATCTCTCTTGGCCTCTCCTCCCTGGGTCTGAAGAGGCCAGAGTCAGTCCTGAGGGAAGCTCGAGGAGCCTGCAGGCTGGGCTCAGCAGCCGCAGCCCCTAAATCATTCATGCAGGGGTGGGACAGGCCAAGCGGCACGGAGGGGATTTTCGTAGATTATATTGAAAGAATTACAATGTCGCGCGGGGAAAGTAGCTGGCTTCCCACAGTGTCCGGTCACTCCTGTGGGGGCTGTGGGAGCCGGGCCTGGCTGCTTCATTCTCTCTGAGCAGCAGCACACACAGTTTTTAATAATTAAGTAACTTTAATTGTCCTGGGAAAGCTCAGCTTGCCTTGGGGCATGCTGCACGAACTCATAATGTTACCAAGAGAGATTAACAAATGAGAACTGAGAAATGATTCTCTTTTTAAAAGAGCCTCACTGTTAAGCTTTATTATCCAAAGTTTAGAACCTCATCTATCTGCTTTGGGGAGGGGGGGGGGGTTGATGGGGAGGGGGGAGGGCACAGGGGATGGGGACAAACATCTAAGACCCAGAAACATAAGAAGTTAAACTCCATGCCTCTGCAATACAGTCTTAAGAACATCAGACAGGAAAACGTTGCCATTTATTGATTGTATTCCGGTGTCCGAGGGAAAATTCAAGACAGAAGAATTAATCAATAATAACATTAATAAAAATTCGTTCTTTTTTAGTGCATCTGTTGTTTAGAAGTTACCTCATTTTAGCATTTGGGAGTAACCTTTTATCTCTGGCTCTTAAAAAAAAAATTATTCTAAATTCTGTCATTTCAGTGACTGTATAAACTGATACCGCCAGTGTGACTGGCACATGAGCACGCAGTAAATAATTGATGAACGAATGAGCACAGTAATGAAAGGAGGAAGGACCTCAGAAAAAAGGATTGTCCTCCCGCAAATATGCATGGTCAATATGAAGGACAAGCCCGGAGGAGAGCTCTTCAGTCCGGACAAAAGGAGCCTGGACCGGGAGACAGGAAATCAAGATAGACACAGCTTGGGAGGAAGGGTGGAGGAGCTGAGAAATTAGGATAAGAGGAGGTCTGTATGCATAATTAATAGTCCCTGATGCTTTGACTCCCCTGGACTGTGGCTACTTCCTAACCCAACCCTAGTCACTCTGTGGCCCTGGATTTTTCTTCTGCTCACATGACAAGTATCTGTATCCTAAATGGTAGCCCAGGTTTTTCGGGCACAGGTGCAGGCTTTTCTTCTCAGTAGTCAATCAACATTGCCTGGCTGCCTTCATGTTCCAAGGGCCGTGGAGCTACATGGGTAGTTCTCAACCTGTGGGTTCAGACCCCTTTGAGGAATCAAATGACCCTTTCCCAGGAGTTTCCTAAGACCATCGGAAAACAAAGAGATTTACATTATGATTCATAAAAGTAACAGAATTACAGTTAGGGAGTAGCAATTTGTAATAGCTGCTTCAAAAGAATTATGAAAATAATTCTATGGTGGTGGTGGTGGTGTCAGCAGAGCTTCAGGAACTGTATTAAAGGGTTGCAGCGTTAGGAAGGCTGAGAATCCATCTAGACAGACAGAGACTTTGGCTTTGAATCTGGAGTTTCCATTACTCCTCTCGGAGCCTCAGTTTCCTTATCTATGAGATGGGCATGTAGATGTGAACTCTGATGTGTGCGTGTGCGTGTGCATGTGCGTGTGTGTGTGTGTGTGTAAGACAGCAGTAGAAGTTCCTGGTCGACTTTTCCAGGGAGGGGTGCTTCTTTCCTTCTGTCATCTGAATCTTCAGTTCTACCTCAGTTCTCTCTCAGTGTCCCTCAGATATGGCTCAGATGGCCCCTCCTTGTGAGTCCTAGAGTAGGAGCTGAGAAGCCATAGTGTCCTATAGTGTCACCTTGACTATGCATAAATGCCCTTGCCTGAGACTGCTGTCCCGGGCTGTTGGCTAATGTTCACTCTCAATTTAACTCAAGGCATGATTTCTCTCAGGGTCTGTATGTGTCACAAATAGAGAAAGTCATTTTCTTCCGGCCTTTGTGCCCTTGTGTTGGTTTGTGACTGAGCTTGTCACCTAAGGACCTTCAGGGAGCCACCGAAGAGCTCTTCTCCTTGGAGGTGCCACACATCTGGAACAACGGCTGTGAGTATTGAGGTGCCTGGTGTCAGGACAAGCTCCCAGGTGCATGGCTGGCTGGCTCTGTAAGGGGAGCTGACTGACAATCTGTCAGGGAGAGCAGTGACTGAAATAACTAGTATTACTACCAGTGACCCCAGCCTTCCAACCCGTTCCCTGCATTAGCTATTATGAAGAGACTCTGTGTGTGTGTGTGTGTGTGTGTGTGTGTGTGTGTATCTTTTATCAAAAATGTCAGCAACACACACAGAAGGGTTACTGCACTGTGATTTCTTAACTCCCAGACCTGTTATAGGGCCACTCTGTACCAGAACACAAAGAACAGTGCCAGTCTTTGTAAATTTCTTTTGTTAATTTTTTTTTAATTTTATGTGATTGGAGTTTTGCCTGCATGTACTTCTGTGTGCGAGTATCAGATCTTGGAGGTACAGACAGTTGAAGGTACAGAGTTCCCATATAGGTGCTGGGATTTGAACCCAAGTCCTCTGGAAGAACATTCAGTGCTCTTAACTGCTGAGCCATCTCTGCAGCTCCGTACTAGTCTTTGTATATGGCCCATTAGCATTTTCTTTTATTTAAATATCATTATTTTTGGTTTTTCAAGACAGGGTTTCTCTGTATAGCCCTGGCTGTCCTGGAACTCACTCTGTAGACCAGGCTGGCCTTGAACTCAGAAATCTGCTTGTCTCTGCCTCCCAAGTGCTGGGATTAAAGGCATGTGCCACCATTGCCCGGCCTATTTAATTATTATTTTTTCCTTTTTCTTTTATGCTATGGGTATTTTACCTGCATGTTTGCTTATGTACCACATATGTTCATCCAGGCCAGAAGTCATTGGATCCCCTGGGACTGGAGTTATAGACAGTTGTGAGCTGCTATGTGGGTGCTGAGAACTGAACTTGGGTCCTCTGGAAGAGCAGCCAGTGCTCTTAACCTCTGAGCCATCTGTCCAGTTTCCCAAAATGGGTAGCCCAGATTGGCATTGAACTCATGATCCTCCTGCCTCCTTCTTTCGGCATATCCTATCAGTGTGCTACAACAAGTGGCTTAATTTTTTTTGCCTACTGATAGACCTTGAGTGGTTTTGAGTTTCTTTGCTTGCTTGTTGTGTGCTCATTGTTTTAACGACAAACCTGACATTATCTGTTACTGTCATATGGTGCAGTGGAGATTTCGGGAGACAGAACTTTGAGAGAGAAATGTTTCTGTCCTTAGTCTGCTAATTAATTGCTTGACTTTGGGCAAGTGTCACTGCCACTGTGGGCCTTGGTTTCTGTCAGACACGGTCACTGAGCCCTGTCTGTTGTACAGTGTCCTTTATAAGATTCCTGTCTCTTACCCCTTGAGACTCCCCAAGTCCCAGATGCAGTGGGGCACCACCGAAAGGGACAGTCCCAGCTATGGCTGTGGGTGGGGCAGCCTGGCTCGGTGGTGGGGTAAGCCTCTCTCCTTGCTCATCTCTGTGATGCAACATTGGATTCAGACAAGTTTGGCCTTGCTTTCCTCTGGGTCCAGCGTGATTCAAGGCCTGTAGCGTGGCTTCTCTATTAGCCGATGATCTGCAGACACCTTTCTTGGCAATGGTCTTAACGAGGGCTCTGGGAATGTCTGGTTACTCATGTGTTTTGCAAGGGTAGCAAGCACTGAGAGAGAGGGAGGCAGCTAGCGTGGCTTCCTTCCTGAGGTAATGACTTCAGCCTCGTGAATGAGTCATCCCTTCTGTGCCCAGGAGAGCGGGGTGGTTGAACTGGGGCTGAGGTGATTGGAAGAAGGGCGAGGTGGGGGTGTCCTCATCCTCCTTGCATGTCTTTGGGTCTTGATGCTCTGTAAGGGTATCAGAATGAGGCTAGGTGTCCCACTCAGGCACCTCTCTGTGTCTACGTAGAGGCCACAAACTCCCTCTCTAGTCTTACCGTTGGTCATAAAGGAGGAAGCCAAAAGCTTAGGGAGGAATTTAAAGCAAGAAAGTTGAGTGCCTATTGTCGGGTACATTCTGCTGTGTACCTAAGAGGGCCGTTTCATATTAACCTTTCCCCGAGAGAACTAGGCGAAGAACTACAGAAGAACTACTTCTCTGAGGGATGTCCGCACTACCTGGCTAGCTTCTTCACCCCTCACATCCCAGCTTATCGTAGACTCCAGCACCAATGGAAGCGAGACTGAATATACCTCCTTTAAAGCAGAGTGTGAAGCCTCGTTCTGTTATTCTTTCCTTAAGGGTGCATCTCCCAGGCCTGCTGCTGGCCCTGGCCCCCTGCTTTCCAGTGGACGTTAGCTATCTGCAATGGCCTGAGGACATGCCCATGTTGTCACAGCCCTACAAGCTGCTCACATGGCAGGTCTCTCTGTCCCCTGTCCCCAAAGTCCTAAGATGTGTCCATTTAGTCTGGGAGCAGGTCTCCTGGTTCCTGGTCCCCTACGTTCGTGCACTCCTAGACCCTCTGAGAAAATGGTTCCTTTCCTATGAGCTCTTTGCTGGGACTTGTGACATCCCACAGTCTGTCAAGGATGGAAAGGACACCATGTCATATTTGTGCTCAATTGCTGAATAGATGGACAGTTGCTATACCAGGCAAGCCCATCTTACTTTAAAAACTGAAACTCTTCTTGCTCCAGTTCCACTCACTCACTGGACAGAGCCAGATGACAGCAAATCTCATCAGGTACGAGCAGACCTGTGGCTCCATCAGCTTCCTGCCCCAAGCATGAAGACTGTGATGGTATCTGCAGAAATCATCTCATAAGAGAGAAATCTTCAGTGATTCAGGACAAGGCCTCCTGCTTGGGTTTTCTCTAGGGGTATATCCACAGACTGACTTTACATGTTCAGAGTGGACAAGAGGGACTCTACCCAGGAGGTAGGGAAGCAGGCCTCTACTAAACAGGAAGTGAAAACGAGAAGCCTAGGGCTCAGTATAAGGTGTCCTGAAGAATGACCCCCCCCCCAATCTGAGCTTTGGGTCTGGGCAGCTGCCTCTTCTGCTTCCTGTCCCCCACCGTTCTGAGTAACCGAACCAACATGAGTGTTTTCTGAGAGGAGGGGGAGCCAGTGCATTGCACACTAAGGTCACCAAGCTGGCTGACTCAGAGAGAGGACCTGTTTTTTTCTTTTTAATCTTTTCTGTTCTGTTCTCTGTCCTCCCTCTTTCCCCTTTTGCTGTGCATTTAAACACCAAATTACTGCAATCACAGAGCATGGGTGGTATTTTTCTCTTTAGAAATCCTTTTCCATGCAAGTACGTAAAAGTTGTTTTCATACTTTGGGCTGAAAGGGAGGAGAAGGATAAAAACGGCTTAGTTCCCAAGTTGAGTATTTCTCTGAAAACAGCCTTGTGAATGTGAACGCTCAGCCTGTCAGGCTTACTTCAGAGAATCATGGCATCCTGTCTGCTGAGCCTGGAGACCTGACAAGCTGGCAAGGGTGTGTGTGTGGAGCCCGGACGGTTAGGCAAGCGGGGTCTGAGAAGGGCAGGAGAGCCGTGTGCCACATGATAGGACCGCAGGGAGCACTTGCCAGGAGAACTGGGTATGCGCTCATAAAAAGGGGCTCCTCAGACTCACACTGTACAAAGTAAAGACACAGGCAAAGCCAGATGCCAGCCCACGGATACCCCCAGGACTGCTCTGCAGGAGAGAGCCAGCACTGCCACTTAGGCATTTAAACCAGCTGATGAAGTTCATCTCTGCCAATATCCTGTAACAGTAGTGACTTACAAAGAAATTGTCTTGTGCCGGCTACTTAGCTGAACCTAATTTCCCTTCCACCAAGGGACTGGGAGGAGAGAGGGGGCAGAGAGAGCAAGCACTTCTGGAGAAGCACCAAAGAACTGCAGAATAAGTTGCTGGGTCTTACAGGGGAAGTGATGGTAGGGGCTGAGTCAGATTTGCTGTCCTATCCACAGGTGGTAGCTCATCGTCTCTTTTGGATGACAGAGACACAGCAAAGGTTACATGCTCATGAAGGGCAGCCTGGGCTAGACCCAAACCAAAAGGAGTGTGAATGGCTGTCTTCCTAAATTGTACTTCAAACATTCATACCAGGTGAACATGACTGAAAACATTCACTGTGTCTATAGTTCCAAGAAAGTCCCCTTACACACACACCCGCCACCCCTTACTTGATCTTGTTCTAGGATTCATTTTTGATGGGAGAGAGTGCCAGTCACACTGTTGGTCTTTTAGCACATCAATTTTAAAGGTTGAGCAGTGATTTCTATTATCTATTTGCTTGTTTGGAGACAAGGTCTCACACTGTTAACTCTGGCTGCCCAGGAACTTAGAGAAATCCTCCTGCATCAGTTTCCCAGTGTTTGGATTTCACATATGAATCAAAGCATAACTGTCTTTTTCTTTCTAGTCATCAGTGCCCCTTGCCATGCTAAGGAGGCTAACGATGGCTCAGAAAGCTGAAGGGCCTGGTCCCAGCCCTCAGTCCTATGGATGGAAGGAAGAGCCTGGTCCCAGCCCTCACTCCTATGGATGGAAGGAAGGGCCTGGTCCCAGCCCTCACTCCTATGGATGGAAGAGCCGGGACTGAGTGACAGTGAAGATGAGGCTCTTTGTGCAGAGTCCAGGATGACCTGGGACTGTATTCGACTCAACAGGCATGCCGCCATGCCAGGAGAGGGAAAGACTCCAGGGGGAAAGATCTAGGGAGAGGCAGATTCTCCCTTTCTAGCTCCAAAGGCAGTATAGGCAGTCTGCTTCTCTTTATTGTGTGAGTGATGTGCCCTCGATTTGTCACAGAAGGTGGGACTTGTCTAAGGCAGGCAGAACAATAGCATCGGACACACATATATTTCTTCTTCTTCTTCTTCTTCTTCTTCTTCTTCTTCTTCTTCTTCTTCTTCCTCTTCCTCTTCCTCTTCCTCTTCCTCTTCCTCCTCCTCCTCCTCTTACTTTTCCTCCTCCTCTACTCCTCCTCCTCCTCTTACTCCTCCTCATTCTCCTCCTCTTCCTCCTATTCTTCCTCCTCCTCTTCTTCATTTTGAGACACAGTCTTTCTATGTAGTCCTGGCTGACCTGGAACTCAAACCCACAAAGACCTGCCTGCCTCTGCCTCCTGAGTGGTGGCATTGAAAGCATGCAGCTCCATGCCTGGCACATACTCATATCTTAGTTCCAGAACCTGTAGCTATGCTATCATGTGAAGTGGGAAAGCAAGACTGCAGTTGGAGCTAAGTGTGCAAGTGAGCTGGCCTAAGATGTAGAAATCAGCCTGGACTTCCTAGATAGCCCAAGGTCACCACGAGAATTCTTATAATAAAAGGAGAGGTGTGATAGAATCAGAGCCACATTGTGTGAGAAAGACTTAACAACCATGGCTTGTTTGGAAGACAGAGGCAGGGGGAACTAACCAAGGACTGCCAGAGAAGCTGGAAGAGGCAGCAGAACTGACTTCCTCTTAGAACTTCTAGAGTGAAAACACATCCGAGGCAACACCTTGACTTAGTCCAGTGAGAACATATGGACCAAGGACTGCTGACTCATATATACTCTGTGTGTGTGTGCATACATAGTACATATGTAAATATATATTATATACATTGTATATTAGTGTTATATATCAGTGTTGTATATACTATATATTCCATACTACATATTAATATATATTTATGTATAATATATGCAATATATAATGTTATATATGTAAATGTAGTTACATAATATTTAATGTATATTAATATATTATACTATGTTATATTATAATATATTAATACATTCTGCAATAGTATATACTAGTGCTCAATATATATGTATTATATTATGTTAATGTTTTACACATATGTATATATACATATATATATGTATATATATATGTGTGTGTGTGTGTTGCTTTAAGCTGTTAATTTGTAGTAATTTGCCACAAAGGCGATAGGACGTGAAGAGAAGGTTAGTACCAGCAGGTTCCAAGGTGTAGCCTGGGAGCACAGGTGTAGCCTGTGCCTTGGATCCCCAAGACAGAACCTGGTAGCAGGATCCATGCTCCAATGCTTTCCTCTTCCCTCTCCCTCTTCCCATAGCCATGAGGCAGCTCAGCGGCCTGCAGACTCACACCAGCACCTTGCCTTGGGTTGACAGCACACTCAGCTCTCAGCTCTCACTCTGTCCCCTGCAAGAGTGACACTCTTGCACATCTTCAGTGATGCCTATCAGAGGAAAGAAGCCTCTAGGTTAACACTTTCTTCTCTCTTCTCTCACTTATGAGGTGGACAGCTCTCGGTACATTTCTCAGAGTTCTTCAGAAGTTCCCAAGGAACCAGGCCCTGCTTCCCCCCGGGGTAGCTGCTCTCAGCAACTATTACACACACACACACACACACACACACTTTTCCTCTGTTTCAATCCCATACTACTTCACTTCTGAACTTTGGGGTTGCCCCAGAACAACGTCTGTATGTGAGCCTTTGTCTACAGGCCAGATGCAGAGGAAACTGCTAAAGCAATGTCCTAGTGGCCTACGTGGTACTTGCTCAGGAAGGTACCCCAGTCTCCTGAGCTGAAAGGAGCGTCTGAGGGGCTGTGTTGTCGGTGCCCTGCTACTCATGGACAGTGGCATGAACTCACCTCTGTCCTCAGATGCCGGCAGAGGCTCCAAGAATACTTTTCATTTAGTTTGGAGATGGCAGGTAAAATCTGCAGGGATGGTTTTGAGGCCCCTGGCTCCTGGTTCTTTAGTTGCTTGAGTCCAGCCTCCCTCAGAGGGTAGCCAGTGGCCCGATCATTCAGAACAGATGTTCTCCTGATGAACTTAATTGCATCATTAGCAGCCTGACTACAAAACGGGTGATTTGAGGGCTGCTGGGTAGCAGGGAGCCTCCAGGGCAGCTGTTTCCAGAGCAGGCTGAACATGCCTTTGCAGTGGGTCCTTCCTGTCTCCATCCTCCAACCCCCCTACACACTGGTCTCTCCAATTCTGAGACTTTCTCACCAGCCAGAACAGATGGAAACTCGTGGGCATCTCCAGCTGATGTGGATTTCACAGCGGGCGGAAGACTGAGGGGAGCAGACAGCAGAGCCCCTTCCCACGGCCACTTGGGAGGCCACACTGTCCAGCTGTCCACCCTCACTCATGTGAAAAGGGGGTAGGACTTGAGATTTTAGGGTCCAGTGGTGTCAGGGTGGGGGCAGGGAATGTAGAAGCTGGAAACACACACAGCTCCAGAGCATTGCAGATTTAAGCCTGCGTTCCAAAGAGCCACAGGGATGTGGGGGAGCAGGGAGCTAACCTCAGTGCTTTGGCCAGACCAGCACTCAGTTCCAGCTTTACCCTAGAGCACTGCCTACAAGGCTGGACTCCTCACTAGCCCCTAATGTCCCTTCCCCAGCCCGTCTGCTGCTCACTGGTCTCTACCGTTTCCTCTCACCACACCTCCACCATGCTCCCTGGATGCCTAGATGTTACTGTTCTCTCAGAAACTGTCCAAGCCCAGCTTGCTGACTGTCTCCTGTCTGTGGTGCTCCAATGGAACTGATAGCATTACATCAGTTTCTTCTGCACTGGGCCGTGTCTTTTCCCTGTGCAGGGATGACACTGTCTTGGCTCCATGGTTCCTACAGACATGTATGGTTCTGTTTTGTTCCTTTAATGTATGTCCAAAAGCCAGTATCAAATGTTCTTCCTGAAGACTGGCATGAACTCCGTCTACTGTAACACAACAGTTAAGAGCCAGCAGCTCAAATCACATTTATTTCTCATGGTTCTGAAGGCTAGGGAGCCCAAGATCAAGGTGACAGCCCACGTTGCAACTGGTAAGGGCTCTCCAGTAGAACACTACTATCTCACTGTGTCCTGACATGATGGAGAGAGAGACTCCAGCTGCTTCCTCTTCTGAAAGGCACTGACCCCATCACAGGGGTTCCCTCCTCATGACCTCATACGTACCTAACTGAATCCTCCGCAAATGCCAGGATACTAGGATCAGGCTTTAATATATGAGGAAGAACAGAAGCATTCAGTTGGTAAAAGCCCCTAGCTTATAATGGCAACAACTTCTGAATTCAACTGTTAGTCGGCTAAAGCAGCACCTTTGTAATGCCTTCTGTGTGACAGGCAGTGCCCGGGGCCTGGGGAGATGTTGGGGACGAGTGACCCAGACCCTGTCAGTTGCTGTGCCATGCATCCTCGGTAACAGGATAGGATTTATTCAGGAGACGGGCATGCTACTGAAGGCTGCCTCAAGGGCCCGTTCTGCCGCCCACTCCAGGCAGTCTTGAGATAGTCTTGGACGGTCACCATGTGAGAGCTAAGGCCGCTTCAGCTTCCAGCTGGTCTCTTTAGTGTCTTATTCAGTCCTAGGCAATATATATAGTCTTATACAGTTACTGTATGCTATTTTAGTTGTTTGAGACAGAGTCTCACATATTCCATGCTGGCCTCTAACTCACTACATAGCTGAGGATGGCCTTGAACTTCTAATCCTTCTGCTCTGCCTCCCTGGTGCTGGGATTACAATGTGTACTATGCATACAGTTTGATTTCCTATCAAACCCAGGGCTTCGGCTGTGCAGGCTGGATGGCATCCAGTCTGTCTTTTTTAGAGCTTCCAAACCCCCAGTCCATAAGGCCAATGCATCTATTGGCCGGTGCTGGCGTGGGTATGTGCAGCAGGGCTTGTGATGACCGACACAGCAGCTCCTGGACACACGCAGCCACTTACATTTGTTTAAATTAGAGTGTAATAAAATTAATAAACCCACTGATCAGAATCAGCCACATCTGTGGTGCTCACTAGCCATTGGGCCATCCTCAGACTGTTGCTACTCTGAAGCCTCTTTGGGTCACCCACAGCAGCTGTCCAAGTGAATTTCAGGGCATCTCAGGGACAGTCATCACACACAGAGGTTTAGAAACCTCTGGTGGGGTTGCATGATTTCCTCCCAGTGTTCTTCCCTCAGGCCCCCATGGATTTGAATGGCCTTGGTAACTCATTTCACAGGCAAGTGGGGGGCTCAGTTCTCCCCACATCCCCCCCCCCAGCTTTGAGTGTTTCTGAATCCTTGGTGGGATCAGCAGAGAGAAACCATTTACTGTGGTCTCAGTGAATGCCGACCATTGAAAGGCTGTGAACAGGTTGGTCTAGAGTCTCTCATTTGGGGAAACTGAGGAAGAGAAACAAACCCCTTTGAGGCCCTATGAAGCAAAATAGGAGCTTAGCCTGTCCTACAAACCCTGGGATCTGTGTTCTTGTACTTGTAGCTTCTGAAGAACAGAGAGGGAGGGAGTCCTACTGCCTGCTGCACATTCTCTGAGGTGATCTGTCAAGGGAGGGAAGAAAAAAAACAAAACCCACCAGTGAACAAGCCATCCATTCTTGTCTGCACTATTTTCCCACGTTGGGAGCAGACTGCAATGAAAAATTTAGATTTTTTTCCTTTCATGTTTCCTTTCACGGGACTGCGGACAAAATGCCTTTCTTCTCTCCCACCCCCACCCCCTTTTCTTTGGCGGGATCCTGACCAAAGCTGCAGAAAAAGAATCTTTTAAAGACATATATATCTACCTATCCATATACATTGAGTTCTGACAGTGGCTGAGCGCGGCTGTGCCTCTTAATTACCCAGGAAGTGACAGGGTCAAGAGGTGTCTGCAAGCTGCCTTGCAGTTCTGGGCATTGATTTCTCAACATTGTCACTGCTGGAGTGCAGAGAGACAGCCCACGGGGTTTTGTCCACTGTTTGAATTTCTCCCTTTCGTCCATCCTAGCTCTGTATTCTTTTTCTTTTTTTTTTAATTTGAAAAGAAACCTCTGGCATTTTGGGTGTTGGTTATAAATTCATAAAAGCAGATCTTTGAGGTCAACTGCCCTGCCATAATTGTCACTTGGGCATTGGGAGAAGAGGCCACAGATTTGAGGTCCCCCACTCTGATCCCCTACCCTACCCCCTTTCCTGAACCTCTCTTTACTTTTTCCTATTATCTTTGGTTTTTCCATGGAAAAAATGACAATTTTTTAAAAAATTAATGTCCACAGAGAGTAGCTGGCTGTCCCTATGGTGTAACTTAAGTTGTACCCTTCCTTAGTCACACTTTTGAGACAGATGGCAGCTTTAGCTTATTGGAGAGAGCTGAAGTTTGTAACCATGGTCATCAGTTATAATTAAAAAAAAAAAAACCAAAACAACCAACCAACCAACCAAACAACCAAACAAAAAACAGAACTGAAGGTGCTTCTGAAAATTGTGGACCCAAGTATGAGAAAATCCCAGAATCAATACTATTAAATCATATTTTGACTTAAAGGGGCCGGAGGCAGGGTGTCCCAGAACTCAGTAGTACCCAGAATGTGCTCGAGTACTCGGTTCTTTAGTAAGAACTGCAGAGAGTGATTATGTCCCCAGAGTGGAGACATGGCTAATTCTCTGTCTGGTTGTGGGGGAGCGTTTCACACCACTGCCAAGTCCTAGCAAATGTTAGTAAGTCCCACTAAGAAGGGGATTCAGAGCCAAGAGCGTGAAGAAAGGCCTCCCATTCTTCACTTTCCACATGTGTTTAGTGTACAGATGTGCAGGGACTCTCTGACGCTTCTGGGAAGGAATCCGGGACACTGCGTTTTCTTTTCCTTCCTTTTACACATGAGACCTTGAATAGTGCTAAGGTTTCATGAAAAGAACACTCAAGAATCATTCTGAGGCTGAGGAGATGCCTCAGTGGTGGTTCAGAACACTGGCTGTTCTTGCAGAGGGACAGGGTTCGATTCCCAGCACACAAAAGGAAGCTCACAGCCACCTGTATCGCCATCAAATACCAGGAGATTTAACACTGGTCACTGAACGCACCAGGCATACATGTGGTACATGGGGTGGGGTTGGGGGGAGGGTGTTGGTCCTGAGGAGCAAGCTAAGCAGAGCGGCCAGTGCTGATCTGAAAGACGGCTGGAGGGCAGAGAAGCAGCCATCTTTACTACTGAGAGCTGGAAAGAGTGTGAAGTTAAGAGTCGAGAGGGCTGGAATGACAAGACCTTGAGGAACTCACTTTGTTATAGGAAAACACTCGTGCAGAAAATACAGAAATGCAGCAGGAAGCCCCATGTGTCCCATGAAGTTTTTTTTTTTTTTTACCAGTGCTTCCAGTTGGTCTCCAGAGCGCTACAAGAAGTTCTATAAAGACGAGAAGTCAAGAAGATGGAATGTCCCTAAGGGACTCACTAAGGGAGAATAGACAAAGGAGAAGAGACAGAAAGCCGGCCCACCTTCCTGAGCCTAGCCTTCCTTTCTTGGCCACTTTTCTGGAGTTACAGTGATGGCCGGTGGAGACCCTGGCAGTGGGCCAGGCCAGATGCTCTTCCTTCTTGGGCTGTGGGGGGAAAGGACACATTGGAAGACTCCAGAGGCCAGGGCTGTGGACTGTGCCTAATTCCTCATTAGGTGTGTGACCAGGGAGACTCAGGGCTGTTAAGACAGCATCACTGAAGTAAGTGCTCCTGTAAGGACTCATTACAATGGAGTCTGAAAAGCAAACCACCAAACACTGTGATCCTCAGCTGCCACAGGCTTTCCCAGCTTCTCACTTCATCCTGAAGGTAGAACCCACCCCTAAAATTATTACCTATTTTATAAGTAAGAAGATAAAGTGAACTCCAGTTCCTCAAACTCAGCATACTGGCTGACTTTGGCAGAACACAGAACCACTTTTTGTGATTGAACAACTAGAAGAATTCTGGGAGACAGGGATTTCTTGTTGACCTGGGCTGTAAAGTAGTGAATATAGCTCCCAGGATATGTTTGCTAAGTGCATTTGCATAGGTGAGGGGTGGAAGACTGAGAATAGGAGGAAGAGAGAGTCAGAGGGAGATAGGAAGGAGTTAGAGAACTACCTAAGAGTCATTTTGCAAGTTTGAAGAAAGGATTCCTCAAACAGGGTGGTGGGAGCAGTGGAGCTGGAGGTGAATGAGGCTGAGGGCAGAGCTGACCAGCTGGCCCCACTGCCTTCCCCCACTTCCTTCCCCCACTGCCTTCCCCCACTTCCTTCCCCCACTGCCTTCCCCCACTGCCTTCCCCCACTGCCTTCCCCCACTGCCTTCCGGCTGCTCAGCCTGGAAGGGATCTGCTCTGCCCTGTGGCCAGTGGAACTAGAAACCACAGAAGGCGGCAGAGTAAATAACACTTTGTTGATTTTTCTAAAAGAAAATAAGAGAAACCCAGTTTACTCTCCCCCCTGTTGTGAGGTATCTGCTTGGCAGCTCCCATGTTGGGGTGTGATTTCTCCCCCTAAGGAGCTCAGAGTACACAAGAGGAAGAAAAGCTTATCACTGTGATGAATAATAATAATAATTTTATACATCAAAAGGCTCTGATGCTAAGGGTTCTATTCTGACCAATAGTTTTGTTTGTTT
The DNA here is from genome assembly GCF_004785775.1 of Grammomys surdaster. NCBI lineage: Eukaryota > Metazoa > Chordata > Mammalia > Rodentia > Muridae > Grammomys > Grammomys surdaster. Next base: position 2,412,930 of record NW_021620775.1, read on the forward strand.
GTTTGTTTTTTCCCCTAGTGTCAGGAGCTGGTCCCAGGGCTTCTTACAAACCAGACCAGTGCTCTGCTGCTGAGTTACAGCTCCAGTCTGAACAATGCACAGTAGGTCTACATAGTTCTGTCATTCTAGAGCGCCCTTTTGAATCAATTCTATTCTAATCAATTCAGTGAACCCCTTCACGGCAGGAGTCTTGGTCTCACTGCCGTCAAGATCGTCAGTTTCCACCCATCTGCAATGGCATAGAACCGATACCACACAGCCTACTCTGCTCCAGTTCGCCTCCTTCCTCACAGGTTGATAGTGTAAAGATGTGGCCACATTGCTGCACGTCTCAGTAGGTCATTCCTTTTCGCCCCTGAGTAGTATCCCACCGTGGGTCTACTGCGGATGACGTCTCAAATCTCGTGCCTTTAAATTTGGTCCTCGAGGAACAGAGCTGCTCATTCACACAGGGAGCTTTTCATAAATGTGTATGTCCATTTCTCCTAAAAAAAAAAAAAATGCCCAGGAGTAGGGTTGTCAGGTCATGTCCCAGATGCATGGTGGGCTGAGGCAGACGGGGACCAGCTAGCAAATGCCACTTGTGGAGATCCCGTCTCATCTGTGCTTTCAGAGGACGCTGCCAATATGTCCAGGAGGGGTTCCTAAAGTGACTTCTATGTTGTGCTTTTGTCTTGGTCTATCTTATGCTCTGTAACAAAAGACCTCATAAGGGCAAACTTATAAGGGGCTCATGGTTCTGAAATCTGGCAAGGCCAAGATGAAGGAACCAGCATCTGGTGAATGCCTTATTGTGTCATCTTGTGGTGCAAAGATGAAAAGAGGGAGAGAGATGTACAAGCGCACACAAACATACAAACACACATTATAAGCAGACTGAACTACAATGTTCAAAGCAACCCAAGCTGGGAGCAGCGACCTGTCTATTCTTCCCTCACAGCTGCATGCCTCATTAGGCCACCGACACCCCCATCCCCCTACCAACATTGCTTTATTGGGCATACAGTTTCCAGATGTGAATTCTGGAGACACACTGAAAGCACAGGTGCCATGAGGAGCTATCCAGACAAACGCCTCAAAGGTCATTCCTCCAGGCTGAGAAAGTATAACTTGATGCTTTAGGTTTGACAAAGAAAACAGGAGCTGGACATTAACAAATAACAATAACATCACAAAGGTAAACACGTTTGTGCATAGACATAAAATACCATCAAGAATGTAAACAGGCAAATACAGATCTGGAAAAAAAATACATACACATATACACCGGTCAGAGGACAGACACACAAGACACACCAGGACTCTTGTTGCTCAAGAATACACAGAGAAAAAGGGCAAGGTTTTAAATGGCTCTTATGAGAGATGTGTAGGTAGCCACGGAGAGCACATGGGAAGGTCTCTACTGCTATCAGCTTCCAAAGAATGCAAATCAAAACACAGTGGCTAAAATAAAAACTTCACAGTGCCAGATGCTGGAGAGGATGTGGGGTGATGGATCGGAAGAGAAGCAGACACCAGGAATGCTGCACTTTCTTTAAGAACACAGGCTAGCCGAGGTGGTGCAAGCTCTTAATCCGAACTCGGGAGGCAGAGGCAGGAAGATCTCTGTGAGTTTGAGACCAGGTTGATCTACATAGTGAGCTCTAGGACAGCCAGGATTGTGTAGCTCCCTACATAACCGTGTCTCAATAAAACATTTTTTAAAAGGTTGAATACAGCAACTAGGTGGTGTATGTTATGTGTTTAACAGTGGACGGTTCATAAGGAAAGCAAGCCTGATTACTAGAACTGATTGCTTCCTGATGTAAACTCTCCTACCATGACCAGTTTAAAGACGTCAGCACAACATCACTGAAATCAGAGATGGGATAAGCACAAGTGGCATTTGCTAGCTGGTCCCCGTCTGCCTCAGCCCACCATGCATCTGGGACATGACCTGACAACCCTACTCCTGGGCATTTTTTTTTTTTTTAGGAGAAATGGACATACACATTTATGAAAAGCTCCCTGTGTGAATGAGCAGCTCTGTTCCTCGAGGACCAAATTTAAAGGCAAGAGATTTGAGACGTCATCCGCAGTAGACCCATGGTGGGATACTACTCAGGGTCGAAAAGAAATGACTTACTGAGACGTGCAGCAATGTGGCCACATCTTTACACTATCAAGCTGTGAGGAAGGAGGTGAACTGGAGCAGAGTAGGCTGTGTGGTATCGGTTCTATGCCATTGCAGACGGGTGGAAACTGACGATCTTGACGGCAGTGAGACCAAAACTCCTGAGGCAGGACCCCTACTTGATCCATTTATCACACTAGGATAAAATTAATTCCTTAGGAGTCTTTCCAATTACTTGACTAAGAGCCCCAACTGGAGATCAGGGGACTTCAGAATAACCTTCCTCTTCCTCTGCTTCTCTCAATGTCCACTGTAGCGATCAGCGCCTTCTGTGTCTGCTCTGTGGATGATTCAGCTGGGTGAATGACCTAGCATGTACCCTGTTGACTGTGGATCTCCAGAGGGGACATTTCCGTTGGTCCTTTGGTCACACTACATAACTGTGCACTTACTGACTGAATCAGAGGCTAGGGATGGTTTATTTCCCCAACCAAGAAGAGTTTAAAAAGTTCTGCTAGGTTCTGCAAAATCTGAGCCTTGGAAGATGCTCTTCACCCTATTAGAAATGGTGATTGGGCAGGTTTGTGGGGGAGGGGCTCACAAGTGTGTGCTATGGGGGAGATGATAGGAAAGGCTGTGTCGGGGGGATAATCTGAACTACATCTAAACACCGAGGTCAAGTTTACGGGTCCCAAACTTCTGGCATATGATTTCACCTAAGTCTCTTTAATGATAAACCAGGTGCTGGGTGTGGTGGCATCCCCTGTAAGTTCCATGGCTAGCCTGGGCTACGTTAGCAGGCCCCTGAAAAAAAAAAAGCGACATTGAACCTTGGTCTGTGAGACCTTCAAGTTTGACGAAATCTGCGGGCTTGTGTGGTCTCAGAATAGGTAGGTGCGGATCAGGGTGGGGAGAGATGCAGCAACAGCTGCAGAAGTCACATAGAGTTCACACACGCCCAAGGGAAGCCTTCCCATGGGGACAACACCCACCACAGTCACAGTCCCCCTCCTTTTTGTGTGTGCGGTTATGTGGGTGTGCATTTGTCCACACAGGCTTCCAGCTGTTTCCTTCTATCTGTACAACTACTGCCAGAATGATCTGCGACCTGGACCTCTGATCCAGTCAATAAACACGGGAGCGGCTCCTGGTCACAGCGATCAGACTCAGAAGCGAGAGTCTTGATGAAGGGACAGTGACGGTTGACCTTCCCCTCCCCTCTCCAATCTCTCTGGCAGCTCGTGTCTGAATCTAAAAGCCAGGAGTGGCACCTTCTCTAACAAGCAACGTCTCCAGTTGTCTGCTTTGTAACTAGGAGCATCACCAGGAGTTCGAAGCCACAGTGAATTCAGACTAGTTTGGCTTACAGATACCACCCCCCGCCCCACCCTCATCCCCACCCTCCACTCGCCCGTCTGAAAAAAGTAAAGAATACACAGGGGAGATAGGGTGTGTAGCACCCGGGACTTGGTTTCCCCCGTGGCGATGCATTTATCCCCCCAACCCCCACCCAGTCCCTTCAGTGGGCTTGCACCGCTCTGCTGCGGCACGCCTAGCCAGCCAAGGGTTAACTGGCGTCCCCTTCCCCTCCCTCTCCGCCCCCGCCCGGCTGGGCAAGGCGGGAAGGCGGCGCGCCGGGTGCCAAAGTCGGAACCTGCTCTCGGCAGCTCCCCGCGCTGCCTTGACTCACCGCCAGGCCTGGCGCGGCCGCCGGCTGTGGAATGTGTGAGCGCCATGTGTCACCGCCCCAGACTGTGGGAAAACGCTGCTCCGCTCACCTCCCAGCAGCTGGCCCGCGCCCGCCCGCCCGGGAGCCGGGAAACAGGAGCCGCCCGCTCGGGAGGCCGCCCGGGGCCACTTCCGAGCGCGCGCCGCCTCTCCGCCCACACGCCGGTCCCTGCCCGCGACCCGGGGCTGCGGCGCCACCCGCAGCGAGTGGCCCAGCACGCCCTTCTCCTGCCCCCGCTGGCCCTCTACATCCTCCTGCTCCACCAGGCCGGCCTTGGACACAGAGAGCCCCTGTTCTGAGCGCTCCTGGGCGGTGACCTCTTTCCGGCAAGGACCAGAGAACCCAGGGCTAGGCAGGGGACTGGCCTCACTGGGGTTGTGTGATAGCTCCAGTCTGGACCCTGCCAGCCCTGAACAGGAGGTTCCACTCTGCCTGATCCTTCCCCTGGGGAGCTAGGCAAGAGCCCTGCACCTCAATGCGGGGGCAGCCTTCCCTCTAGCCATCGGGTGAGAGTCACATGTATCCAGAAGTCAGCCAGGGCCAAGGTTTCCAGTGCCTAGCCATGCAGGGAGATGTAGGCAAAGTCACATTCTGGGTGGCGGCCATCCAAGACTGGAGACAGCTCAGTGCACCTTGTTCCAAGCCAAGTTCTCCACTCCTAGGCCAAGTGTCTCTTCAGCCAAGGCTTTTTGTGTCGCTGCCTTCCAGGGCAGTTGGGACCCCAGCAGATGGGTGTGGGGGCAAACCTTGGGGTCCAGGGATCCAGCGGCTTGATTTCTGTCTCCGCTTATGGTGTCAGTCACGGTCTGCCTAACTAGTCTTTCTCTCTCCTGCAACTTCTTACTCGAAGAAGTGCTACCCTTCTACATACCCCCACCCCCTCAACAACACGGAATTCTGCGTGTGACAGCCACTCCGCAGGATGAGTGCGGCCCCACATGAACATTTGTCAATACCATTTTTCACAGGTTCAGAACCTCATGGCCCAGACGTGTGACCTCGGTCAGGTTACTCTTGCGGTCTCATATCTCTGACCTGTAGAACGTAAATCGGACTAAGGTGTGGTGCCATACGCCTATGATCCCAGCATGCAGGAAGCCGAGGCAAGAGGATCACGAGTTTGAGGCCAGCCTCTGCTTTCTATTGGGATCTAATGAGGAAGAGAGGGAGGAGGAAGCAGAAAACAAGAAAAGGGAGAAAGAAGGCGTTCGGTGATATTTGGGTGCTGTATTCGTCCTTGTGTGCCCTACAAGCTCTGAATAATGAAACTCCAGTTAACGATGGGATGCATCATGGAGGTGGTTCTCAAAGAATATATCATCTGGTGACACCTTACCCATCTTACTTTGTATAAGTGCACTCTATGACGTTCCCATAGTGATAACATCAGTGAGAGATCCCTGTCATTAATCCATATACAACTGCTAAAATATCATAGACTGGCGGCAGACATTGGCTGACGCCTAGTTCTGGATGCTGAAGTCAAAGAACAAGGTGTGGGTGACTTAGTCCTACTGAAATCCCTCTTCCTTGGCTTGTAGGCAGTTTGTAGATAGTCTTTGCTTTTTGTGGATTCTTCTTTTCCCATCCTTTGTCCCCCACTTCACCCCCTATTACTAGATAGGAAAGAAAGAAGGATAGAGGGGAGAGAGATCCTTGAATCTAACAGATCAAATCCACCCACCCACCCACCCACCCTGCCTAGTGGGGCTCTAGCATTTATATAGGTTCCCAGAATTCCAGAGGTCACACAACTGCAGAAATGATCTGCAGCTGGCAAAACTGTGCCTCTGCTAGAGCAGGAGAGGACTCGGTCAGCTGCTGCAGACAACCCAAAGCAGCCCCACCAGCTCTACACTTGAGATTAAAACAAAAACACATTCTCATAACATTTCTGTGTTATTTAAAGAATCTGAAATTCCAGAATTGACACGACAGCAGCTATTTTCTCCGTGTCCTCCTGTGGCAGAGGGCTCTATCATGCCTTTTTATAAGGACACCAGCCCTGTCAGATGGGGATGCTGTTCTTAAGACCTCAAATGATTTCTGCAAAGATCCACTTCCAAATACTGTTACATCAGGGGTTAGATTTTGGCTTGTATTTTCAGGAGAGAATTCAGTCCACAACAGTAGACTTCGGTGGCTTCCCAGGAGCAATTGGTAAAGCAGATGCGTCTCTGGCCTGCTTGGTGCCAGAAATATGGGCATAAACAGAGGCCAGAACTAGCAAGCATCGATGGGCGAGCATGGTTTGTCTCAGAAGACTGCTGTGTGGGAAGTCAATTCAAAAAACAGGGAGGGTGCAACAGGTTCTGGAGAATTTTGGATGCTGGGTTTGTAGGTGTGACACTGTGACATGCCTGAAACAGCTGGAGAAGGTCAGGGGGGTGGAAGAACAAGTCTTCTGAATGGTGTGGCCACAGCAAAGCTGTGGGAACGCTTCCATGGGCACAAGGCACAGGAAACCCGATCTCAATTCACAGATGGGAAAACTGAGGCTGGGTAAAGTCAAGTGATCAGCCAGGGCTTAGCTAGTACTTTGCAGGAACAGTCAGTCAGATGTGGCTCCTGCCTGATTCCACGGTGGAAGATGTTCTTGCTACTCCTAACGCTGGCACCTAAGTGCTAGGTGGGAGCAAGCTTAGGTTAAGTCTACATGCTAGACTGTGGCCAGCGGGTAACAGAGTAAGAACAGAGGCACACGTTGCCTGGAGCTTCTAACAGTGACCCTGTAAAGTCACCTACCCCACACATACTCTGGCATGGCTTGGGCAAGGTCAGCCCATGTGAAACTGGCCAGTGGACCCGGACTGAATCCTGAGGTATGGAGGTGGTGTTGAATGGGAAGGCACAGTACTGTACATTTATCTGAGAGTTTTGGTTGCTGCTCCTATAACTGTTAGAGATGGTACTTGGACTATGCATTCAAGTGAATATGTTCAATACTAATGACTCAGATTTGAAGCAATCCGATGCTATGGACAGAAATCAAGTCTATGGCTGGGAGACACAAACTATGGGAGCCATAGTTTTTCTGAAAAGTTGAAATCAAGTTCTAGGGAAATAAGTTTCTAGTTGAAGGAGCTGAGCCCCAGAAAGAAGAGAAGGTTCACACAGTAAATGGCAGAGCCGGCTAACCCAAGAACGATCTGGCGTCAGTATCTGTTCTCTGTCCATCCGTGATGCTGACGCTGGGTCGGAGAGCCAGTGTGGGAGCTTTACTTCCCAAGCGTCAAATAGGGACTCAGGGTCTCACACATGTGAAGGTACTGATGGGGACAAGAGAGGAGACTGTTTTAGACTGGGACCATCCCAGCAACCCCAGGCCCTCCAGACATCACCAGTATCTTGGGAGTTGGGGGGTTGCCCACACCCTGGCCTGAGGCAGCTTTTTATTTTTACCGTTTAATACTTCTTTCCATCCTAAAGGCCCAAGGTCTATTTTTTGGTTGGAGCAAATGCCAGAGACAAGCGAGAGGCATTTAAAAAGAGCAAACAGCTGGAGGACAATTGCAACAGACAGGATGTTCTTTTTTAGGGAAGCCTTAGTAGGGGAAAGGGCAGGGGAGGGCAGAGAAACTACAGCAGCTCAGAGGTAAAAACCTAAGCCCTGGGTACCAGGTGTAAGGTCCAGGGAGGGGCTTCCAGCCCCCCAGCCTCCTTCCACAATGGACCTCCCTTCTCCTCCCTTCCCCGTCCTCTTCCTTTTCTTCCACCTCCTCTTCCTCTCCTCTTCCCTTCCCTCCCCTCCCCCTTTCCCTCTCTTCCTCCCTCCTCTGAGTGAACTGCTGGTCTCTGTGTCCTGGCATTGTCAACATGACAGTGTGTTGACCAGCTGGGTGGGTTCACTGAACCAACTTCTGTAAATTGGGTCCCCGAGATAACGGGTTATGATAAATCTGTGGGGAGTCAGATGTAAAAGTACTTGTCCCAGAAATTGTATTATATTCTGTTAGAATTAGGGTCAATTTTCGCATTGAAACTATTAGAACAAAATATCCATCTTTGGATCAGGATCATTTACCCAGTGAGCAGCAGGAATTTGGAGTTTGTGTGCCTGAGGTTCCATGTTTGGCTTATTTAAAATAGTCCTGCTGGCCTGCTAGTTAAAATATGGAGAAATTAAAGAAAAAGTGGGTGCTTATGTGTGTATGGGAGGACTCTAGCATGTACCAGAAGCCATAGGACTATACAGGATTAGGGCTGAGCCTTCAGAACTCAGAACTCCTCTTCCTGTAGACAGAATCACTAAGGCCCAACCTGAAGCTTCGGTTTGCAGGATCGGTAATTCATCAGTGGTCCCTTCACACTAAGTCTCCAAATCTTCCAGTTAGAGTTTAAGATGTCCACTGTTAAGGCAGGGCTCAGCCCACCATATAAGTACCCTGGATAAAGAGCCCTAGAGGACCCAGAGAGAGGGCAGAGAAAGAGAAGGGGTGGGGTATATTCAGGGTCAGGATTTCCAGACTATGGTTATATATATGGATGGCCATATATATAACCCTGACTTGCCCAAAGAAGGGTTAAAACAAATCTGGCCAGGATGTGAGGTTTAGGGAAATTGCTCAGGTCCTGTGAGAAAATTGGACATGGGAACACAGTCTAGGCTGGGTGGCTAAAGGGGTCCACATGGACAAGCGGACGAAAATGAAAATTAGTCATCTCTTTCAGTGATGGCAGGAACTAACTGTTGCCTACTGGTTACCAAAGTCTCATTCTCTCTTTCGATTCTGTCTTTCTTTCTTTCTTTCTTTCTGCCTGCCTTTCTTCCTGCCTTTCTTCCTTCCTTTCTTTCTTTCTTTCTTTCTTTCTGATGGGATCTTATGTTGCCTCCCAGGCTGGTCTTGATCCGTCAATCTCCCAGACTAAGAGTGCTGAGCAGCTGTGGATATAGCTCACCAGGCAACATCTCTTTTTGCGTTCCCTCAATTGTAAATCCGGAGCTTCTCCAAGGCTCTACACATAAGGGGTGTGGTCAGAAACAAGGTCTATTTCAAATCTGCCTCACTAGCGCTGGCTACATGGGAAGGTGGTCCCGAGCGGTGGCAAAGTCAACTTGTCCTGCTGGTGTTCAACCCCTGTGCTGTGCTGAATGCTGAATGCGATTCAGAAATGCTCTGGGTAGTTTCTCTGGAAGAAGACCAATCACAGATAGTGATTTGCTTGCTGTATGCAAATGATAGCCCCCAGAGTAAACTCATCTAGTTTCTACTTTATCTGGAAACCTGGCTGGAAGTCTCTGGAGGTCAAGGACTCTGGATTATCCATTCCCATATCCTCCATGACAGCCTTTCTTGAGTGCCTGCCCAGCATTTGTTCTGAGAAATTGTTTGTAGATCAGTTTGGTTCCCACCAGCACCATAAAAACAATCTTGGTTCAAAGCCAGTGGCGCACCTTAATTACTCTTAAGTCTCTTGCCCCTTCCCTGGAGCCTCACTGTACCTGTGTTTGTTCGTGCTCAGCTGTGGTGGTAGGGGCCTCAGAGGGGTCCTCAGTGTAAGTCATGCCACCGAGTGTGTGTGTGTTTATTCCTGAGGAACATAACCAAGACCTACCCACAGCCACATCTTCTGCTCAGTGCATGCCTGTCTGGCACCTAGTATCTGCTCAATAAATACTTTGGGGGTTTGATGGAATGAAACACAGTTTTCATTAGCTTATTTCTACCACCAGACCCTGACTACATTTTATTGCATATAAGAAAAAAAAATAGGGGAAAATCATTTCCTGTTATGGAAACTGTAGTATTAACTTTCCCTTCCCCCAAGGTCATCATTTCTGATCCATTTTCACACAACCGATAAGTTCTTTTATTTCAAAAAGTCTTTCATCTGGATTGACGTTTTGTTGTTGTTGTTTTTACTTTATATTTTTAAAGCATAGGCCTGACTTTGCTCTACACCTGGCAGTGTATCTGGGTTGTTAGTTCAAAATTTCATTTAAGCCCAGTGTAGTCAGTTTGTTCTTGTGCTTTCTAGTTCTGTTTTACTTCTTAATGTAGATGTTATTGTTGAAATTCCTTTTTTTTTTTTTTTTTTTTTTTTTTGGTTTTTCGAGACAGGGTTTCTCTGTATAGCTCTGGCTGTCCTGGAACTCACTCTGTAGACCAGGCTGGCCTCGAACTCAGAAATCCGCCTGCCTCTGCCTCCCAAGTGCTGGGGTTAAAGGTGTGCGCCACCACTGCCCGGCGTCATTGAAATTCCTATTAGGGAATTCTATGCCCACCTCCCCTGGCTCTTCACCTATAGTTTACTGAAACAAGCCCATCCCCTTTCCTTTCCCCTTTCCCTGGATGAGAACTGTATTAAAGAACATGATCTTGGGTTCCTGTCAGTCAGGAACATACTGACTAACACAGCGGTGCTGTGGCTGCAAGACAACTGCAGAACCATGCATGCCCAGAAGTCGCAGCAGAGCTGCCGCAGTCCAGTGTGTGTAAGGCAATTGAAACATTTTTGGATGAAGTGGAATCGTTATTTGTTTTGTGGATTGAGATTATTTACTAGAAACAGGCAAAGGCAAACAGAGCGCAGAATCGATAGTTGTTTTTATTTGGATGTCTTGCCTCAGATGTTAGAATCACTGTTCTGGTTACAGAAGCACATAATTCTAAAGGCAGTGTTTCACCCGCCTTAATTATGTCGTCAGAGGCCAAGAAGAAATACATGCTTGCTTCTCTGTGTGTGTGTGTGTGTGTGTGTGTGTGTGTGTGTGTTGCATGCGTGTTGAATTCATCATTTTTCCATTACTATATGGAAGTATCTGGGACAAGCCAATTTTACAAGAGAAGGAGCTTGATTAGCATGCAGTTTTTCTATTATGAGCATTGTGTTTTCTGTTATCTGCTCAGTACTGATAGAGGGGCTGCTGGTAGTCCTGAGGTAGTACATAGCACCTCACGACAAGACAGGTAGGGCTGTGTCCATGTGTCCAGGTATGTTCCTGTGTTCTCTTCCTTCTCTTCCTCCTCCTCCTTCTTCCTCCTCCTCTTCCTCCTCCTCTTATTCTGTTTTTTTTTTGAGACTTGGTTTCTCTGTGTAGCCTTGGCTGTTTTCTTCCCCCTTTCCTCCTCCTCCTTCTTCCTCTTCTTTATCTTCCTCCTCTTCCTCCTCCTTTTATTCCTCCTCCTCCTTCTCTTCTTCCTCCTTCTTCCTCCTCTTATTCTGTTTTTGTTTTGTTTTGTTTTGAGACATAATTTCTCTGTGTGGTCTTGGCTGTCTTCGAACTCACTCCTGTAGACCAAGCTGGCCTCAAATTCAGAGATCCAACTGTCTCTGTCTCCCTAGTGCTGGGATGAAAAACGTGTACCACCACCACCTGGCAATGTGTTTCTCTTCTTATAAAACCATCGTGATGTAATTATTGGGGCTTGACCTTAAGGATTTCATCTAACCCAGACCTTAGCTCCAAACCCCCAACATGAGATTTCATCTACCTTTTCAAAAACATTAAGAGATTCAACTCCTGCAGGAGCTGAGATGGGGGTGGGGCAATCTGTAATCAAACAATAAACATTTGTAAAACTAAAGATTTTAGTCTGTGTATATATAATCTCTCTCTTTGTGTGCGTATGACTGTACAGTGGAGCTTGAAGGCTCACAAAAGATAGCCAAATGAAACATTTCATTTCTTCCTTCCTTCTCCTCCCTCCCTTACATCTCTCCTTCCCCTTCCTTGTTTCCTTCTTTCCTTGTTTCCTCCCTCCCTTCCTTCCTTCCTTCCTTCCTTCCTCCCTCCCTCCCTCCCTCCCTCCCTCCCTCCCTCCCTCCCTCCCTCCCTTCCTTCAGTGTTAGAGATCAAATCTTAGACTTGCCTTTCAAATCCCAGGCAGACACTCATTCACTGATCTATATTCACAGTGAGAGAAGCATATGTTCTAGAAGCCCTAAGATGTTACAGATGCTCACCTGTGAGCAAAGTCTAGATTTACTCTATAGATCAAGAATCAGTATTCTCCCTTAAAAAAAAAAAAAGCCCATGTGTTTATTTATAAGTGTTTGTGGTGGTGCACTCCTTTAGTCCTAGCACTTGGAGGCAGAGGTTGGTAGATCTCTGAGTTCAGGGTCAGCCTGGTCTACAAAGTGAGTTTCAGGACAGCCAGGGCTACACAGAGAAACTCTATCTTGAAAAGCAAGCAAGCAAGCAAGCAAGCAGCAAGTGTTTGGAGTCTCCTGGATGGGATTTATGTGATTGTGTGACATTTAGATGCATGTCCTGGAAATCTGCCTCACTCCCTCTAATAGGCTCTGTGATGGTTAGTTTTTGTCAACTTGACACTAACTAGAGTTATCTGTGGGGACAGAACCTTCACCAAGGGATCACCTTCATTAGCTTGACCTGTAGGTAAATCTATGGTAACATTTTCTTGACTAATAAATGTTGAGCAAGGGCCTCACCCATTGTCAGTGGTGCCATCCCTGGGCTGTGGTCCTGGGTAGTATAAGCTGAGCAAGCGCTGGGGAGCAAGCCAGTAAGTAACATCCCTCCATAGACTCTGCTTCAGTTCCCCACTCCAGGTTCCTGCCTTGAGTTGCTGCCTTAGCTTCCTTCGTGAGGGTCTGCAAGCTGTAAGATGAGATAAACCCTTTCCTCCCTAAGTTGCTTTGGGTCTGTATTTATTGCAGCAATAGCACAGATGCCAAGAAGGGCTGCGAGTGTGTAAGACAGCCAGGATCTTCCGGGAGACCCGTGGCTCCCAGCTGACCTCTCCTTCAGGCTCTCACGCCTCTAATTGCTTCCAGTTCAGGCCAGTCCCTTAGGCTAAGTCTAACCCAAGCTATTTACAAGAGTGTATTGTCTCTGGGTTAAATCAATATATTGTGTTATTTCTTCACAGCTATTGATCAATTATTGGATAAGATTGTTCTAGAGCCTTTTGGATTTTGTTTTTGTTTTTTAAGACAAAGAGTTTCTCTGTGTAGCCCTGGCTGTTCTGGAACTTATCTTGTAGACCAGGCTGGCCTCAAAAATCAGAATTCTATTTCCCTCTGCCTCTTGAGTGCTGAGATTAAAGGTGTGTTCCACCAACTACCCATCAAACCTCTTAATTATAGAATTCATTCATCTCTGTTCTTGTAGACCAGGCTGGCCTCAAAAATCAGAATTCTATCTCCCTCTGCCTCTTGAGTGCTGAGATTAAAGGTGTGTTCCACCAACTACCCATCAAACCTCTTAATTATAGAATTCATTCATCTCTGTTCTGAGGACCAAGTCAACATCCTCTATCAATAATGACAGCATCAACAGGACACACAAACACACGAAACTACCCTGGCTGTAATCTGAAACATTGGTAAAATGGCATAACTTAGTTGGGCAAAGTACACAATGAGATAAAAAAAATTCCCATCTGTTTTGACATTGACTATAGTGGCATCAATGCTATTGGATTTTATAGCAAGATACTCCAGGCACACTGACTACATTTGAAAAGCAAGACTGGGTGGATGAAATTGGAGTAGTTCGTCTGGCTATATCAATGTTTAATCCTGGCTGTACATTCACCTGAGAGCTCTAGAAAAATACTGATGCATGCTAGTTAAAGCAGAACCCATGTGCAAATGTGTGTGTGTGCATGTGTGTTTGTGTGTGTGTGTGTGTACACGTGTGTGTAGTGGTGGGCTGAGTGAGTTTTTTAAAAGTCCTTTAGGAGACTCTGTTGTGTAGTCACTGATGAGAATCACAGAGTCCAACAGCTGTCCCTGGGTTTAGGGGTGCTGGCTACTGTGCCATTCAATGACAAGCTGATGACTTTGAACATCCAATTAAAGAAACACCTACATGTCAGAGCTGGACAGGATTCTAGATGTGATGGTTCCTTTTAGGCTGGAGAAACTGAAGCTCTGAAGCCATATAGGACAAGAGAGGCAGAATCTACTCAAGAAACTGATGCCTTTCACCTCGCACGTCTTCTCAAAGCTACTGTGCAGGAGAAGAGATCAGAGTGGGTAGGCTGCATTGCCTTCCTGGCATTCAGAACAAGACTCACTCGAACTTTTCCCACACATGACCCTTTCTTCCCAGGAAATGTGTATATGACCCTGGGTATACAGATAGACAAACCACCTACTGATAATAAACCATAAGAAACTGATTTCAAAACAATTCTTTGCTATATGTATAAATTTTTGCCACTGTTTAGAGATGGATACATTTGACTTTTACATGAAGAGTTAGATCTTGATAATACAGAACTCCTAGCACCTTTAATGCTTTCCAGAGTTGACTGATATCTTGGTTTTATAGTCATCCATGCTGAGAGTGTTGCATCACATAAATACCCAGGACAAATTGGCAGAAACACGCCTAGTTGATTTCAGAGACAGTAAAAAGTCTGTCCTGAGCCCAAGCCAGTATCCACTCAATGTTTATTTTTGAAACTCAAGTCTACAACTTGAGAAGCAATTTTAAAAATCAAACATTCTAGTAATACTGTCAAATGATATCTTTGATACTTCAATGCTAAGGGATAAAGATAGACAAATATTAAAAGTCTTTGTTCTAAGGCCTTACTTGGAACACAGAGACTGGCTGATTTCTGAGTTCAAGGCCAGCCTTGTGTACAGAGTGAGTTCCAGGGCAGCCAGGGCTACACAGAGAAACCCTGTTCTGGAAAAAAAAAGTCTTTGTCCTATCAAGTAAAAACCTTGCAACTCAAAGTACATAAGTAAGATCCTGAGCACTAAACAAACCAGGTGTGGTAGTGCATACCTGGAACCCCAGCATGCGGAGACAGAGGCAGGAAGATACCTGCATGGTGGCCAGCCTGGTCTACATAGTGAGTTCCAAGCCATCCAGGAATACAGAGTGAGACCTTGTGTCAGGGAAGAAAGTGAGGTAGCTCAGCAGGCAGAGGCACTTGCCACCAAGTTTGATGGCCTGATTTCAATCCCTGTGACCCACCCAACATGAGGGTAGGAGAGAACTGGTTCTCAAAAGTTGTCCTCTGACCTCTACAGGTGTGCAGTAGCATACACACCCTCTCATACACAAACAATTAAAATAATGTAGGGACGGAGAAATGTCTTAATTGGTTAAGATAGCCCTTCTCAACCTGTGGGACACACCCCTTTGGGAGTTGAACAACCTTTTGACAGGGGTCACCTAAGACCATGGGAAGACTCAAATATTTACATTATGATTCACAGCAGTAGCAACATTACAGTTATAAAGTAGTAACAAAAATAATTTTGTGGTTGGGGGTCACCACAACACCAGAAACTGTATCAAAGTGGGGCATCCTTAGGAAGGTTGAGAATGCCTGGGCTAACAGTTCCTACTGCTCTTGAAGAGACCCACATTCATCCTCAGGATCCATGCTGAATGGCTCCAGCTCCAGGGTGGTCTGATGACTCTGGCTGTGCCAGACACCTGCACATACACATGTCCAAAACATAGACTCTCACATTACATATACCACATACATACATTGCACATATCTCACATAACACATACACCCAAAGCACATGCTATACATATCACACACATACCACATACACCATACATCACATACTCCACATACACACACACACACATACACACACACACACACACCACATACACAAACACAGCATACATACACATACCACACATATACATATACACATACACACACCACATACATACACAGCACACACATACACACACATACCACACACATACACACCCCACACATACACACAAAGTTTTAAAAGAAAAAAATTAAATAAAAGTTTTCGAATGAAATAAACCAAAGTCCAAACAAACAAAACCTCAGATAGTCTCAAATCTGAGCCAGGGTATTTCAGAGAGAGTTGACAAATATTGAATTAATTTTTGACCATAGTGCATTCAGAAACTCTTATTGTTGCCAAGATTTTTGCAACCCTCACATACATGTACATGACCCATCACCGGCTTGAAGCCCACTGTTTGGGAAGCTGGGATTCAGCTGGATAGTAGAGGCACATGCCTTTGATCCCAGAGCGAGGCAGAGGTAAGCAAATCTTTGTGAACTTCAGGCCAGCCTAGTCTATAGAGAAAGTTCCAGGGCAGCCAGGGCTACTCAGAGAAACTTTGTCTCAAACAAAACAAAACAAAACAAAAACAAAACAACAACAAAAAAAACCCCAAACCACCAAAACCAACCAACCAAACAAAAAAACAAACAAATAAAAAAGAAGCATCTGGGATTCAGCCATGTGAACTTTGCAGTGGTGGGCAGGGCAGTTTTGCAGCTCTCAGCTCGGGCAGAAAAGCTGTGTGGTTTATTAGCCACTGATCATTCTCTTTGATAACTTTCTCATCAGCAAACCAGGAATTAAAAATAAACATATCCCTACCAGGTGCTGGTGGCTCATGCCTTTAATCCTGGCACTGGAGAGACGTAGGTAGGCCATTCTCTATGAGTTCAAGGCCAGCCAGGGCTCCATAGTGAGACCCTGTCTCTAAAATAAATAAATAAAAATAATAAATAAACAAATCCCATGGTGCTGGGTGTGGTGGTCCTTGCTTTCAATCCTAGTGCTGGAGAGGCTGAGGGAGGAGGAGGGAAAGCCTGGCCTCCCCAGTGAGACTGTCTCAACAAACAAAAGTCTTGTTATGATTACAAATGAAACAACAGGGAAACAGAGTGAAAGATTCAGTGGTGATTCTAGTTAGCAGCTGCATTCGAGAAAGCTTGGGTTTTATACAAAATTATCTGCCGGGAAGATAAAGGATGTTTTGAGTCTTGGTGCTTTGAGAAATGGGAGATGGCCGTCTGGGAAAGGCTGTTTTTAGTTTCCTCTGATTGAAAACACACAGAACCCCCAACTGGAGCGCTTCTCATGAAGGAATGAATGGATTTCCAATCTGTTGCTTTCTTGTTTACCATGGAAAATATGCCATCCAAGGACAACACAGGTGTGGAAAGCCTTGTTCCCTGCCTCTATTTTTATCATGTGGAGAAGGCTCCGGCTTAAGCCCAAATACATTACTTAACAGAACACGAAGACTGAGTTTCAAGGTTACATAGCTCCGGGTTTCCTGCTCAGATGTAGGTTCTCCTGGAGCTACCTATTGAAAAAAGATCTCCGAGCCAGCACTGACTGAATTCCAAGGCCACAGTAAGTGAACAATATTTACAAAGAAGCAGTTCTTCGGATTTAGAGCTGTAGTCTGTCTGTCTGTCTGTCTGTCTGTCTGTCTGTCTCTGATCCTTGGCAGAGCAAAGCCACCTCCCAGAGGGGCCTGACTGTTTGTGACAGGAAGACAGGAAGGGGACCCTGGCAGGGTGCAGGGTGGAGGAGCTGTACAGACTTGTTTCCTCCTGACCTCTAAACAGCTGCAACAGCTGCCTAGCCTGGCGGTGGGAGAAACTGGAGCTCTCAACAAAACAGCTCCAATCACCCCCAGCTCTGCTGTATTTAAAGTTCAAGGTGGGTGGGGAGCTAGGCCCTGTGCCTAGCTGCTAGAGAGCTGGGTGACCAAGCCCCGAGTAGGGTGGGGGTAGGGTTTGGAACTTAACACATCCATCACCAGGGAAACCAGAGGAGTGGATCACCTCCTCCTGGATTGTGTACTAGACGTTTTTCTTCCTTCATCTCCGGTTCTCTTTTCTGTTGGCATTTTGTGATCAGCCATGGATAAGAATATATATATATTTGGGCCATAACAAGGCAAACTCTTTCCTGTGCTTCACCTGGTGGGAGATGGTAAGCATGCTCTAGTTCACTGGAGAAGCTTCTGGAAGAGAGTCATGGAGATAAGAATGTTAGGAACGAGGTGCCCTCCGCCCCAGCCCTCCTTCAGAAACTTAACGCCAGCAGCCACGTCATCACCTGCTGCCATTTGCAACATGCGTAGCCTTTAAAGGGTCCCTCTGACATGGCACACTCCCTTGCCCTGTCTGTCTGTCTGTCTGTCTGTCTTTCTGTCTGCCTGTCTGTCTGTCTCTTTCTCTTGTCCCTTTCATCACGCCTCTCAATAAATCTTTTGAGTGAGCTCTGTCTCGCAGAGTGATTTCCGCAGCAGTCCTTGGCCCCATCCACCATGGTACCCTTCCTGCTGCTGCTGAACCCCAGCACAGAGTTCAGGGACCGCTGGAGCTCATCTCACCGAAGTTGGGAGAGCAAGATGCCGCTGCCACTGCCACAGCCAGCCGGTCACCAGACAGCTGCCTTGGATCTCTCTTTTGGATCCTACTGCCTGTGTCCTACTAGTTCTCACAGTACCGTTTGCTAATGGAAAGTCCCTTGTACATTTGCCTCTATGTGGGCAGTAAGAGCCCCCTGCACCTCCCATGCACCCAGACTGTACAGAAGCCAGCGGAATGCAGAAAGGAGCCCTACCTTCTTAGAGAGGAAAGAGAGGCCGGCATTGCCTCAGCGTACCCCGATTGCCCCTGACTGGTATAAAAGGACCCTCTGAGCTCTTGCTGGCTCTGTGATTACTTCCATGTGATCTGGATCATGTTGCTTACCTTTCTCTGATAGCATAGGAAAAAATGTCAATAATTCTAATAATCACCTTCAAGATGGTTTTAGGAATTAAAATGAGTTAATGAATGTAAGACGGCTTGCGTAGGGCTGAACGCTCAGTGTCTGCCAGCCTCTGCTACCTACTATTACAGCGCAGGGAGCTGCCCCTCCAGGCAGGGAACCCCCACCCCACGGCTCTGAAGCTCATTGTCCTCACAGGGAAGGTTGGCAATGCTAGCTGCTAGCTGCTTTATGGGATTGTTGTGAGAACTAAACTGTGTCAATTATCTCTGTAAAGCATGCAATAAACCATCATCCTCTCTCTGTTGCTTTAGCCCAGTTTTGCTCCCAGGGGATGACTTTATTTCCAAATAGAAGAGCTTCGGAAGCCTGTGCTCCACCAACTAGGTTGTCGGACAATCTGTTTAACCCCAGCCAGTGTCCCTTTTCCCACCTGTAAACTGCTAGGATAATAACCATCCCTAGGAACCTGGGGATGGTTACGAGGAAAACGTATAACAATAATACACAAAGCACTTTGGGCCCCTCTGAAGAGAGACGCCTATAAACGGAAGGTGGTACTACAGGGTGGGATAATCATCGGTGAGTACCCCCCCCTTATTTAATTAGGAGAAAACTAGTAATTAGGAAGCATGGCCTTGTTAAAGCTGCAGCCTGGGAAATAGTTCTCTTGGCACCCAATCAGAACTGTGACATGGCACAAGGTTTTGCCAAATGTGGCAGCAGGACATCTTGCCCCAAGCTCAGAGACAGATCGGAGATGAAGAGGAATTTGTCATCTGGGACACAGGTCCCAAGGTGGTTGATGTGGAGCTGGGGCCAGGACAACGCCTTGATCTATTCCTCAGGAAATCTCTCCTGGGGACAGTGGGAACTGCCTGGCCTCATTAGCCTTTGAGCCTGGGTCACAGAGTCACTATGATGTGCAGATTGTAGCTGGTCAAAGGCCCAGAACCGTGCTCTAGGTGACAGCAGGCCTCTGAAAAATACTTCAGACTTACCCCTGTGACAAGGCGGCCTCCTTGAGATGGCCATCAGGGAGTAGGTGCTGGGACCTCAGATTGCCTGTGTTCCACAGTAGCCTCCCACTGGACTGTTTCCATCCTCCTTCCTGTGCCAGATCAGCTCCTTCTGAAAGCCTACAAGTGCCTCTGCCTGGAGACTTCCCAAGGTCCCCACCCCAGCCCCAGCTTCCCCTTTCAGCTCTGGGTTTCCTACAGAGCGGATTTCCCTCTGGCTCCTTTCCTTCTTCCTCATCAACTACTGGGCTGTTGAAGGGGAATGAAGCTAGGGTGAGGCTTTTCCCATCCCAGCACCCAGCCTGGCTACATTTTTGTTTTTGTTTTGTTTTTCGAGACAAGGTTTCTCTGTGTAGCCCTGGCTGTCCTGGAACTCGCTCTGTAACCCAAGCTGCCCTCGAACTCAGAAATCCACCTGCCTCTGCATCCCGAGTGCTGGGATTAAAGGGCACGGGTCACCACTGCCCAGCAGCCTATTTTTGAAGTAGGCAAAACCATCAGAATCTACTGCGCTGACAAGCAATCCAGTTATGAATTATTTAAAATATTATAACAGATAACCCACTAAACAAATTAATGTCTGGACATCTCCTTACAGTCCCACGTTTTTAAAATCAATAAAAGGCCTGCTTTGTACCCACTCTACTCCTTTCCCCCTTTCCCTTGGGAGCGCCCTTTCTTTGTCATTTTGTTGAAGGCCCTTTACCTGCATGCATAGGTGAGACGCTGGGGACTGCAAACTGGGATTCTATGTGTATGCACTCCTCTCTCATGCAGCATCCCCTCTGCACCCTGCCTTTCTGTGGTGGCGGTTCTCCTCATCACCTCACACTTGGGTCATTTACTCCCTTTCAGCAGCCACCGAAGGGCTTAAATCAACCATGTGACCTTGTTGTTCAGATTGCATTAATGGTTTCTGAATAACTCAAGGTAAAATCCGGGTCCTCAGGGCCTACTGGCTCGAAGAGGCTCAGTCGTCTTTGCTTTCTGTCCTGTTCCACCTCCCTTCCTCTGAGTAGCCTTTCTGACTTTTCCTCAGGCCTTAGGCTGTTCCCTGGACAGCCATATCCTTTCTCCATGTACCACATGGCCTCTCCTCTTCTCCAGTTCTCCACCTGAATTTCACATCTCCCCAAGGTTTGCCTGGCCCACGCTCTTAAAAAATATGACCCTCAGCCCCACCTCTCTCTCCGCCACCTAGGACTTGTTTTTCACTTTTCTGCAGTACTTCTTCTCCACCGAGTTGTGGATTTTACTCATTTATTGTGTTTATTATCGATCGCCTGTTTCTTCTGGTTATAATGGAAGCTCTCCAAGAGTGAGGAAGCAAGTTTGTCAAATTTGTGCCTGGTTTTCCTCAACAGTGCCTAGCTAGCACATAGGCCGCTGAATTATTTTCTGAACAATTAAACAAATAAGTAAATGAGTTATGAATTTAAGACCCTCTTTTGACCCTCCCGTCTCCCTTCTTTTTGCTGTATTGGGGGCTGCATATTGGGTCTCACACACCTTGGCAAGTGCTCTCCCACTAAAATGAATCTTCAGTCCTTTTTACAATGTTTATTTTGAGTCAGAGTCTTGCTACGTCGCTCATATTGACCTTGAATTCTCTCTGTAGCCCATGCAAGCTTTTGTGATCTTCCTGTCTCAGCCTCCTGAGCAAACAGGGTTGCAGATCGATTCCAGAGGTACACCCTTAGGTCTGGCTGAACCTAAGCATCTCTCGTAAGAGGTGTTCTGGAGCTTTCCCTGGAGTTTCCAAGGTGTCAGTGATACAAAAGAGAGTAGGAATCGTTGACTTATTTACCCATCTGAAGTTGGGTGGGGACCCTCTGCTTGCTGAACAGTCTTCCCAATGAAGGTCATGGTGGGTTTTTCTTCCTTTTCCAATTTGTGACTCTTTGGCAATCTATCTTGGCAACTTCTGGTCTTCCTCTCTTAAGCAGCCATTGATTCTTGCTGGACTTAGCCCTAGTTGGCTACACCAAGCAGGGATTTGAGGAGACATTGATCAGGATGTAGGCAGGAGCTCTAGTAGCAGTATGGCTCCAGAGAAGCCATAATTTCCCCTTTTTTTCTATAGAGACTGTCTCGGAGCAGACACTGATGTGGGCTGGCCACAGCCTCCTGTGCGTCCTTGGGGAGCCAGGCAAGATGCCCAGACCATCAGAAGCCGCTTCCGGCTTCACAGACAGTGTGCAGAGACGGGAGAACCATATCCAGGAAATCTCCTAGTTCCCTCCCCGCCCCCTCCCCGGAAGAGCTGACACTTGTCTGTGATGGGACCCCGTGTAGATGAGTGGGGTAACCTGGAAGGCAGAGAGACACCAAAGGCCATCTGGAGGTGATAGTTGGAGTGAATTAGAGGTGAGTCAGCCAGCTCATGAGGCAGTTAAAAGACAAGTGGCTAATTGTGGGTACAGAGGACGGGTCACACACAGAAAATGAGGAACAAGTGGTTAATTGGGCCCACAAGCCCAGGATCCCGCCTATAATTAGCAAATTGCAGGGCTTTGATATTTGCTTTGGTAACAATGTGTGTAGGGAATTGCAGGGAGGAAAACTGCGCCCCCAGCTTGGGGAGTGACCCTAGGTCTAGACTCCTTATACCATTCGTAGGCAGCACACATGTGAAAACATGCCCCACCCCCAACCACCGCCCCTGCAAGGAAGTGGGGCTTGTCCCTTGTTAATTTCAGCATTAACCCTTGCATAAGTCTTGGTCAGCTTGGACCTGAAACAGGAGGCTTGGTTTCTCGGTGCACACTCTCACAGTTTACACGTGAGTTATTGCGCTCCCAGAAGCCGTGACCCCTACGGAGCAGAGGCCTTCCGGCTATAGATATCACCAAGGTGTGGCCCCCAGTAATTCCAGCTAAGTTTCAGGGAGAAGGCAAAGTACAAAAAGGTTCAGTTATAGCATAGTTAAAATTTTATCCATGAAAATGGCTAGCACGGGTTTCAGGCCAGCAGCTGCTTCTGCAGGCTTCTCAGGTGTTCTTTCCCATATGCAGGGCAGTAGCACGGGAAAGGTGCACGGGGAGGGGGCGTGTGGCAACATTCTATACATTTCCACAGAATTCAGGACAGATGGACACCAGCAAAGGAAGGAGGGCTACATGAAGTGTCCCGAGACCTGGGTTTGAATCTGAACTCTTTACTGACAGGTTTTGTCCGTCTTATTTAAATATGTATATCTCACCTCTGTCATCTGTAGGTCTGTTTCTACTGGCTGGTTTTTCTCTTAGTTAAGGTCCAGCATTTTCCTGCTCCTTCGTACGTCTAAGAAACTTTTGTAGGCACTACAAAATATTCTAATAATCTAAGAATCTTAGCAGGCACTGTGATTTTATAATGCGGAGAAGAATTAGACTTTTTAAAATCTTTCTTTAAAAAGTGTTAAGCTTCATTTTCCTCTGCATCAAATGTACACAAGAATCGATTGATCTCTTTGAGCCCTGTTATCTAGATTTTACTTGCGCTAAAGGGTCTGGAATAGCTTTCCACTGCAGGAGTGCTTCACATTTTATTCCCTACTGGCAACTCTGGTCTCTCCACTGGTTCCCCAAAAGACTACCAAGGGCTCTGGCCTTAGGCTGCAAGGCACAATCATTCCCCTACCTCAAGAGAGCTCTGGATTGTTCGGCTCACTAACCCTTCCCCACATAAGCACTTTTTCTTCTCATTTCTTCTGCCTGGTTTTGTGAAGTTACAATTGGTTTCACATTAAGCAAAGACGTAATAAGATATTTTAGTATAGTTCTTTTCTGTGTATCTTCATATGCTTTGGAGTTTTGATCCTCAATTCCTAGTTATTGTAGCTTACTCATTCTCCGGTCTCTCTGTCTCTGTAGCTAAGTGAACCGAAGCTATCCAGCTGTACATGTGACCCGGGAATTGCCTCTGAGCACAGAATCAGGGCCACTGTGGTTCAGGCCATTGATCCTATCATGTATTAACCTCAGTCTGGCAGTGCCTGTTCCCAGTGTCTAAAGAATAGTCACGCTGTCAAGAGCCAAACTCTTTTCAGGTTAATAAAATGTCAGTTGCCTCATGTGTAGAAACAGCATAAAATGATCTCTTGAAAAATCACCACTGCTCACTAAAGAACAGAATAGGTGTGAAGCCTTACAATGATGCATAAAATAAGGCATGGGTCAGAAAGAAACGTTAGTAAAAGCTAGCTCCATTCTTCTTTCTTTTCCTGTGATTTGACACCAGCAACCTAACATTAAGCATTTTCAAGTAATTGTTGAATTTTAGGGCTGTAGGAGGTTGATTGAAGAAAGAGAAACTTGGGTTGCTACAAAGCTTGGCATGGTGGCACACACCTTTAATCCCAGCACTCAGGAGGCCGAGGCAGGTGGATCTCTTGAGTTTTTGGCCAGCCTGGTCTACAGAGAGAGTTCCAGGACAGTCAGAGCTATACAGAAAAAAACTTGTCTCAAAAAGAAAAAAGAAGGAAAAAAGAAAAAGAAAAAAGAAAAACTTGGGTTGCTCCAAATTCTTCATTATCCAGTGGAGCAGATAGAGGCTTGGCGAATAGAAGTGATTTTTTTTTAAAACCAATGTCATAGGGGAATGAAACTGGAATTCACAAACCTTGACTCCTAGCCTGTTGGACATCCATGCATTCATATTACATTTACTGAACATCCACCAGGTTTATAGAGCTGAACTAACTGCCATATTTCCTTGTTTTTCAGAAATGTTAAAAAATTGAATTTGGAACATTTGAGTAAGTTCAACAAATCAGTATGCAATTTTGGATTGCTTTCAAGTACATGAGTCTGATTAGCATTAACTGGAGCCATCTCCCTTGCTCAACACAGGGATGAGAAACAGGCCTCATGAGATACTTCATTAGAGCACTTCAGACCCATGAACACGTCCCGTAATGACTATGGTTTTATGATGCTGTCAGACACGGCTACAGGAAAGCTAGGGCTATTCTCTGCATGCAGCCATTATAGGAACCCAGTGCAAAGCAGACATTAAAACAGAGAAAATCATTCAGTATCTTTGACTTGATGACCTACGGTGTCCTTTGCAGCTGGGAAGATCTTGACATCTTAGCTCTACAGCAGAGCTGTCCTAAGGACCTGCGTGGGCCAGCTTCGGAGCATCGCCAGGTGGGAGCAGAGTGTGGAGGATGTGGAAAGGCAGTCTAAGCCGAAGGGATCACATAAATACAGGTGATGAAGCAGGGTACAGCCAGAATGGAATGCGTGATTTGCCTCATGTGCACCACTAATCTAGTATAGCCTTCTTCCTGGATCCCCAGAGCATCTATTGGGATGACAAACATTATCAGACCCATAACACTATAATCTCTGTGGTCTGAGAGACGACACTGAAAGTTAAAATTTAACATTAGAGATTGTAAATGCAAGTATATATGATAGAGATGAAAATAGAAAGGCAGAATTGAACAGAAGGTGGATACCGTGTGTGTGTGTGTGTGTGTGTGTGTGTGTGTGTGTGTGTGTGTGTGTATTTCCCCCTAATTACTTCTGTAGCAAAGGCAGATAATTCCAAAATTATCATATAGAACTTCTCTCGTTTCCCGGAACTCAGCTCTGCAGGCTCTGCTTTGTGAATCAGTGGTGAAATGGCTTAGTGGCATACGAGGTAGGAAACACTGAGTGGGAGAGCCACATGCCATGAGCACCTGCCAGGGGGACAGTGACACAGCCTGTAGACTGAGTGAGCACACTTGATCTCTGTTACAGTGTGAGGCTGGATCCTGGAGCATGAAGACCACGTGCCTTTAATCCCAGTGCTTTGGTTGATCCCAGTGATCTGGAGGCAGAGGCAGTTGGAGCTCTGTGAGTTCAAGGCCAGCCTGGTCTATATAGTGAGTGCCTGGAAGGTCAGGGCTACAGAGTGAGACCTTATTTAAACAACAACAATAGCAACAACAACAACACAACAACAACAACAAACCCCAAACAGAGAAATGGACAGGTGGGAAGGGAGGCCACATGGAGCCCATAAGCAGCCATTTCGATCTGAAGTTTCCCGCTGCTGTTTGGCTCTTGAGGATATCCCTCGGATACTGAGCAGGAACATGGAGGGGCCTGGGGAGAAAATTTGGCTTTTTCTTTGGAAAATAAAGGTGAAGAAAAGGAATGAAGGAGCCTGCACCTCGAGTTTCATACGAACCGATTCACTTGGTATCTGTGAAAGGTGGAAGGGCGAGGGTATGTCAGCTGCACAGTCAGCTCTTTGTAAACATTCCTTTCAATTATCCTTCTATTTGTTAATTCGGTGCAAGTCTACAGGCCTCTAAATCTCCCATAAATAAACAACCTGGTGGACAGACAGTACCTGAGTAAAGAGATCATGGTTGACTGAGAGGCCTTCTATAGGACCAGGTCGTCTCCATCCTCCTCAGGGCTCCGACGTTTCAGAAGCGTCA
This sequence comes from Grammomys surdaster, assembly GCF_004785775.1. Lineage (NCBI taxonomy): Eukaryota > Metazoa > Chordata > Mammalia > Rodentia > Muridae > Grammomys > Grammomys surdaster. Next base: position 2,438,672 of record NW_021620775.1, read on the forward strand.
TGGTTCCTTTCTCTCCCTTCTTCCCTCCCCATCTCCTGTAGTCTATATCTAGAGCTCTGGTGTCGTAAATGACAATCCACTCTCCTCAACCCCCGTAACAGTTTTCTCCTAGATTGAAAAAACAACTCAAAACAGCTCCAGGAAGTCCCAGAAACTGACCAGGTTCGGTAAGTCCCTCCCTGCCAGAGTAAGCATTAAAGCTCCTGAGAGTCACTCTCAGACAAGCCAAGCCGCTGAGTGGTCTCTGAGAGCAGTCCAGCTGACTGGAAGAAGCAGAAAGGAGATGATCCGCCCGGAAGAGGTTTAGACTGACTGAGGCGGTATTCATACTTTTGGTCTGTTGTGGGTTCCCTACCTAGATATGTGTGCTACATCTCCTCAGGAAAGGTTTTGCCACACCACCAAACCGCCACCCCCCTCAAACAGACAAAACAACTCCAAACACGCTATAAAGGCCATCCTCAGCTGAATTCACTTCCTTAGTTTGCTGTTCTAAGAACATACCTGCTCCAGATACTGAACGAAGCACAGGTGTGTGAGTCTGTGACTGGGCTGTGTATCCTTGGCAACGAGGACCACACAGTTCCCTTGGTTGAGGGAGCCAGGTTAAATGGACCCTTCCATGGCCAACTCTTCACCTCCTCTCTCTCTTGCAAGGGACCAATGTTCCCATGCATGTCCAATAGTTTCACTCCACTGATACTCAGTGCCAAGGGCAGCATCGTGACCCCATGTAGCCAGCCGGCAGCACCCCAGGCATGGGAAGGCCCCATGCTGGGAAATGGGGGGTTGTGGTGAGCTTGCTTGGACTGGTTTCCAAGGACCTCAGCTGGATGCATCTTGTTCCAATCCTCTTCCTGCCTTTGGGTCATAGACCCTTTGGTTATTTATAGTCTGAGATTTAGAGGAAACTTGTACTCTGGATTCCTTCTTTTGCTTTGGAACCAAACTGCTCTTCTCTTGGACAGCCTGCTTCTAGTCCTTTCCCCTTGAACCTGTGACCTCTTTGGTGGTAGGATGGCAGAAGTGACCCCATCTGACCTCAAAGCTAGGTTCACCTTTCTCACTGGACACTTGCTTTTGGAGTAGGAGCCACTGTGTAAGCAGTTCAAGGACGCTAAGGCCATCAGGGCATGTACAGTTCTCTGATCAATAGAGCTCAGTGACCCACCTCAGACCCACGTGTCCAAACCCTTTCCGATGACCTTAGTTAATGCAACATGGAACAGAATCTCTCAGCCAAGTTCGGCTGGATTCCTGACCCACAAAAATCACAAGACACGGGAAGATGGTGATGGTTTTAGTGCACTAAGTTTGGGGGGAGTTGATTATGCAGCAGGAGATAACTAGAACGCTCGACATAAATAGAAGAAAGTTGGCCGTCTGCTTTCGACAGATTTAGGCTGATTTCATGTGATTTAACCCAACCATCTGCTCTTGCCCATGATGATTCCATTTTGCTCAGAACTTGGATCAAGTTACCCCTTCACTGAGCCAGGTCCTCACCTGAGTTTACTGAGTTCCCTGGCCAGGGCTCCCTGGCCCCCAGAAGCTCTCAGGTGGCTCACCTATGGCTTGGTGGTAAGCAAATGACACCCCTACCCCCACTCCAACTTACCCAGCACCACAGCTGTATGCTGCCTCTGTCTACCGCTTTCTGAGAACAGCCACAAGTTAGAGTGGAACCTGCAGTTAGATGTCCTTCCCACAGATGTACATGGATATACTACCCTGGCCATTTCCCCGGCACCTTCACACACTAGAATGGGTTTTTCCCATTTCTTGGCTTACCTTCTTAGCAGGTGCAGTACAGGCTGTTTGACTATTAAAGTTGTTTTGAGATACGGTCTTACTGTGTAGCCTAGGCTGGCCTTGAACTTGTCATCTTCCTTCTTCAGTCTCAAGTGCTGCAATTACAGGCATGAGCTTTAGTGTCTGGACCCCCGACTCTGTCTCCACTCCCCTCTTAGCAGTATCATCTCTGTCCTTATTTTGAAGAGGACATGCGATATCGCCATTTAAAATCAATAGGAACTTGGAGTTGGAAACACACCTTGGCCTTATTTTTAGCCTTGATTTGGAGTCGGTTGGGGTGAGCATAGGATTAGGCAGGATCTTTACAGTTGAGTGCTGTACATATAATTCTCTCAGTATGCAAAAGAGGGCAAAAAATTGATATTTCCCTGAGCCTCAGTTTTCTCATCAGTCAAATGGGTGTGATCAATTTCACAGGCAACTGATGAGGTCTTAGCTACGGCCCCTGAGAGAAGATGTGACCATGAGGGACTCACTGGGAAGGGGGAAGAGGCTGATGACAGAATGGACATAGATAAGAGCAAGGAAGAGGATGGACAAGCAAAGTGTTTGTTTCTCTGTCAGGTACCACTGAGGAAGCTGCAGCTTCCTTCTGGGGAAGAACTCTGGGAAGGGAGGTTCTGTTAGCATTCCCATTTTACAGATGATGATAAAGGAACTGGGGCTAGCACTTACTAAGCAGGTAAGTGATGGTTTCACAGAGAGGCTGGAGCCTAGTGCTCACCAAACAGGTAAGTGAACCAGGATTTTATCCCCCATCTGCCCCAGTGGCCACGATAGTGACTGCGGATATTGCTTCCATTTTTCTAAACTAAATGTAGGGCGTGGCATCTGTGCCAGCAGTTAGCTTTTTCTCCCTTTCAGCACCAGTGTTGAGCAAAGAAAGTACTTATATATGCCTAGTTGGAAAATGTTAGTTACAGTCTCCACTTAAAAGAGATGCCCAGCTCTGACACTGGGAAAGATAGAAAGGACGTTCAAAGCTGTCCTTTAGACAGACAGACAGACAGACAGACAGACAGACAGATGGATAGATGTTCTAGTAAGGAATTGGGGGTAAGCCTTCACTGGTAAGGAGCAGGGTTTCTTTTTGTGGTGAGAAAACTATTCTAAAAAATATTGGTAATGCTTACATGACTGGGAATATGCTAAAACCTATTGCAATAGATACTTGAAATGGATGAGTTTTATACATTTTTTTAATAAAACAGAAATGTAATCATTAAACTATTTATACAGATTTCCTAATTTGACTCACTGTTATTATTGTTGTTTTATTTGCTTTTTGATACAAGGTTTTATTCTGCAGCCCAGACTGACCAGGAACTGATTACACAGCCCAGGCTGGCCTGGAACTGACTATATAGCCCAGGTTGGCCTCCAAATCTTCCCAATCATATTGCCTTACCCTCCTAAATGCTGGGAATGCATTGATCAGTCACTCAGCACAGCTTCTTTCCAAATTCAGGCATATATATGAAAAACCAACAAAGCAAACGAACAGCCCCAAACCACAGATCCATTGCAGGTGCCCGAGTGACTCAGCTTCCTGTCACCACGAACAAGTCCAAGATAACCAACCTATACTTAGGGAAGGTTTGCCTTGGCCCACAGTGCTGCAGCCCATGGTCCCTTGGCCCTGTCACCATTGTGCGTGTGGTAAGCCAGCACATTGTGGTGGGAAGATATGGTGTAGCCAGAACACATAGCTCATGCTAGGAAGCGAAAGAGGGGAGGAAGTAGAGGAAGGGTCCCATGACTCTCTCCAAGGGCACACTCCCAACGGTCTGGAGTCCTCTCACTAGGCCCATCTCAGAGTACCAATACCCTGGGGACTAAGCCTGTACCACCTGGCCTTTGGAGGAAATTCACTGTCCCAACCACAGCAAGGCCTCATCATAGGAATGTCGTCAAAGAGAAGTGTTTTCCATCAACGAAGGAATTTGAGAATAGCTGAGAAAGCTGTGTTGCTTAAAGTCAACTGCTCAGTAGGGAGACATTAGCAGTCGGTGACTATTGGAAGGAGGGAGACATAAGTGACCCGGTGACCCAGTGACCCAGTCACTGTCATGCCTACCAAGCTGAAATAGCCAGCCCACTGCTGTGAACCCCAAACTTAGAACAATGAATTGAGATATAAAACATAAATCATAAGTCATCTGGAAAAGCAAAAAGATATTCTTATCACTTTGTTATTTTAGCATCAGGTGAGACTGGTCATCAGCTTGGGACATTATGTTTGTTTATTTGTTTGTTTTGTTTTTTTAGACAAGGTTTCTCTGTGTAGACTTGGTTGTCCTGGAATTAGCTCTGCAGACCAGACTGGCCTTGAACTCATAGAAATCTACCTGCTTCTGCCTCTCGGATGCTGGAATCAAGGGTATGTGCCACCACAGCCCAGCCTAGGCCATTATTGTGTTGTTTAATTTTATAGCCCTAGTTAGCCTTAAACGTAAACTCACTATGCTGAGGCTGGCCTTGAACTCCTGAACTTCCTGCTTCTACCTCCCAAATGTCTGGATTACGGGTGCTCACCATCACACCCAGTTCTGGGACGTTATTAAAATAAGTTCCTGTATGGTGACTAAAAGCTGGACCGAATAATTGTCATGGAAGATATAAGGTCTAGGTCACACTGATGACTAAGTGACAGCCCCGTGGGAAAATTAACAATTCAGTTATTAAACTAGAGAACCAAAGAAATCATTTCCAATTTTATACTTTGGTGTTTCCAAATTCAACTTCAATTTCTAATCACCCACCGCTTGTCACTGCCCCTATCCTGGCTTTGATATGTGTGGTTTTAAAGACAGAGTCCTGCTTTGTGGCTGTGCTTACTTAAAACTCAAAATCCTCCTGCCTCAGTGTCTTATGTGCTGAGAGTATAGGCATGCACTACCACATCTGGCTTCTACTATTTGTTTCACCATAAATTATGGTTAGTCTTTTGGGGGGAGTGAGGTTGCTTGTTAGAATTCAAGCTCTGGGTTTCCTTGCTGTTATATTGCTAATATAGCCACATGTCTCTTCCCTTGGTGTCACAGATGCTCTGAAGTGTGTGTTCTTGAGGAGCCAGAAGATGGGTGAGTCAGGGCATGAATGGGAACAGGTCAGCAGCATGGATGCTCACAATGTAGACGACTGTGGTGTCAGCCAGCTTGGGACTGGAGGCTTCTGTAGGAGACAAGACCTCTCAGAACAGCCTTGGGGGAATAGTGATGGTTGCTTACCAAGAATCCTATCTCAAAATAATGATGTTGCTTTTAAATAAAAAGCAGAAAAAGAACTGTTCTTCAAGGTACTGAAAAAACAAAACAACCTCACAACTTCTATACCCATTTCCAAGGCCACATTGTTGAGATTTTATGGAAAGTTGCTGTGGAAAGAACCACAGGGCCTGGAGTCTCCTGCATGCACTTTGTATGTGTGTGGCTTTGGAAATGATTCTGGCATCTCTGAGCCTTACGTGTCCCACCTGAGAAGCAAAGGTAGGTGCCCGTCCTGGTCTACAGGAGCGATGTTAGGTGTCAGAATGGAATTAGAAACCGTAGCCCTTTGCAAGTGTTCACTGCATGCCTGAAGGATGACTGGAGGTGATTCAATCAGTTGTCATGGAAGATGTCCAGGTCACCTGTTCAGGAAGTGGGAGGCCAGCTTCATATGGGGACATAGCAATACCATGCAAAAGGAGTTATAGACCTTGTCAATGTGTCAAAAGAACATACTCCTTCCTTCCCAGGGCTCCAGGTTCTGAGAATCATCCCCCAAAACCCAGAGGCAACTAGGATTGATTAAGATGAAACCCATAAGCCAGTCAAAGACTTGAATTTCAAGACTCAAAGTGATCTGCTTATAGACACAGTCTATGTGTCCCTTCCGTGCTGTCCCGAAACTTTGGGCCAACTGTCTAGAAACCTGGACTCTGATGTCACCAGTTGGCCACCCTCCTTTCTTATGCACTAGCTGTGTGCACTGTCCTGTGGGGATCTTCTGTGGTCTACATAGGGGGCTGAAGGGAGTCCTGGAGGGCCGCATCCTACACATACCAGTGGAGTGATGGTGTGGGGGCACATGACTTGAGCTACAGATGTTTTCTATGAACCTGAGTCCACTCTTCCCAGGGCCCAGAGAATGACTGACAGGGATACCAGGAGAGAAGGTATCTTTGGCTGCTCAGTGGAACGTGGTGGGCCTTCCAGACTGTTGATCTTATTAGTATTCTGAAGTGTCAATCAAAGGATCACCAATGCTGCTAAAACCCAGTTTCCCGGCCCCCACCTCCCAGTTTCTGATTCAAGACAGTGCAGAAAATTGGAAGTTTCAGAACTGCTGCTGGGAGTAGGATTCCTTTAGTTAAAGGTCTGGTGTTTGGCCTCTGGGTCCAGCTGTTGGCAGAGGTAACCATGGCTTAGAGGTTTAAGGGTTTGGATATTGGTGAAATGGAGCATTGACCCTGCTACAGAGTTGCAAATATTGCTTTTTGCTGTCTCTTCTGACACCCGGGAGAGTGGGACGCAGGTTGTTAGGTGGATTTTGGGGATAGGGAACTTGTCCAAGCTCCTCGGATCAAGGACAATCAACAAGTAGGTGTTAGTTCCTAAATCAAAGTGCTAGCATTGGACATGTGTCCCTTCCCTGGCTCCCACTTTCATCTGACCTTTAGACCCCCAAGCGTGACAAGAAATGGTTCAGTATACCTGAGTGCCTCTCTGGAGAAGATACAGTAACGGCTGGGATCAGGAGACCCTGACTTTGGGGAGGAGACACGTGGCTTTTCTGGGCAGGAGCCACCTCTGTACCCAGATTTCGGGTCCACTGTAACTATGAATATTCCCATCACATCTGTACCCACCCCTGTGCCCTGCAAAGGAGGGGAAAATGCAGAGAGGTCAGCTCCCAGGGACTCATTTTGAACTTCCTGGATGGCATAAGGGCAAGCGGTAACTTGATTTAAAAGAAACAGGAATGGTGAACGGATCTGAAAGCAACCAACCAGCACGGCTGTGTTCTGCAGACAGTGTCTCCTGGTTACACCCCTGTGTCTGCTCACAGCATTTTTTTTTTAAAAAATCTGACCTGTTTCACACCTTCTCAGGCTTGCAGAGGGGAGGCAGTGGAAGGACCCCTGCAGGCATCGGTGGGACCAACAGTCCTTCGTTCTACCCTGTGGTAGAGGCACCATCACCATCAGCCTCATCCTAGGTAATCACAGGAAGCAATTTTCCAATGTCAGCAGGGGTACTGGAGGGGCTAGGTTCTGTCTGTGAGGATCTGTGTCTCTCCCGTCCCCCACGTTAAGACCGGGTTTTATTTTCTGCCTTCTCTCAGCTGGCCCAGCCAAGAGAGAGGAGACGATCTTCCCAAACATCCTCACACCACATCCTTTTAAAATAAACAGCTGGGCACAGAGATAGAGTCGATTGTCTGGATCCTTCTGGAAGAAATGTGGATGAGGAAGTGTCTGGAAGAGCCTCAAACAAACATAGACCTATTACTCCCTGAGCTGGCCTTGGATGCTGTAGCCAACCCCAAATTTGGGGGGTATAACTTATACTTGACACTTCATGCTGGGGAAAGCTAACCATGCAAAGCCACTGTTTCAGTGGCCTCCCATGGTCCTCCTGTCTCCAGCACCCAGCAAGGCAGAAGGAAGAAATCTCCCTTCTGTGTGGAAATAAAATACTCTTCTTGGGTAAGTCATGTTATCTTTGGTTTTTGTTTTTTCCCTTCTGTACTTTCCTGTGTAGACTCACTGGTTTCATATACAAAAAGCTTAACCCAAGGCATGACACATAGTAGGCACTTAGACTTTTCTCATCTGGAACATCAATGTGGATTCCAGGCTTCTTTCTCCCACTGCTGCTCATGGAGAGCCTGCCCTAACTGTCCAGGCAGGCACCTCCCTCTTCTTTGACACCTTCACAGGTGACAAGAACTTTTCCTACTTGGGATTACCTGGCCCCCCAAACAAACAAACAAACATAGGATATGATGCCATGCCTGAGTTGTTGTGAAGTTTGCCAGTTCTGGCCCTGCCCAGCACACACAGTAGGTCTAATACATGGTGTAGACAGTGTGTACAGTGTGCAGGGCCAACACTGGGGACTTCAGTTGAAGCACAGCACTCACATGTCCTTTGTGTCCCCAGATAGAAACTGGATGATTGGTCTCCCTGGCCTGACAGGGTGTCACAAGGATCACAGTCCCTTACAGACAAAATGGTTTACCATGAGATAAGGCTTACACACAAGACACCAAGAAAATATCTCATTACAAATCATGAGCCTGCTGGCCAGATCAGCTTCAGCTTGGGGCCCCTTCAAGTACGGTGCTGAGGCGCCTTCCAGGACCTTTACCTCATATTCTGCAACACCGCCCCCCTCCACCCCTAAACAACAACAGTCCTCCAAATTGTAGCTATCCGGCTCTCCAAGTCACTATATCTCTGGTGCCACTTCTGGTCACTTCCCTCATCCCACAGATGAGGCCTGACATTTTCTGTCCTCGCCTGGTTTCTCATTCGCCAGTGCCTGGGAAGTTGCCTTTTGTGAGGTGAGGCGAGGCCTGCCTAGGCCAAAAGGCATACAGAACCCCTCCTACGGCCCACACCCTTTGTTCCTCCCACAGGGTTTCTGAGTCCTCAAAATCACCTTGGTTTTGGCTGCAAGCCACACCCCATCCCTTCTTACGCGTCATCCACCACCTCTGCTCTTCTCTTTCCTGCTCCTGGAATGAAGTTCTGCTTGAAATTGGGGCCTTCGAGCCTCTCCCTTCCAAGACATGGCCTCCAGTCCCACAAACCACAGCTGTGGGAAACAGGCCCTGCCCTAGCTGCTCAACAGGCCCGTGGGTCACAGAGGCCAAGCCCATCTTTGACCTGAGCACTGGTGTGGGAGGAAGGGTGGGGTGGGGTGGGGTGAGGAGGGGTGGGGCAGTCAAAGTGAGATACATTCAAACCATATTCTGGGAGAGGAAATACCATTTTCATAACGTTCTATTTGAGGTCTTCTCTGCACACCCTCGAGGGCTCAATTCTCAGCTGTGCTACGCTTTGGAGTTCCTTAGGAAGCTCAGTGCCTGGGGCCCACCCAGAGGTGGTTGTAATCGGAGTGGGCGTGGACCTGGAAGAGATTCTCTAAAAGCTTCCTAGATGGCTTCAATGTGCAGTCAGGGAGGACGCGAATTGCTCAGGAGTCACATTCCTTCCACCCAAAGGCAGTGAAAGGTCTAGGCCTGGGGCAGATTTGAACCTGAAAACTCAGCTCCCCACCTGACCTCTGCTCTGTGATCTGGGTGGGACACAGCCCAAGAAACTGTTTAGGGAATAAGGATCATACTGCCCCTTCTCACCATGGCTGTCTCCACCCCAAGGAGGGCAGGAGTCTGGGGACACACCCAGCTACTATTAGGGGTATCAGGGCTAAGTTCTCTTGGGGACATGCTTGGTCTGAGTCAGGTTGGGCTCTTTCCAGGGATTTGAGACCAAGGTCAGCATTCCTGTTCCAGCCTCTGATGCAACCCTTCACAGACCTCTCCTCTCACCTCAGGTACAACACTGTCCCCACACGATTCGTTCTCAAACTCATACCCCTCCTCCCTGAACTTTGCCTCTACTCCATTTCATATCCAGTAGCCCCACATTCTGTGTGCTCACCTTCTGACCTTCCTCTTCTCAGCTTCTTCTGTCCCCTTTCTCTCTCCTCCCTTCTCCTGACCTCCTTCCCATCCATCCTTTGTCTCTTTCTAGGTTGCAAGGCTTTTCTCATTCTGTTTGTATATGACATACTCGAGGAACGGGAATGGTAGGTGTGGACCTGGGGAGCTGTCCAGTGTGGCTCAGATCTCACAGTCCAAGCGTGAAGCCTGGAGTTAGGGTCCCCAGAACCTACCTAAATGCCAGCATGGTGGAGCACCAGTAAGTGAAGCCTCAGAAGGTAGAAACAGGGCAGAACTAGACACATGAGCTCTGGGTTTGACTTGGAAACCATGCCTTGATGAATAAGGTGAAAGAGCTATAGAGGATGATTCTGGACATTAGCCCCCACATGCTCTCTCACACACACATATACTCCCATACACAAGTGTTCACACACATACTCTCAGACATACAGAATGTGTACTCACACACATTACGCACACATATATACTATACATAGACACACAAACAAACACCATACATATACACACATATATACTCACACACCATGTATACATACAAATGCACACACACACACACCACAATACACACTCACACAAACTCTCACACACCATACATATACACACATATATACTCACACACTATG
>NW_021620775.1:2448799-2597333 GCF_004785775.1 Grammomys surdaster
ACTCTCACACACCATACATATACACACATATATACTCACACACTATGCATATATACATATGCACACATACACACCATATATACACACACAAACTCTTACACACATCATACATACATATACACACACCATACACACATACAGACACTATACATACTTACATATGCACCCAAACACTTACATATACACATATACATACATATACCATACATACATAAGCATACATACACACACCCTACATATACACTCACACAAGCTCTCACACACAACATACATGTATATACACACACACTATACATATACACACTCATACACACACCATGAATTCATATACATGTATACACATACCATATGTACATACACATATACAAATACACACCATACATATATACATACATACCCACACCATACATACACATTCACACACACACCATATATACACACTCACCCACACCATACATACATATACCCCATACATACACACTCACACACAGTCACACCATACATACACATTCACAGCATACATATACACTCACACACACTCACACCACATATACACACTCACACACATATACACACTCTCTCACACACATACACATGCACTTGAAACTTATGGGAAAAGGGAAACAGTGGTAATTGCTCAAACATTTTAGAGTTTCTGGGTAAAGACTGACACAGCACATTTTCAGAGTTCCTCAGAGAACATTAGAGTGCACAGAGATTAAGATCCTCTCTCTTCAAGCCACCAGAAGGAAAAAGCACAATGAGAAAAGACATGAGTGTACAGCCAGGAGACCCTGGGGCTGCCCAAGACTCTTTCCCAAGTGGTCAGTTGATGCTGAGCAAACCACTCCTCTTTGTTTGCTGCCAATTTCCCATGATGCAAGATGGAGCGTGGCTCATCCTATCCGAAGCCACTGGGCTGTGTCTGAGAGAAGGAAGGAGGTCTGTCTCCAAACAGGTGGGCTTCTCTGCTCGGTGCAACCTTATTACCCTTCCCTCTCTGCTCGGTGCAACCTTGTTACCCTTCCCTCTCTGCTCGGTGCAACCTTGTTACCCTTCCTCTCTGCTAGGTGCACTCTTGTTACCCTTCCCTCCCCTAAGAATGACACCTCACTGCCACAGCCAGTCAGATTGGTGAGCCAAGCCTCTCTCCCTTTGATAACACAGGGCCAAAGACATTGTGAACTTAGCACAGGCCGCCTCCCCTGTTGTCTTGGCCAGGGTGGAAGGAGACAGATGGTGGATCAGATGAAAATTGTCCAAAGAGCACGCCATTCTCCACAGACTCCAGGTTTCGCCTCATATGTCTGAGCTCCAGAAGCCCTTGTTTTCACAGCGTGGGCTGGGGTGTAAGCTTTGACTCTGTGGTGGGGACAACATCTTCTCTAACAGGCAGGCACAGTAGCAGAAAACAAACGAGTGAGCAGAGTTCTGAAACTGGTCTCAGCCTGTAGTGTGAGGTAGGTGACCCCTGATTAGATATCATTGACTACCAGGAGCTGCTGGATCCCAGGGAACAGCTTCCCTGCAGGGTGGGACAGGAAGGTCAAGGCAAGAGACCAGTGAAGGTGATACTGCGCCCCAAGACACCCATCAGCAGTCCACAATGGCAGCCTGCTTCTCTGCCCAACAGACTCTTTCCCTTGCAGAGTAGCAGAAACCCTCTGCCTTGAGTACAGTGGACACCCCACACACACCTTCACTGCCTGCCACCCCCACTCCATAACTATCCGGCACAAGCACAGAGGCCTGTCTGCCTGTCTGGAGTGTGTGGCATTAGATGACTCTGCGATTTGAGTCGGGCAGAGGATAAAAGTATGTGGAAAAGAAGCTCAGCTAGGACGTTAAACAGAGATGTATTTTTATTTACATGTGTATGCGTGTGTGTGTGTGTGTGTGTGTTCGTGCACGGACACGAATATGTGTGCACATGCCTGTATGTGTGCACATGCTTGTACTTGTGCATGTGCATGGGTGTGCCTTTGAGTGTATTTGTGTGAGTGCAGATGCCTGTGTGTGTGTGAATATGCCCGTGTGTGTTTGTGTTTGTGTGTGCGCCGCATGTGCTCAAGCACACGCTCTTGCAAGTGCATACGTGTGTGGATGTGTGTGTGTGCGCGCGCACACGTGTGCGCTCGCAAGAGCGTGCATGCCCTTGAATGCAAGCCTGTGGCGGTCAGATGCTTTGGATTCCCTGGAGCCTTTGGACATGGGTGCTGGGGACGGCACTTGGGTCCTATGCAAAAGCAGTACGTGCTCTTAAGCGCTGAGCCATCATCTCTTCTGACTTTTTGACACCTGTTGGACCGGTTGGCTCTCCCTTCTGGGAGGATGAGAATGTCACAGGGTAGTGGGTGTGACCCGTGTTCCCTACACCCCTTCCCTGGGAGGTGTGTGGTGAAGGCTGACAGAAGATGCCTCTAAGATCCAGGCTCCTGGGCGTGTTCCAAGTACACCTAAACTTTCTGAGCTTGAATATTGAGCGAACAAAGCTTTCCCCAAAGAGAGAAAAGTCTTGAAAATTCCCTAGTCCAAATGCTCCTTGTGGCTTTGATGACATTCATGCCCCTTCCTCCCCCCCCCCACCCCCCCCCCCCCCACTGCTCCATGTAAGGCCATTTATTTTGTGGTCTTCCTTCAATGAAATTCAAGGTTGAATTTCATTTTTCTTAGCATAGGCTGGGCTGGGAGCAGAAGGGATGTGAGGAGAAGCTGGGTTAGGGGAGGCAGAGTCTGGTGCTGTGCCAGAGGCTGGGATTCAGATGCGCTCAGCACGATGTGCAATGGGAAGGTTGGGAGGCGGTGTCCCAGAGTGTGACTTGCAAAGGAGTTGCAGAATCCCAAAGCTGGAAGCCATCTTAGGTCGGGTTACCAGCTACTCGACCTGAGAGAATCCAACATGTGAGGTTTACAGTTATAAAAACGGGGTGGGGGTGGGGGATCTGGGAGGTTGTGGTAACACATTCAAGATCTTCAGAGGCGCCAGTCAGCAGAGTCTAAACTGTGCACTCTCCCTGGCTCTCAGGAAGCTTTCAGCCTCTGGATTTGATTCTGTACCCTATGGCCTACTTTTACTGTCCCTGTGTCCCGGGAGGGCCACCCAGCTTTGTGATTTTTGGCAAATGTCTTGAATGGGCTGTCATTCACTGCAGCTTTTCAAAAGGCAGCTCCTTAAGAAGCCAGCTGTGGCGCCCACTGCCCTTCTCCTGGCAAGTCGTCCACCGCTTAGGAAGAATTGATCATGGAGGGTTTGAGGAGGCCTATTGACACCTTCACAAAGGCTTGGCCTGGGTGCAAACCCTGACCAGAGTGTTAAAGAGAAATGTACCAAATGATACATCCTCACAAGGAGATCCTCACCGTCTCCTTCCCACACTCATCCATAGAATTGACTTCCAGAAAAAAAAAATGCAAAGGAGGAAGGATTCAAATAGGGCCAGACCTGTTGACGACATCCAAAGAGACAGGCCAAGAGACCACTACTAACTTAGCTGATCAAGTAAGGCTTCCCACAGAAAAATCACTCGAAAGACTTGCTTTAAAAAATGGTATCTTTCCCCAGAGAGTTCTAGAAGCAACAGCCCCTCTCACAAGGCCGGTTGCTGCCCTATCTAACGAGAAAATGTGGGGATGGAAAAAGGATGGCTATGTGTCTGAGATCAAGGCCAGAGGTAGTGGCAGGGTCAGGAGCAACCCCTGGTCTTTCCTGCCTGTCTAGAGCTTAACCTTACCATGCGGCTGTTTGCCTGGGGGAAGATCAAGGCTGCACCTCGGTGTTGCCCAAGCAGGTACATTGGCAGCCTGCCAAGCGACAGCACAGGGCAGACCTCAGCCTGAGAACAAGCTGGGAATGAACTCCCTTCCCCAGCTTTTGGGTTCCAGGGTAGAGATGACAGGAAGCCACAGGGTAGGTGTGGGCATGATTCCAAGTCTCCTCAAGAGCTTCCTAAGGTGAAGTGACCAAGGGTGGGGATGGCGGAAGAGCATGTGTGCATTAACTCTGGCACCGGAGGCACTTCTCATCTTGGCGACTCTTTTCCTTTCAGTGTGGGGGCTCAGGCACAGCCTGTATGGGCAAGAGCAGCTGGGACTTAACAGGGCATTCGTCAGGGGGAGGCTCAACAACCTATGGGGCTAAAAGAGGTGACAGAGTGAGCGGTCACTGCTAGCACAGAGGAGACAGGTCCCAGCTGTGGTGGTGGCGGTTGCTGGTGTAGTAAGTAAGGCAGGCAATGTAAGGAGCCCTCTGGCCCTTCTGGGAGTGACCAGTTGTGTCAGGGCCCCAGAGCTTAGCAGTATTAAGTGTAGAGGCTCTGCAGTCAGGCAGAGGGCTGACTCAGCCTCTTTCCAACTGTGTGAGCCCAGGCAAGTTACTTAACTCTGGTCTTTAGTTTCCTTATTGAGAGGGTGGGGATTAGAAGGCCAACTCATAGGTCATCGTGGGACTTTAACACAACAACGTTTCAAATGTTTATCAAAGGTGCCTGGTACTCAGTATAGACCATCACTGCTATCTTTGTCTTTCAGGGGTTGTTTCTAAATGTGTGAAGCTGCTGGTTTATAGAACCAGAATCTTTCTAGAGCTTGAATCCTTTTGTTTTTCTTCTGGTACCCAGGAGAGATGCAAGAGCATGAAGAGTCCATGGCTCCTTTCTGTGAGACCCGGCTGTCTCTTTTGATTTCAGCTAGAGTGGATGGGGACAGTAAGGCGTGGGAGGTGGCATGTGGTTACCGGACTATGTCTGCATGTTTCCAAACTATAGAGAGGCTTCCTCCTTCTTAGGATGTAGGCTGGAAATGAAGTCCCTCAATTCCTTGCCTTTGTTCAGGCCACTTTTGCCCCCAAATTCTTCATAATCTTCACTGTACGGCAAGGGGGTTAGAAAGCTGACTCCAGATCTGGCTTTTAAGATGTTACCTCACCCTATGCCTTTGGTAGGAGTCGATGTCTCTCAGGACTCTCTGTGTGGAGCCAGGTGACCTCTGAGGGCTTAAGATTGCTAGGCCAGTCTCTGGTTACTCCAGGCAAGATCCTCAATCCCACGAGTTTCTCCTTGGAGCCTGGGGATCCTTCCTGGGCCTTTGGGCTGCATTGCACCCATAGTCTGTGACTCCTAGGAGGGCCAGGAAAGTGGTGTGCTTTGAGGCACCCTGAGAAAAGGTCTACAATCTCCAGCAGATCTGGAGGTGGACCAGGAGTCAGAGCAGGGGCTAGAGCAGGATTTCTGCAGGCCAAGGTATACCCCTCAAAGACCTCAGCTGTACCTCAAAATCAGCTTAACACAAATAGTTAAAGAACTGAATTAGAAGCAGATGATTAGCAGGCAGTGAGTAGTCTTGGTCTGAACCCAGCTCCACAAAACAATCACGTGATAGCAGACTATCAACAGCTAAGACAGACTTGCTTTCTTCTTCTTGCACAGCAGCCACACTCCAGTCCCCATTTGCCCTTGCAGCTGGGTGTGGCCGTGCCATTGAGTTTCAGCCAATGGCAGTTATGTAGGAGTGCCAGTACGCACCCCCCCCATATCTCAGGAATGTTGTACTCATATGTCTTGTCTTAGTTAGGGGTTTACTGCTGTGAACAGACACCATGACCAATGCAAGTCTTATAAAGGACAACATTTAGTTGGGGCCGGCTTACGGGTTCAGAGGTTCAGTCCGTTATTATTAAGGTGGGATCATGGCAGCGCCCAGGCAAGCACAGTGCAGACAGAGCTGAGAGTTCTACATCTTCATCTGAAGGCTTCTACAGAATACTGACTTCCAGGTAACTAGGATGAGGATCTTAAGCCCACACTCACAGTGACACACCTACTCCAACAAAGTCGTACCTTCCAATAGTGTCACTCCCTGGGCCAAGCATATACAAACCATCACATGCCTCTTTCACCTTTTGGCCAAATAAAAATATTAGCCAAATCATCACTCAGAGCCATGTGTTGACTGGCAGTAGCCATAGAGGCTGGGTCCTTGTACCAAGCTGACTCATTGACCTGCTCCAAAATACGACATAAACCAGAAATAAATGATGTATTTAAGCTCTTTGAAATTTTGGGTCTATTTTCTAGAACAGTATATTTATGATAAACCATATAGAAGTAAGCTTTTGAGAGACAGAGAGTCTCTGGGCTGTTTCTACAGTCTATGTGGGTTTAGAATCTGTGAGTACTGGCTTTGATGTACAAAGGTGTGAATCCACAAACTTATGAAACTAGGCTTCTCTGGCTCACACTGGAGGCCTCTGTCTTGATGTCTTTGTGTGTAAGTCCCGGCCTGATAGGAAGATTAGAAACAGATGCACTCAGGAGCTGGTAGTGTGGGGTCAGTGTGGAGACGGTATTGTGGCTTCTAGTGTGTCCATTCTGCAGCTTGTGTTTACACTGTTTATCAAAAACACCTCTCTCCATGAGGTTGTGATTAATCTTAAAATGATGGGGACCTGCAGGATGTAGCTCATCCAAGTTTTCAGTGGCAGTCTTTAGAGCTGACATATCATGGGACCATTCTTAGTTGCATGACTGCACGATATTTGTTTTCACTTCGGGCCCTTGCACACACTCTTGTGAGGAAATCCACAGCTTCCTTCCTCCTTTTATAATTATCGTTTTACATGTGTATGTGTGCATATACGTGTGTGCCTGTGTATCTGAGTGTGTGTGTGTGTTTGTGCGTGCACGTGTGTGCGTGGTATATTCTGTTTTACATGGAGGCCACACAGTTTTTTTAAACACAGGTGATGGGAATCTGTACTCTGCTCTTTACACTTGTACGGCAAGGACTCTGCCTGCTGAGCCATCTTGCTGACCCCCTATATCTTCCCCCTTCTTTTCCTCAGCACATGCTCTGTGCATCCACCCATCAGTTCTTCCAAGTTTAGGGTGTGAGTTCCTATTTGGTGTCCATAACAAAGTTCAAGGTTCCTGTAAGAAAACAGCTGATGCTGAGTGATTTATAAAGGAACGAGGGTCACTTTGACTCATGATTCCAGAGGGCTAGAAGCCCAAGATCAGATGGCCATGTCTGATGAAGGCCTCGTGCTGAATTAGTTCACGGCAGAAAACAGAAACGTGGACATGCAAGAGACAAAATATAGGGGCAGCCTCACCTACTGTCAGCCAGCACCAGGGTAACTAAGCCAGTTTCTAGCAAGACCCTGCTTCCAAAAGCAATTCCTTCACAAAGACAGATTTCCTAGAATCCGAACACTTCGTAGAGGCCCTGTCACCCCCTACCATTGTTTCATTGAGGACTGGTGCCTCTCCTCTCATCACACTATGGTCTCAGGACCTTCGGGAGCTTCCCTTGGATTTACCTAACATAGATGTAGAGCGAATAGCTCATGTATTGTATGGATGCATCACCTGTCAATCAAAAAGCCTATAGGGCCTAAGGCTTAGACAGGAAATAGAAGGTGGAACATCTGGAAGGAGAAAGAATTCTGGGATACAGCCAGGCTGGGGGAGATCGGTCTGGAGAGATGTGAGGAGACAGACACCTGGTACCAGAGCACGGTAACCAGCCACTTGGCAGAAAGTAGGATAAGATAAATGGGTTATCTTAAGTTATGATTCGAGTCAGAGAAGAGCCTAGTATATGGCCAAGGTATTTGTAATCTTGGGTCTGAGTCTTATTTCTGGGAGCATGACGATGGGAGGAAGAACCAGGGCCTCACTGCAACACATAGAAGACATTGCCTCTGTGTGCCACCTGGGCTTCAGCTGGCGATTGTGAACGCAGCCAGGTCCTAGCATCTGTCTGCCCTCAAGTGTGATGTCCGTTGAACCTCTGCCTATGACCCAAGGAAAACTCAGGGGTGCAGATGGGGATGGGGCACCTCCTAGACATTCTGCCTATGACTGTATTTGTTTTACCACCATCTCCCCACCAGCCTCCATCCCGCTGTGCTAAGCCTTTAGCCATTGTGACTTGTCTCTGAGTGGCCACCCACATCAGGAATGGGTCCATGTGGTGAGTTTGTCCCCGAGGGCTACAAGGCAACGAAAGGATTTCTTTTTCCCTTTTTTTTTTTGTTTTTGTTTTTTTGTTTTTGTTTTTCGAGACAGGGTTTCTCTGTATAGCCCTGGCTGTCCTGGAACTCACTCTGTAGATCAGGCTGGCCTCAAACTCGGAGATCCACCTGCCTCTGCCTCCCAAGTGCTGAGATTAAAGGCGTGCGCCACCACTGCCCGGCTCTTTTTCCCTTTTATGAGGAGCTTTCTGTGTTCTTCCTAAGCAGGTCTGGGGGCAGTTACCCTCTTGCTATCTGCCGGCTTGGAGACTTCCTGCACGTGCTTCACCAGCACCTTGCTCTGGAATGTGTTCCTGAGATTCTGCAGGGTGGCCTCTCTCCACAAAGTGGGACCTGTTCTCCATGTACTCCAGAGAGGAAGGAAATGTCAGACAGGTGGAGTTATGAGAATTACAGAGGAAGCAGTCAAAATGTCACACCATAACTAATTCAATGCAATAGAAATATAATACTGTACACTGAGCCCTTCGAGTTACATACCATCTTTCATCTGACCATGGAAAATATTAATCTTTTCGGTCCCATGGTCTGGTTTATGCTACAGTCCTGTCTGTGTTTTGTGTTTGTGTGTGTGTGTTTTTATTCCCCGAGGCAAAGAAAGAGTAACTGACTTATTCAGTCTGGTACAATGGTGCCTCAGATTTGGGAGAAGTTGGCACCGTTGTTATTTGCAGCCCTGGGGACAGGACTAGGGTTTGGAAAACAAAGCTCACTTCCCTGTAGCCAAATAGTCACCCAGTGAAACGCCTTCCCCGTGGACTGGCTTTTTCAGGTGAGCAGACTGATTTAGTTAAAAATTTAAAAAGAAAGAAAGGAAGGAAGAAAGGAAGAGAAGAAGGAAAGAAGGAAGAAAGGGAGGGAGGGAAGGAGGGAGGGAGGGAGGGAGGGAGGGAAGGAAGGAAGGAAGGAAGGAAGGAAGGAAGGAAGGAAGGAAGGAAAGGAGGAAAAGAAAACTAACCCAAATAAGGCAGCATGGCATGCACTCTCCCAGGTTTCTGAGGGTGTCGCCTGGCTGCACCTTTGAGAGCCTTTAACAGTTGGCTTAGGAATTCTTTAAGTTTATTTTGTGAATACAGCTAAACACATGTGCAGGAACACATTTCAGGGTCCAAGCAGATCCTCATGTCAATAGTGACAGAGTTTAGTACAATGTCACAATGTAAGAGCAGCCAAGAGAGGTGTGGGAGGGGTATTTGGTGGCTCATGCTCTTCCTAGGGTCTTAATGGAACAATATCCATGGACTACAGTACATCAGATGTTTCTGGAAGCTAAGTTGAGATTCCTTATGGGTCGCACATGAGCTTTCTGTGTGTCTCCTTATTGACACTGTACATCCCTTTTGTTTCTACAAAATGAATTCGGGATCTAAGAGAAAATGCTTGAAACAGTAAGACAGCAGGGAGCAAAGGCAGGGAGAGAACACTTGATTAAGGAACTCATGAGGTAGGTGGCTACACTGGAGTGGTAGTGGTCACTCTAAACCAAAACAGGAAAGGCAGAGAGAAGCATCAAGTTAAAGCATGTGGTTTGTCAGGTAGGAAGAAATACTTAGGCCAGTTACTCAGATGAGAGAACTTTTTATGCAGCACTGTTTTGATTTCTGAAAAAAAAAATGTGTTTTGAAAGATCTGTCTACAAAACACATTATCAGACAAAGGACTATCTTTAGCAATGCTTTTGCTCTGTGTGTGTGTGTGTGTGTGTGTGTGTGTGTGGTGTGTGTGAGTGTGTGTGTGTGTGTGTGTGTGTACCAGCAACTGTGGTATTAGATGACTCCAGGAATTTCTTTATCCTCCATCTGTGTTTGAGAACAGTCGGGGGTGGAGGGAGGATGCACTAGGTACCAGCAGGTGTTTCTGCCTTGTTTTGGTTGTTGATAGTAAAAACAGCTTCTAGCCAACTCAAGCAGAAAGGTAAACTTTTCAGAGGCTAGAGTAGTGGAACCATTCCTGGTTCCCGCCAGCGCTCAGGCAGAGTCACATAGCACTCAGCTCTGGTGGACAGTCCTTTCTGAGCTCAGCAACAAGAAGAGTGGCATGCAGCTCTTCCTTCTGGCATTCCTATGCTCAGGACAGAAAACCAGGACTGTCCCAAGTGGCAAAGTTCACATCCCTCAGCTGGTCTTTGCTTAGAGCAGTGGTTCTCAACCTTCCTAATGCTGTGACCCTTTAATACACTTCCCCGTGATATGGTGACCCCCCTACCATAATGTATATATTTGGTATTTGACCCTTCTCCTAAAAAGTTTGAGACCCAAAATTTAAAGGGATGGGAAGAAGTTTGACAACTCCTGTCCCTAACGTTACTCATCTGGGAAAGAGGAGGCCCTAGCGAAGTTGGAATGCCCTTTTTGATAGATTTAGTTCTAGCCGGGAGCTTAGTGCCAGCCCAGGCTGCTTTACTTTAAGAAAACTACTGGATTCACCACCACATCCTGCTTTCTGCAGGTTTTCATGATCTGAATTGTCTTGGGGGTGTTTCATGATTAACTGACATGACAGTTGCCCAGTGGTCTATCATCAAAAAAGAAGCCAAGGAGGCTATGTCTTAGCTTCCCAGGGCAGCATAACAAATGATCACGGAGGGGTGACTTCAGATAGCTGAAATGTATACACTTAGAGTATGGGGACCAGCAGTTGGAAACAGGTTGCCAGCAGGGTCATGTTCATTCTGAAGGCCATGGAGAGAATATTTCCTTCTTCCTAGGTTTTGGTGGTTGTCTGCAAACCTTGGAGTCCATTGTGTTATTCCAGACACTGGCTCCTCTATCAGTGTGGATGCTTCCTCATGGGTGTGTCCGTGACTTCACAAGGTGTTGTCCTCTTCTTAAAGAATTTTAGCAGCCATATATAGGACCCACTATAGCATACTAAGAATGACTTACTTTCTTTTTTCCGAGACAGGGCTTTTCTGTGTAATCCCGGCTGTCCTGGAACTCACTCTGCAGACCAGGCTGGCCTCGAACTCAGAAATCCGCCTGCCTCTGCCTCCCAAGTGCTGGGATTATTAAAGGCGTGCGCCACCACCGCCCCCGGTAAGAATGACTTTCAACAGGTGTCAATTTACATCTACTAATGCCCTGTCTTTAGATAGGCAGGCTCCTTAGAGGAAATTAATAACAGAGAATTATTAATAATAGAGAATGGAGGTTTTCCCCTTGTGCTGGAGGAAGTCAACTTAAAAAATGTAAAAAACCAAAAACAATGGTTTTGATCATGGTTTTTATCAAGGGAAGCCTCACCCAGTGATGTTTACCAGGACCTTTTCCTCCTTCTCTTCCTCCTCCTCCTCCTCTTCTTCTTCCTCCTCCTCTTCTTCCTCCTCTTCCTCCTCCTCCTTTTTCTTCCTCTTCTTCCTCTTCCTCTTCTTTTTCCTCTCTTCCTCCTTCCCTTTCTCCTCCTCCTCTTCTTCCTCCTCTTCCTGGCTCAAATACCTTCCAGAGGTGCTTGGATTTCACAGCTGTGTAAGAAAGCTGTGCAGTTTCCGACTAAATCACGGCTATGTTAGGACTTAGTTTCTCAAGTCAGTTTAAGTTTGCTCTGTCATGAGAAAAGAAAAACAAACCTCTTTTTCATTTTGATGAGTTAGTGAATTTGCAGGGTGCGCCCAGACTTTGAAAGTTCTGGTTGCTTTCACCAGCATGCTGCTTAGTGGCTGCACACCTCTTTTGTTTCAGTGCCTCTTCCTCTCAACTTCTTTTCCTCAAACATGGAACTGACATCTCTTGAGTTAGTTCAAGAAGAGAGGGAATAAGGAGTCTGGTCTCTAAGAAAGATTCAGAAAAGGAACAAGGGCTCTAGCCATTTTGTCCCTCTCAGTGTTTAAGCTCTCTCTAGGCTAAGTCACAGAGATATGGTTTCCATGGAAACCCTCCAGAGGCATGACCATACTCTACGGAGTTCAAGCTAAGTGCCCCTTTCTGCCCCTCAACAACACAACAGTCATAAGGAGAAGTGAGTGGGTTTGACTTGATGCTGCTTTTTACTTTTCCTGAAGATGGGCTGGGTCCTGCAGTATTAGACCACTGGGCTTTGAGCAATGAGGTCGGGAATGGTGGACAGACACCAGATAACCAGAATTGCTGGCCCCATGTTAAAATAGACTTGTCCAAGAAGCCTTTCTTTCTCAGACTGTAGAATCATAATGCTTACTTGTTAAAAATTTAGATTTTTCCCCCCACCCTCCACCTCCTTCAACCATTGCCCCAAGAAACACTCTAGGGAATGTTATGGAGTCTTGCAAGTAGGAGGTGGGACTTTAAACTTTTTATTTTACTTTTTTAAAGGCTGGCGTTTTAGGAAGAGTATTTTGATGTTGAAGGAGAACAAATGGACAAGATTGTTTTGTTACTTGGCTTTTTCTTGTTGTTATTGGTTTGAAGCAGGGTCTCACTCTGTATTCCTACATAGCCTGGACCTTGCTATTTAGAGCAGGCTGGCTTCAAACTCACAAAGATCCACCTATCTCTCTGCCTCCCTCCGGAGTGCTGGGATTAAAGGCATGGACTATCACATCTGGTAACGAGTCCAGCATTTTATGAAATACTTCAATATTGTGATCCACATGTGCTGCTCAACTTGTCAGTATCTCTGCTCTTCAGTTGAGGCACTGAGGGAGAGAAATTTGCTAAGAGGAAAGTCATGGTGACCACTGGGAGGAGGCATTTGAGCAAAAGGACAGCAACAGTAATCATTTCACAGAAAGTGTCCTCTGTTTACTCCACAGATTTTCTTTCACATTGTGGTTGGTCATTTTTAGGAAGGGATGTTGAAATCCCTCCCAGCTCCTGGCCTTAGTTACTTTTCTACTGCTATGAAGAGACACCATGACCAAGGCAATTTATTGAAATAAAACAGCTCATTGGGGGATTACATTTCAGAGAGTAAGTTGATGCCCATCATGGTGGGGAGCATGACAGCAGGCAGGCATGGCATTAGAGCAGTAGTTGAGAGCTCAAGTCTTGAAACACAAATTGCAAGGCAGAGAGAGGTAAGTGGAAATGGCATGAGGTTTTGAGACCTCAATCAAAACCCACCTCCAGTGACACACCTCCAACAAGGCCACACCTCCTAATCCTTGCCAAGCAGTTCCACTGAATGCGGACTTTAAACATATAAGTCTATGAGGGCCATTATGATTCAAACCACCACACTCGGGGATGGAGAGGTGGCCCAGTGTCAAGAGCACTGGCTGCTCTTCTAAAGTACCTGGGTTCAATTCCCAGCACCCACATGGCAGCTCACGACTGTCTATACCTCCAGTTCCAGGAGATCCGACACCCTCACACACACATGCAAACAGGAAAAACACCAATGTACATAAAATACAAATAAATCATAAGAAAAAATACCCACCTTACTCTACAAATACACTTCATGTCAGATTGCACCAGACCCAAAATTAAGGAGTCTAGTTCATAGATTCATCTCTCTGTCCATAGCTTGCTGTAAAGTGAGATATCAGACATTCATTTCTCCATCAATAAAGTGAGCTGACTGACCAGGGGATGTTTCTTTTGCTGTGAATTAACAAGGACACAGAGTGTCCTAAGTTTCAGACAGTGTGAAATGCTACCCAGGCCTGTCTTGTGGAGGGGTCACCGAAGAGAGAATGGGTGACGGGAGTTTGTGGTGAGGGACTTAGGTCATATGCCGGATGCATGAGTATTTATTATTGTTATATTTACCTTTTGATGTCATTACATTCTATCATGGTGTCTTAGATCTTTCTAACAATCTAATCATCAGTCCAGAAGAAAGAGTGGTTAGAACTTGAAAGACAAACATGGTCTGTAGGGAGATAGTTTTCTTCCTAAAATGTTTTCTTCTTACCTGCAAATTCCTTTGCTCTCTTTCTGGTACCTTCTCTGGAAATTTTCACTCCAAGCACAGGTTGAGTAGGCCAACCTCCCTATAAGTAGCAGGCTATTTCTGAGTGGCCAAAATCTTACCTGATGAACATGGTTCCCCATGGAGGCTGCTTCGTCTGATGGTAAACATCTGTTATTGGGCTGTCCGTATATTGTTGCAAGAAACAGATGGATGTCTTCAAACATCTTCTACATACTGATTTGGGAAGTACCAGACCCAGAGTCTCTCACACATACTAGGCAAATGCTGTCTCACTGAGTTGTACTAAAAAGACAAGCCTTCTGAAGTTCCTAAGAACTATTAATCAGGGAAAGATATTTTGGTCCATTTCCTGTGGATTTATGATCTCATACTTAAGTTTAGAAATTATTCTTTGAGGACTTTCAAGGAAATTAGTTTTCTTATTTTCATTCATTCATTTATTCATTCAACCAACAACATTAAGACTGTGTTTCCTACATGCTGACGCACACTAACTTGCAGGTGTCCCTGTATTATTTATGTAGATTGGAGGTGGTAAGACCAATTTAAAATCCTTTGTGTCCACCATTTTCCAACTCTGAGTGCCTTATCTCTCTCTTTTACCTCACAGGAAGCTTCTTGGGGTCATTGACTTAATATACATTATAGTATACTTATACATTTTTGGTGATACACATATGCATGGAAAATGTCTTCTAAGGGAAAGTCTTAAACTTATTCTGATAGCCTTAGTATTCTTTCTGACTGAAAACACATTCAGCAACTTGTGTTGGGATAGGTAATAGGAGATAGGCAATAGCCTCTTGTGCTATGGTGGAGAACAGGCGTTGCCTGTCTGTCAGGTAGCTTGCTTCGTTTTCAGCTCTGGATTAAACCCTATGGGGAGCTGGGACCATATCTATTCTCATACTTCCCCTGTTATTCATCCCCTAAAGCTACTGGCTTCCAAGGTTTTTCACCAATAGTGGTTGTTTCTTTATCCCCTGTCCCAATATCTGTTTCTTGGTCTCACAGTGTCATAACACCCCATCTGGCCTTCAGATTAAAGACTCCATCTCTTCATTCCTTTAGGATTGAAGTCTTGAAAAGTCTGGGCTGAAAGGAAAGAGGGTCAGGAGGTGACATGGGAGACATTTCTCAGTTTTTTGATTCCTGATGGGCAAACAGTTTGACCAGTTGGTTGCAGCATCGAAGAATAAGGTACAAATTCTTTCTTAGTCTTGAGTTAAATGGCACAGGGAAGGCTAGTCTCCTTCCTAGGCTACTCAGCTTTTTGGTGAGTTCCTAAGGTCTTAAGTTTGGAAACACCTCCTTGGTACCAGGATCCCCATCCATTAGGCTGTTTGAAGAATTTTGTGGACATCTCAGAAGGCACTGGCCACTTCTGAGAACCCACAAAGATCTAAGTTCAGCCTTTGTTCATTTTCTGAACACGTCTGCTTCATTTTGGGACATCCTATAGGCCAGCTACCTGGACTATTATGGACCAGTCCTCAGATCTGCACTGTCGAATATGGCAGCCACTGGTCCCCATACTATGAGCACTAGACAATCTGTACTGAGATATTCCCTAAGTCAGAGTAGCTGCCAAAGCCTGAAGACCTATCACCACAGGAAGAATATGGACTATTTCACTGACAATTTTATAACATTGAGCCGGGTGGTGGTAGCATGTGCCTTTAGTCCCAGCACTTGGGAGGTAGAGCAGGAAGATCTCTGAGTTTAAGGCCAGCCTGGTCTACAGAGTAAGTTCCAGGACAGGCAGGACAGGACTACACAGAGAAACCCTGTCTCAAAAAACAAAACAAAGCACAAGAAAAAAAAACCTGAATATATGGAGTTACATTAAGTATATTTGACATTTGAATGGCCCAAGAGGCTCACATTTTGTTCCTTTGGTGGATGCTGGCCCTCATTCTTAGGCTGCTATCTGGAGACTGTAAGTATCTAGATCCCGAGATGAGGTTTAGTTGAATGGGGCCATCTGTCACTCAAGGCATAGGACAATATGTAAGATCAATCACACTTCTAATCACTTTGTTTTTTTAAAATTCTGGAACCCTACTAATGTTTTGGCTGTTAACACCATGTTTTTGAAAAGAGCTCTTTTAACTGTTATAGGCTAGTAGGTTAGATTGTAACCACACATACATACACACACACACACACACACATACACACACACACACACACACAGAGAGAGAGAGAGAGAGAGAGAGGAGAGACCATATATTGAAGCCCCCATATTATAGAACTGACGTTATCATATTTGGAGGACTGAGTTAAATGAGGTCACTTAGGTGGACCATATAAGCCAGTTTGACTGATGTCCTTCCTTTTAAGGAGAAGAAATCTAGATACCAGGGAGACACACAGGACAAAGATCAAATGAAGTCACAGGGAGGAGTGGGTCACCTGCACACTGAGGCGAGTGTGAGAAGGCACCAATCCTGATGGCATCCTTGATCGTTTTTGTAGCCTCCACGCTGGGAGACAATACATTCCTATTGTTTAACCCACTCAGGCTGTGGAGTGGTCCTAAGAGACGAATGCAGAGTTGGAAGAAGTCTGGGATAGAAGAAACCAAGTTTCCATGTCCGGAAAGCTGACTTCCTGCCTTCATCTGTTGGGAACCCAAAGATAAGTTGGGCTATTTGTTCTGCCTCTGCCTTGAGTCCATGCTCTGCTTCCTGTTCCTATATCCATCTTGGATGCTCCTGTATCTCCCCCAGTTCGAATGCTCTCCTCTCTACTCTCTGATACATGACAATTTAAGAAGCAGTAGCATGAGAAAAGAGAGGTCCTGAAGACTTTATATCTGTATACAGGAAATCTTCCTTTTAGCTATCTTGAAGTCTTCTGTTAAGTGTTCGTGAATTACAGATTCCAGTATATTAAATGCCCACAAGAGTTTGTGAGCATTTAATGTTCGATGGCAGAACGTATTAGTTTCCCTGTGAGATCACTTCTACTGCACAGTGAGTCAGAAAGGAGGAGAGGAAGACATGACCTCTAGTGTTTTCTGCTAGCTTTAAGATCCATAAGTCTTCCACTCTCTGCTCAAAGTTTCATCTGCTCTTTTAGGGGAGCTCTCTCATGGATAGATCTGGGAGTCAGGCTAAGTGTATTCTGGGGATAGTGAATTCCAGTCTGGGTTTCATCTCTACAGATAGCTGCCCTCTAGATCATGGGTAAGGTCAACACCTTTGCCAAGAAGTCAAAAACAAAACTTCTTAACTAGCTTAGCAAGAGAGACATTAGATGTCCTCAGGCAACAACCTGGCAACCAAGAAAGACTTTTTGAATTTCAGAACGTTTGTCTATCTACTGGCTTGGACCCAGAATTCAATGAGGAGAGAAAAGAAACACTAAGATTATGATAGACTCAGAGATTATCTCCTTGGCGTTCTTTACAACAGCTGTCTGGCAGATGTTACACTGAGTCCTAGAGTACTTGAGAAACTTTGTTTTGAAGATCACATAGGGGAAATACCAGACAGATCTGCCCTCACTTTTTTTTTTTGTCACAGAATAAGAATTTTAACGATGATTTTACTTTCAGTGAGGTCATCCTGGAGATGACTTTTTCAGTTTTCATCACAACTGTGAGTTGGTGCCTACGGCCACTGATGTGTCTCCTTTCTTGCCTCA
This sequence comes from Grammomys surdaster, assembly GCF_004785775.1. Classification (NCBI taxonomy): domain Eukaryota; kingdom Metazoa; phylum Chordata; class Mammalia; order Rodentia; family Muridae; genus Grammomys; species Grammomys surdaster. Next base: position 2,466,336 of record NW_021620775.1, read on the forward strand.
CTATCAAGAAAAATAGACTAGACCACACTTTGTTTATTTGTTTTGAGACAGCATCTTTATGTCACATATGCTGACCTGGAACTCACTATATAGCACAGGCTGGCCTTGAACTCATGATCTTCCTGCTTCAGCCTCCCTAGTGCTAGAATTACAGGTGCATACCATCATGCTTGGCTTACAAAGGAGCACCAAATAAAAGAACTTCACCATGGGGCTGGAGAGATGGCTCAGTAGTTAAGAGCACTGACTGCTCTTCCAGAGGTCCTGAGTTCAATTCCCAGCAACCACATGGTGGCTCACAACCATCTGTAATGGGATCCAAGATAAACAAATCTTAAAAAAGAAGAACGTTGCCATGTGTCACTAAGAGACTGAATGAGAATGTTTATAAAATTGTGAAATATGTATTTGTTATAAATTAATATCTGTTTTCCTTAATTTTCTCTCTCTCTCTCTCTCTCTGTCTCTCTCTGTGTGTGTGTGTGTGTGTGTGTGTGTGTGTGTGTGTGTGTGTACAGAGAGTCAGGATATTAAATTATAGCAAAACAATGATCAGAATACAATAACTTGGTACAGGGCGAGGGTAGGAAGCTGTGGTAAAGGGCAAGCTTAGCATAGCAAGAATCTCTCACCATGTTCTTGTTCACATCAGAATTCCAGGAGAGTGGGAAAGAAGTCATATACCTTCGTGTACCATTTGTAGCCACAGGGTCCATGAACTCTGAGCACTTGCCTCCTTTGACATGTGACCACAGCGTGCTAAGAACTAGTGTGGTTGACATGGGGAGGGCCTCTGTGTGATGAGAGTTCCTCCCCGAGCCTGAGAAGGTGAGGAGAGCACAGCATGCTCTTTGTGAGGCCCTCCATGGGAAGGCAGGGCAGATCTGACAGGGGAAGGAGTGTGCCAGACCAGCGATGTGTCCCAAAGCCTGAGCTCCGATTTAGATCCTACTGGCTTTCTGTGTCACACACATACACACCCTCCCAGTTAAACAATGCAAGAATTTGTTTTCCAGGCCAGCCCCATAAAGGTTTTTTGGTAGGGCTGGAAGAGATGGCTCAGCCATTAAGAGCAGTAAGCTATTCTTCTAGGGGGCCTACATTCAGTTCCCAGCAACCATGTCGTGGAGCTCAGAATCACCTGTAACTCCAACTCCAGGGGATCCCAATGCCTCTGACCTCTGTGGATACCTACACCCACATGAACATTCCCACTGTGATGGTTTGAATATGCTTGATCCAGGAAGTGGCACTATTTGGAGGTGTGGCCTTATTGGACAGGTATGTCACTGTGGGCATGGGCTTTAATACCCCTGCTGCCTGGAAGCCAGTGTTCGCTAGCAGCCTTCAGATGAAGATGTAGAACTCTCGGCTCTGCCTGCACCATGCCTGCCTGGATGCTGCCATGCTTCCACCCTAATGATAGTGGAATGAACCTCTGAACCAGTAAGCCAGCCCTAACTAAATGTTGTTCTTCATAAGACTTGCATTGGTCGTGGTGTCTGTCCACAACAGTAAAACTCTAACTAAGACACCCACATACAGGTACACACATGCATACATAATGCCTCTGACCTCCGTGGGCACCCACACTCACAGGGGCAGACCCACGTATCCACACATGCGTACATAATTAAAAATAATAAAAAACTTTTTGGAAAGGTTGTTGATTAATATAGGAAATGTACTCTCTACCCCCCCATTGTTTGTATATATATGGTATGTATCGTAAACACTAATTGTGGGGAGTTTGTGTCTGACTGGAAAAATCACACTGTAATTTATGATGTTTCCAGGATCTAACTAATAATCTTTATACATTATTGCTTTTATTTCATTTTATTTTATTTATGTTATTTTATTTACTTGGGTGTTTTGCCTGCATGTATGTTTGTTTTAACACATGCATGCAGTGCCCGGTAGGGCCAGAAGGGGAAATGAAACCCTTAATACTGTAATGACAGACTGTTATGAGAAGTCATGTGGGGCTGGGATTTGAACCCAGGTCCTCTGGAAGAGCAGCCAGTGCTCTTAACTCTAGCCCCCTTGATAACAATTTTAACAAGAACTTTTGAAACATAGCAGTGTTTTGAACTGGGGCGCAGCCTGTTTCGCTTAAAGAGAAATGAAGGCCACTGTGGTCCTTGTGGAATGCTGTAGAAATACTACAAGCATCCCCCGAGCCTGGCATCTCCCTGAGAGAAAAGGGTTAAAGTAGCTGCAATCCATATTAGGGCCAGCTATATAGAACACTTGGAACGTTTCCAAACTCTTCATGCTTTTCACGGAGGACCGGGCCTGTGATGGGCGCATGCGTCCTCAGATGCATGGATTCACTTTCCTTCTCTGCGTTTGTCAGGCTATATCCGGCTCACTAACAAATTCAGTGGGTGTTGTAGAATTCTACCGGCATCAAGACAAAAGGAGCCTTTTGAACTTCCCCAGACAATGCTAAGTACATTAAGAAGAGGAAGAGAGGATGACGGGCAGAAGGGAGGGAGAGGAATAGAGAGTGGTTGAGGGAAGAAGCAAGGGTGAGCCTGACACTGACAGACGAAAAGAGGCATGCGCTGTGCATCAGGGAGCAGCAGAGAGGATATGGAACCAGACACAGGGAGGTATGCCGCTGGTTTTGGCTTTGTGCGCCTCACACTGAAGGAACATACATATCTGCTGGTTCCCTCCTAAGAATCCCAGCATTCACGCTGCAGAATTATATTCCTTAAAAAGCATCAATGAAAAGTGTTTTTTAAAGCGTTCCTTGGGATGGAAGCTATTTCAATATTTTAAGCTTACTGAAGGTAAAATGACAGAGCTGTTGTCAAGGGGAGGCTGAGGCAGCCATTTCCTGGAGGAGGTGACAAAGGCATGTTTGAAACCTGCTACTTTGAAGGCTTGCAAAAGTAATACAGCTCCCCTCTGGCAAGTCTGAACACCCTGGTACAGAGTTTCTACCCTAGAGAATTTGCTCCTTTATGATGGTAATGTAACCAGTAAAGTAAGACAATTCATAATACAATATCATTACCAATAATCTTCAGTTGCTACTCCTGTCTTATTAAGCATCAAGTCATGTTCTCTATGAAGGGTGGGTTCAAATCATCAGGTACGTGGACCTGTCCATTCTCCTCAGTCTCCTTCAGTCAGAATGGTTGTTCAGATTTCCCTGGTTGCCTGTAACTTTGGCACTTTGACTACTGCATATGGATTTTATGCAAATGTCCCTCAGTTTGAATTTGACTGATGTTCCCTTCTGACTAGATGAAGGTCATTCATCTTGGGCGAGAGGACCACAGTGGTGTTATGGTGTCCTTGTTATGTCTGTGAAGAGGGTGAGTGGTTTCAGTGTGACCCATTCCTTATGGGGTTATTCACTCTGACCATGCACTTAAGATGGTGTTTGTAGAGGTGTTTCAGGGTGAGGGCACTAATTTTCTCTGTGAAGTTTGTAAGAATTTGGGGGACGAAGGTGCCCTGAAACCATGCATATTTTGTGTTGCTAATAAAATTTTCACCGACTAGCTTCACTGCTTGCAGATGCTCTGAGATGAAATAATTATTTCTACATTAGTAACCAAATGATGGTTTTTTTTTTTTAATTTTCATCCATTCTTATTTGTGGATTGGAATTTTACTGTGAGGGAAAGCTCCTTTCTTTTCTAGTTTACTGTCCTCATGCGCAGTAGCATGGGCCTGCATGCCTATTTTACTCAGTGACTACAATGTATTATTAATATTATGGCTATAATCTGCGTTATCTCAATCTGCTAATGTCACTGTTTATTTTGATAGATTGTCTATGATTTGATTGGTGGGTACATTTTTGAGCTAGTTTTTTGTTTTGTTTTGTTTTTTGTTTTTTTGGTTTTTGATTTGGTCCCACTTTTTAAAAAGATGTGAGTCTTCCGAGTTTTGCTCTGCTGAGTTTAGTAGATTAGGAGCTCTTCACAAAGCCTGAGGACCTATATGCTACCAGCTCCTCGGCTTCCTTCATTCCTAGTTGTATCTCCTTGAGGGAGTGGTCCTTCTGCTCTAGGCTTAAAATAGAGGTAATTACTGCCTGCAGCCATCTGGAGCGGCTGTTGTGAAATTCAGCCTGAGGGAAGTGGAGACTATAATATACCTAACTCTCATTCCTAGAAACTTCTACAATCGTTGCATGCACTGACGTTTCGTGACGGCTTAGTCAGTTGAGGAGGTAGGATTTGGACCATCAGTGTACTTCTCTTGTTGGTAGCCTGAGTTTATTTCCATCCAGTGAGTGTGTTCTTCAGTGGCTCCTTCATGTCCTGGTGTCTGGGACAGTGAATGGCCAGATGCTTCCTGCAGAAATGCTTGGGTCTGGGAGCTGCAGAGCTCCACATAGCCAAGTCACTTCCTGGGAGGGTGAATCTCAAGTCCCCCTGGCTCTGGAGTGATATCTGCTTTATCTTTCCTTCCTCGAAAAGCCTCATCTGCAGCTGGCTCTGAGCCTGACAAACAGATAAAGGGAGGAGTGCAGAGACAAGAATTCAGTCAGGAATGTCCCCTGTGGCTTCCCAGGTGCAGGTGGCAGGTAGAGGTAAGAAGGACACTCAGAGTCAAATTCTGCAGTCTGGCTTTCCCCATCTTGGTTTTCAAGCCTTCAAGGGGTTTATGGCTACAGTGCCTGGCCTGGTCTCCTGCGGCTGCATTCCTCCTCGCTCTCCCACAGTTCAAACTTTGGCTGCTTTTGCTCTTGGTGGCCCAGCTTTGCCTTCCTACCGGCCTTACCTGTTCACTGCCCTTCATGTGCAAGCTTCCCCAAGACCTGCCCAACCCAAGACTTAAAAGGTAAGCTTGAAATGAATGAAAATGTGAATTAAATTCATCAAAAGGACGCATGGTGTGAGTCTTACTGATGAAGAAAAAAAAAAACAACTTATTTCCTTAGAAAATGATCCATAGTTAGCTCTTCCTAGATTTCTATGATGATTATTGGAACAATGTAGAAAAAAATTAGAAGCAAACAATTTATGTAGTGCAACTACACATTCAGGAACAATATTTCTTTAAAAAAATTAAAATGTTAAAAATAAAAAGCCAGGCAGTGGTAGTGCACACACCCTTTGATCCCAGCACTCAGGAGGCAGAGGCAGCTGGATCTCTGAGTTTGAGGCCAGCCAGGTTTACGGACTGATTCCAAGACAGCCAGGGCTACATAGAGAAACCCTGTCTTGGAAAACAAAAACAAAAACCCAAACAAACAAAAAAGATATTTGGTGTGAGCATGCATTTCAAGATGTTTAAAATGACATAGGGGGCTGGCAAACTGGCTCAGTAGCTTAAAGAGAGTGTGGCCAAGCTTAATGACATGAGTTCAATCCCCAGCACCCACAAAGTAGACAGAGAGAACTGACTCACAAACAGTGTCCTCTGACCTCTACAAAAATACACTAAATTAATGCAAATCTTTAAAACTACCAAAATGACATGGACACCTGGAAAGTTGGCTCAGTGGCTGCTTTTCCAGAGGTCAAAGGTTCAATTCCTGGCACCCACATGGCAGCTCATAACTATCTGTACTTCCAATTCTAGGGAATCTGGCGCCTTCATAGATATACATGCAAGCAAAATTCACAGAAAAATAAATAAATCTTTAAAATGAAAAGAAAATCATTTAAAAATTGGGTGGTGGTGGATGGGGGCTCAGGATGTACTACCTGCTAAGAGCATTTGCTGTTCTTTCAGAGGATTAAGGTTCAATTCCCAGCACCCACATGACAGCTTCTTACCATATATAATTCCAGTTCCAGGGGATCCTATGCCCTCTTCTGAACTCTTTGGGCACTAGGAATGTACACGAGGCATAGACATCTGTGCAGGGAAAACACTCCTACCCCTAAACAAACAAACAAACAAACAAATAAGAGACAAAAACATGGAACCAGGCTTGGGAGTACACTTTTACTACTCTGTTAGTCAAGGGACTGAAGCAGGGGGATGTCAAGTTTCAGTACAACCTGAACGTCATAGTTATTTCAAAGTGAGGCTGGGCTATAGAATAAAACCCTTCCTCAAAATAAGACGAAATGCACAAAAGAAAAAGATGTGCAGTGTGGATTCCTCCACTCAGACTTTCAAGGGTTTGCATGAACCCAGCTGTAGGTGCATAGTAAGTCCATATCCCGTAGAGCAAAACTAAAGAGGCCGAATAGCACAGTTCTGCAGAGAAATGAGAGCCTTAGACTGAACTGAAACTGTGGGATCAGCCCCTAGATGGTCCCCTGTGAAAAGAAACAATTACCAAACAAACAAACAAACTCTTTTGGCTCTCATACACCTCTAGACAGGCTCCCCTCCCCTCCCACAACCCAGGATGGGCAGACCTCAAGATCTCTCTCCACCCTAGGCTCTAAGGCTGTGCACCTCCCTGAGCTTGGATTCCCAGTGTTATTTATTTAGATTGTTACTTTTTACACAGTTCATAATCAAGGACTCAGCCTCTCTCATGCCTGGTGTCTCCTCTGAGAGGAAGCAGGCCAGTCAGGTTTTGTGAGCTGGCATCCCTCACTGGTCAAAACATAATTGAGGCCCTGCTCTGAGGACCATCTAGAGAGAAAGGCAGGCTTCCTTCTCAGTCCATTAGTGTGCCAGTCAGTAGTTTCTACCTTTTTTTTTTTTTTTTTTTTTTTTTTTGGTTTTTCGAGACAGGGTTTCTCTTTGTAGCCCTGGCTGTCCTGGAACTCACTCTGTAGACCAGGCTAGCCTCGAACTCTCGAACTCAGAAATCCGCCTGCCTCTGCCTCCCAAGTGCTGGGATTAAAGGCGTGCGCCACCACCGCCCGGCTAGTTTCTACCTTTAAGAATTCTATCTAAGAAAGAGCAGGAGGAAAAGATATTTTGCTGAGGTGTGGTGTTAGTTTTCCAGGGTTACTAGAATAAATTACTATGATCTAGGCAGCTCAGCCCAACAGACCTTTATTCTGAAATAGTCCCGCCATCCAGAAGTCTGAAGCTAATTGTTTATAGGGTCACAGATTCTCCCCAAAGACTGTCACAAAGAACCTTCTTTTGAGTCTTTGTGTTCTGCTGGCTGTAGAGTCTCTTGATCTCATGATGGAATCATTCCATCCTCGCCTCTGACATCAGCTTTTCTCTTCAAAGAACACTGGTCACTGGGACTAGGCTTCATCTAGCAATCCAGGATAATCTCATGAAGACAGCTTTAATTTAATTACATATGCAAGTACTCTTTTCAAATAAGAGTCTACTTGTGCATTCTTGGACATATCTTCTTAAGAGGTCACCATTTAATCCTCTATATGTGGCATGATTGATTGGCCCCTTGGCCTTCCCCTAAGTTCTAGGGGACCCTGCTGATAGTGGCTACAATGGGACCCAGTTGACAGTGAAAGCAAGAGGAGAGAAGGTTTCAAAAAGATGTAGGAAGAGTCCACGTGACCCTGCTGACTACCACTCATCCTAGAATTTGTGACGTCACAAGTTAGTGAGGACCATGCTGGACATTCACGTTTCTCTTTTTCCTAGGGATGAAGATGGGTTGGTAAATTAGGTTTGGCTCTGCTGTAGGGATAACTAAGTCTCCAAATCCCAAGGTTTATAATGCTGAGAAGGCTTTCTTGCCTGAGGCCCTACAGGCTGACTACAGCCGGCCTCTAGGTCACCTTCACTGTATGGCCTGGCTGATGGAGAGATGGATCTGAGATAGGGCTGACCTTGAGGCAGGAAGGAGGGCTCTGGCTTAGGTTTCTATTGCTGGGAAAACACCATGACTAAAAGCAACCTAAGGAGGAAAGGGTTTATTTCACTTTACAATTTATAATCAATCACTGAAAGAAGTCAGGACAGGAACCTGGAGGTGGGAGCTGATGCAGAGGCCATGGAGGAGTGCTGCTTACTGGCTTGTTCTTCATGGCTTGCTCTGTTTGTTCCTTTACATACCTCAGGACCACTGCCCAGAGGTGGTACCACCCACAGTGGGATGAGCTTTTCCACGTCAATCATCAACCAAGAAAATGTCCCATAGGCCAATCTGATGGAGGCATTTTTTTTTTTTTTAATTGAGGCTCCTCTTCTCAGCTGATTCTACCTTGTGTCAAGTTGTCAAAACAAGCATGTACTCTCAATGTGGCCTTCACAGGTGCTGCGGGAAGATGGGCTGCTGAGATGCCATCTGGCTTCCCTCGATGCTTATTCTCCCAAGTGTGTTAGGCAACGTCCTAGTCCTGTGTTTTCTGCATGTTTTGACCGTACCCCTGGCTTTCTCCTTGGTCACTCTATTCCCATGGGCTGCATTCCCCTTCTCCTGGGAAGGAAAACAACTGAGTTATAGTTCCATGCTGCCTATCTGCAGAACTGCTTTGGGGCGGGGGTTGGGGGGATGCTGCTTCCTAAACAAAAGCTCAAATGGGTGCCTAAATCAATCATTTCACAGCATCCGTCATCGACTTACAGAGGCTTTTAGACATAGTCAAGGCCTTTCCTCAGATGCTTGAAGCCAATTAAGCCTAAAGGACCCTGGAGAGATGCAAGTTCAGTTTCTTTTCTTTTTTTCTCTACATTGTTAAGAAAAATGACATGGGTTGTGTGTCTGGTGCATGTGTACCTTCTGGAGCTAGGAACCCACCGCTTATGTCAGAGTCCCAAAGGCTTTACAAACCCCAGAAAATTAAGGACCAGGATGTCTAACCTAATCTCTTCATTTAACTGTTGACCCCAGAACTGAAGTATGGTTCCTTGTGCCAAACGGACTGATCTTATTTAGTACGACTCCATCCAAAGCTTTGTCCCTGAATCTTGCTCTCAGTAAGCTAATTTCTCTACCGTTACAATCTACTTTGGGAGAGAGGAGGATGCTTGGGCAAGTTACATTGCCTTTTAAAGCCACAGGGGTATCGTTTGGTGCATTCCTGCCCCAGCAATTATTACCTTCTGAGAGCCTGCCGAGCTGCCTCCTGCTTTCCCTTTGGTCTCCGTGGGGACTCGTTATGTTTCCAGCAGGCAAGTATGAAATTGTATAGTGCTGGCTTACCAGAAGGGTTTGCTACGGGAATTTCACAGACAGAACTGCTTCTCTTAAAGGAATTTACATCCCATGTAGCAGAATAGGGAATGGTTGTGGCAGATGATGGTAATAGGAACTGTATTAATATTACATGTCTGCTAGGCAGAGAACCAATGGGTCCTAATAGCATAGATCTATATCAGCACCCCCACCACACGAAGTCTGGTTGGGGGGCAGTGGTATTTCCTCTTTACAGATTAAGAAAACACAGGCTCAGTGTTTTCTTATTCTCCAGAGCAGGAATCCTTTATTATTATTATTATTATTTCACGCACACTGGTGTTTTGCCTGCACATATATCTGCGTGAGGGTGTGAGTTACAGACAGTTGTGAGCTGCCATGTGGATGCTGGGAGTTGAACCCTGGTTCTCTGGAACTGCAGCCAGTGCTCCTACCCCTGAGTCATCTCTCCGGCCCCTAGAACAGGAATTCTTAACAAGATCCCTGAGGTTTCAGGTGACCGGGGATTCCTGAAGAGATCTGCAAAGGTCATTGATTTGTCCTTGGGTTGCAGGGTGGGTGTGGTTTTCCTCTGTAGAGTTCTGTGATTGTCAATGATTCGGAGCCACCCTAGTGACCCCCAATCTTGTAATTAGTAATACTAATTAGTAAGTATTATGCTTGTCTATGAATCCCTCTCCCCACGGCATCTGTGTGGAAAGCTTGCTATCCAGCCTGGTGGGCTACACTTGAAAATTTATTGAATCCTGAGGCCTTTGACTAACTCGTGGATTAATCCACACTTGATGGAGTCATTCTACTATGGCATTTTGGGAGGGACAGCCTCGTTGGAGGAAGCACATGCCCTGGAAAGAGATACGGTTGTCCTAACCCTTCCAGTTTCTCTTTACTCCCTTATGTTCATGTTTTACGTGAGTAGCCTTTCCTTCCCGGTGCCCTTCATCCATGATGCTTTTGCCTTGGCATAAACTTAAAGCAATGCAGTCTGCTGACCATGGAATCCCTGAAATCAAAACAACATAACCAAAATAAGACAAAAACTTTCCTCCCTATAAGTTGCTCCTGTCAGGCATCTTGTCATAGTGTTGAAACAGCTAACACGGCCTACATTCTGAAGTGTTTTCTCTGACTGCCAACCTTTTTAATAGTAGGCAAAATCAGATGCAAGAACAAGTTTTGGAAGAAACCAGTTCACGTGTTTCCTTACCTATCTCTGTTCTGCAAAGTTGAAAGTCTTGCCTCATCCCAAATACTCCTCCCCACCCCCACACCCGTGTACAGCAGAGTCCCTGTAACGCAGAGTGGGAAGTAACCTCTAAAGTCTTCCTGCTACACAGACAGAGAAACTAAGGCCCAGAGAGTGGCTCGTGTCCAGATGCTAAGCCAGTGACGAGTCCTGCCCGGGGCTTGTTCCTTACTAAGGACTTAACTCCAACCATGATTGAAACCTCTTGCCAATATTTCTCAACAAATGACGGTACAATGTGACTCATTTTTGACATTATGCAAATGAAGGAAACAAGACTGAGTGCCCTTCTGTCCAGAGAGCAGGAAATGAAGGCTGTCTGGGGCCGCATGTTCCCAGGGACATACAGTGTCACAAATGGGGTCTGGAAGAACCAGGCCTTTGTTCACGGCCGACTTCACTGAGTTCCTCTTCTCAGCCGTGACTAGCAGGATTGGCACCCAACTCATTCTTCCAGCATCAGCCAGAGGACACTTAGATTGTCCTCTGCCACCAGAGACTGCCTCCCCCCTCAACTCTGCCCCCACTGAAGGCAGCATTAGCGCTCTCTGGAATAGATGTTTCAAGCCAATTGGTGCCTCCCTCCCATAGGAAGCAGAGACATTTGCCACAACGGAGGTTATATTTTTGCTCAGTGAAGTGCTGAGTCGAGGCTGTTTGAGTTTATTGGCGTTTATATTTTAGCTCCTCCACCCCCACCCCCACAGGATAACAGGAGTTGCTGTGAGGGAGAGTCCTGTGCTCACCTCAAGCAGGGATCAGTTATGGAAACTCTTCCAGCTCTGGCTTCTTTCAATTAGGCAAAGCAGTGTTTTTCATCAGAGTTAACTATGGTGAGACAGTCCAGAAATGGAAGAGTTTATAAGGACGATAGTGCTTTCCAGAGACTAGGTGAGTGAGAGTGGGGGTGGACATGGGGGTGTAGTGGGGGTGGGGGAAGGGAGCTTTTAGAGAGCACCAGACACATGAAGAAACTCTGGTCCAGGGAGAAGCAAAGGCTGGGAGGTCACAGAGCCAGGTGGCTGCAGCTGGACCAGAAAGACTGAAAATTGGGCATTAGTGCTGAGCTGGCACATGCTGTGCCCAACACCTGCCTTTCTAGACGTCTTCATACTCCTGAAACAGACCACAAGTTTGTTTTCAAGAGGTACTATTGGTTAATGTCGAGACCCACCAAGAAAAGAAAAATGTCGAAGACTGGGGGCTGCAGGAGAGGGCTTAGTCCTTAAGAGCTCATAATGCTCTTGCAAAGGGCCTGAGTTCGGTTCCCAGCATCCATAGAGGCAGCTCATAACCATCTACACTCCTGCTCCAGGACAGCCGATGCCTTAGCCTGTGACACCTGCATTCACGTGCACACGTATACACGCAGACCGGCATGCATGTGCATAATTTAAAATAAAAAATAAAGTTAACATTTTTAAGGACTGAAGGATAAAAGATGTTGACTAGCTTGTCAGGTGCCTTTGAACACATTCTCCCGGGGCGGGGGATAGCTTGTCAGGTGCCTTTGAACACATTCTCCCGGGGCGGGGGATGAGTTGGGAAGACCCCCTTCCTTCCCTGTCCATCAGAATCTTTACTGTTCCTCCACCTGAGTCAACTGGACACAGGCCTGCCTGGCACCCTGCGCTTCTCCTGTGGCCTGACTGTAACAGGCTATCCAAGCAGAAGGGGCTACTTCTCTGGATCACCTGCCATCAGAGACTTTCAAGCCTTTCTTCACCCCTCCCTTCCCGGCTCCAGCCCGGGTGTTGTGCAAGAGCCAGAGGAATTTGTGATAATGGAGCCACATGCCCAGGCTCAACCCAGGCCCAAGGAACTTGACCTGAAGCAGGAGGGTAAGCAAGAACACTCCTAGCTCCCAGGCCAAAAGGGTGGCCGGCAGCCACAAGGAAACTCCTAGTCCTTCTGAATGCTGCCAAGGAGGAGGAGGCTTACATCCTTATTTATAGCATTGCGATCGCAGGGGTTGGGATGATGGGGGTTGGGGGAGTTACTCAGATCCCTCTTGAGCTTGGCGCATGATTCATATCCCCTCGGGAGCTGCGGGCCGAGGCAGGGCGTGCGCTCAGGCAGCCTCCGGCCAGCCGCACACTCCGGCCCGCTCGTTTATTTATGGTGCTTTATCAGGGGCTGTGCACCGCGGCGATAAAGTTTATGAAAAGAGGCGGCGTCTCCGGCGGCGGGCTGGGCCCGGGCGCTCCTTTCCCACACTGATTAGGATCAGCCGGGACTTTAGAAGCGGCAGTTAAGGATCAGGGTGCCGGGAGCTGGCTCGCCTTCCTGCCGCGCCCAGCCTGGCCGGCTGCTGGCCCGCGTGGGTGGGAGGTCCGCGCTGTGACCCGGCACGGGGCGGGCGCAGGGCAGCCTGGAAAATCCAGCGCCCAGATCCCAGCTGAAGCCATGGCAAGGGGCTCAGGACCCGTTTGTCTTCTGAATGTGGCAACTCCGATCCCGTGTTTTTTTTTTTTTTTTTTTTTTTTACTTTTCCACCTCCCGATTCTTTTCGTGTGCGTTTACTCTCCCGGTGCATTTGGGCCCATTCCCTTCCGAAGTCTCTGCTGTGAGAATACCTTTAATCGCTTGCAGAGATAAATTCAGGATTACTAGCTCCGGTCTTGGCCTCTCAGAGTCGCAAAGGTGGATTACAGAGTAACCGCAGCCTAGGGTTATCAGGCTCCAAAGCAGGCACCGAGGCTGGCGCTTGCTTCAGTCTTACTGACTTCCTTAATCTGTGGTGACCTCAGGAAGGTGACTCTCCTAGCCAGAACATTTCACTGAGTGATATGAAATGACTCAGAAAGGCAGTGGCTGAACTTCAGTTGGACCTTAGAGGCAGGAAGTGAGGCTCGGTGGTAGAGTCCTGGCTCAGGGTTTGATTCTCCAGTACTCCCCACAAAAAAATAACCTGAGTAAATAACCTGAATAAGTAGACTCAGAGCCCACGTCTGGATTCCCCTACCTTGCTGATCAGGACGATTATCCTGTCTGAGAAGGTCACAGGTGTTAGGGTGTTGAAAACGGGTGTGTGTGTGTGGGGGGGGATGGGGGTCATGTATTCATTGTCAGCCTGACTGGTTTAGAATCACCTAGGAGATTGGCTGGGGCTTTCGAGGATGCTTCCAGGGAGGCTTAACTAAAAGAGGAAAGACCCATCCTGAATATGAGCAGCACCCTCCTATGGGTTGGGGGCCTGGACTGAGCATGAAAAAGAAGCAAGTTAAACACTAGCATCCATCTTTGTTTTCTTAACTGAGATGCAAGGTGATCCGTGCGCCCCCATTGCCCTGCCTTCTGTGTTCTGATGGCATTCCTTCAAAGCAGGGCCAAAGTGAACCCTGCTTCCTTAAGCTGCGTTTGCTAGGTATTGCATCATAGCAAAGAGAAATATAACTGACAGAACTAGATGTTCGCTGGACATGGTGGTGGGAAGGTAGGCGTTTCAGACAGAACAAGCCCTGCGTAAAACCGACTCTCAGGGGCAAGCTGCTTTCACTTGCTTCTCTAAGGAGTGGGAGGGCAGAAGGCCAGCGACTCTGACTTCTGTGACCGTGGGGTTGCCTTCATTGACTGCTTCCTCAATCTGGAACGTTCTGCTTGCAGCTACTGAAATCCCACCACCTCAGATGTCTAACAGTCATCTGATCTCTCCTTCTGATCCCTCCCAGACTCAGTCTTTATCTCTCTAAAATCAATCCTTCCTTTTGCCTCCCTCATGCCAAACCTGCCTCTCTGCCTCGGGGCCCTTTGGAGTTGGGCTCCACATGGCTATATTACTAAACTGCTCTGGTAAAGTCCTCCCCTTCATACTTGCTTTGACCCAGGCCCAGCTTGCTATTGTACACACAAGAGGTGTTTGCTAACTGTGGTTGGTGAATACATAGATAGCTATGTGCATTGTGGGGGAACATCTCATCTCACAGGTGTCATATTTATTCCTTCATGGATTTCAAGACCAGGCAGGCTAAAAATGGTCGTCTGTGTCCCCACCAGGGAAGGCCTAGACCACTCTGCCAAGAGAACACAGACTAGAACAGGCCTAGCAACCAGGTTGGCTGAGCCTAAGTAACCCAAGCTGCTAGCCCTTAAAATCCCTCCAGACAAGAAACAGGATTAGTCCCAGGGCCTGGACCTAGAGACGAGTCAACAAACGGAAGTCATGTTGCCCTAGTTATGGGGGAGAACATTGTGAGGGCTGAGAGCCAGGCCAGCCATTGTGCAATCCATTTTGAGTGCAGTGAACCATTCCAGGGAGCCAGGGCATGCCGGACATTTGCTCCTACGGGTACGGCATCAGCAAAAGGCACTTTCTAGGCCCATTGTTTAGGGGGTTAGGGTTGTATATTGTTCTTTTTTTGATTTTTTTAAACTAGATTTTTAGAAGATTAATTGAAAGAGTAATATATAAATATACATTCAAAAGTAGAATTAGGGGCTGGAGAGATGGCTCAGCAGTTAAGAGCACTGGCTGCTCTTCCAGAGGACAGGAGATTCATTCTCAGCACCCACATGGGGGCTCGTAATTGTAACTCCAGTTTCAGGGCATCTTGATGCCTTCTTTTGACTTCTATGAATATCAGGCATGAACAAGGTGCACAGACATGCATACAGACAAAAGATTCATAAAATAAAAGGGGGAGTCAGTTTTGATTTAATAGGAGTCAAATTCAAAATAAAATAATCTGGCACTTGGGAGGCAGAGGCGGACCTCGTGATCACTATGAGTTCAAGGGCAGCTTGGTTGGTCTATGTAGCAAGTTCTGAGTCAGTCAGGACTACAGAGTGAGACCCTGTCTCAAACAATGAGCCAAGACAACCGTTATACAAAGACAATTTGTTTGGTTATACAAAGACAATTAATTCTGCGCTCAGTCATATACTGCTTAAGTAATCACCCCCCTCCAAAGTACAAGTTCTCATCACTGAGAGCTTCTTCAGAGCTTGGCATGAAGCTTAGTTGTTATGCAAGCCTAGGCTATGTGAGACACACACACCTCCCTCTCTCCCTCTTTCTCTCTCTCTCCTTTCTTTTTTAAAAGATTCGATGTTTTGTACTTTTATGATGATCCTAAAAGTTCTTATGAAGTTGATTCACCTGTAGGCAGTGTTTCCATGACAATATGGAGTTGAGGATTACAGGTCACTGGTTTTGAGAATCGTAGACCTAGTCTTTCTTGTTCTGAATGATGTTAGGTACGAAGACAGCGTGGATTACTATGGTTTAGACATCATCCTTACTATCTAGACAAGGCAGGTGTGAATCAAGGACAGTTGAAGAAAGATCCAAGGAGGAGTCACAGCTGGCCACAGCTTGGATAGATACTGTTAAGCCATTTCAATAAGTGCCAGTAGACTGTCAGGATGGCTCACAGGGTGATAACTGGTGGAGACACAGCAATTATTTTGTGGATAGATGCTCACTGAAGTATTTATGAATGTTCTGTGGTTGCTCTGCTATCTTACATTTTGGGGAGGAGGAGTCATTGAGATGCGCAGGAGAACCAGAGCATCCTCATGCAAGATCAAGTAGAGGTGGCTCTGCCCAGCCTCTGTGCAACCAACATCATCCAGTCTAGAGAAGGACAGGCTACAAAGAGATTTAATGTTGAGGCCCATATCAAAGTAAGCTCACTTTTCTTAGGTTCTTAAGTACCAATGACCTTCCAGGGGTACTACACCCCACAGCCTTCTTAAAGCAAAGGGTTGCTAGGCCCAAGGATCCCTGGGGCCTTGTCCTAGGGGGCTGTCTAGCCACTTGAGACAGTCTTTTTTCCCTACTGTGTGATGGTCCAGTATGTGCTCTGCTTCACATAAGATCTTACTAAGCAGTCTTTCCAACTTTGTCTCATGGTCTCATAGCTCTCGATGGGACTTAGGTAGAAGTCCAAAGCTTGTGTGACTAAAGGATACTGAAATCAGTTGCTCTTCCCCAGCATCTAAGACTGTCTGGATTAACTGGGGCTCTGTCTCCTGTCCCAAAGCACAGACTCCTTCCCAGGAGACGAGGGCTTCTCTCACAGCTGTCAGACATGCTCAGACATGTCAGAACCCAGCTCAAGTTCAGCCTCGGCTCTGGATTTACCCTAATAATAACCGGCAAGTGTTCAGATGTTTTGACAAAAAGATTTTAATGAACTGTTCTACAATGAAGGCCAAACAGGAGGCACTGAATACAGACTGTGACAGGGAAGGATTTTAGTCTCTCTTCCCTCTGTCCATCCTTTTTAGCTTCCTTATTTTCTTTCTTTCTTTGTTTCTTATTTTTAGTAGTTCTAGAGATTGAAGTGAACCTCAGGCCTCATGCCTGCTAGGTACTGAGCTACATTCCGAGGGCATCTTCTTCCTTGCCCCTCTTTGCTTTTGACACTGGGTCTCACTGAGTTGCCCAGGTTGACTTTGAACTCACTGTGTAGCCCAGACATCCATGAACTTATGCTCCTCCAGAATCAGCCTCCTAAGTAGCTGGGATTATAGACTTGTGCCACTACACCAGCCAAAGCATTTCTTATATGAGTGTGATCATAAGGCAAATTATTAGTGTCTCCTCGGGTCTAGCATTTTCTTGCTATCAGAGCGAGTTCAGCCCTTGGGGCTCCTGGCGTGAACTGAGGTATTCCAGTTTTAAAATAGAATATTCCTGGTCCTTTCCTTAATTCAAGCCACATGAGTGTTCCATGGAGGGTTTTTTCCACACTTTTTTTTCTTACGTCTTAAACGTTTACACCTGCAGGCAACAAAACTAACGAACAAGCAGTAAACAGATATGAATGAGGAAGGCTGGAAATTACGCTGGCTTGATGCTCTTTTTTAAAGAACATGTGTTTGAGGTTTTATGTGGCTTACCCACAATGCAGACATCTCTTCTGTTCATAGGAGGGAGAGAAACAGACCACTGTTCTCAGGTGTTCCTGTGTTGGAAAGCGTGGTGGCTTTTATTTCTCTGTCACCCGAAAGCCCACTTGAATGCTATATTGTATGCTGGGGTGGAGGACTGGCTTTCTTCCCCTTACCTCCTAACTCTGCTGCTTGCAGCATGGCCTGGACTGACTTTCCACCTCTGCCAGACTAAAGATAACTTCTCCATCTGGGGTATTACCCACGGGCTAAATTTATTCTCAAGGGTGAGTTGGGGCTACCCTGACCTGTGACTCTGGGCAAGCACTAGGGACACTCTAAGTCAATTCGAGAGGTCCAACGAACGGAAGGAGAAGAGGGGATGAAAGATCCAGAGAGGGATTATTGAGAAGCTGCCAAAAAGACTTCAGAGGAAGAGGGACACACCCGTGACACCCTGTGATTTGAGAATAAGCCTTGTGAGCCTGCAGGATTTGACTGCTCCTGGCAAAGAGTTTCTTAGCTGTCAGCTACAGTGTTAGTGTAATACAACCCCAGAAGGAAAAGCCCAGTGTTAATCAGGGCTCAAGAAGTCAGTGGACTTGATGTACAGAATGGGGTATTTAATTTTATGATGTGGCTATGGGTTACATGGGAGACTAATAAAAGAACTCCATAAACTGCGGCTTGCAGCAATGGGGTTCTAGCTTCTGCCAGAGGGGCAGCTCGGCTCAGGAGTGGTTTCAACCCGGAGCTGCTCTCTGGTTGGTATGTACACGTGTGGTCACTCCGGTTCTGAAACTATAGCAACCCTTCTGTGACCATCATTAAGGAACTAATGCTCTCAGCTGCCCTTAGGGCAGCCCTGCTGCCCCAAGCTGTCCAGCCCTTACCCTAGACATGCTGCCTTCAGACTCAGCCCTATACGCTATGTCTCTAATGCTACCTCCCTCTTGAGAGGCTAACACCTCTGCAGAATTTTTGTCTGCCCTTTAAATATCGCCGGTCCTGCGAAAGCATCTCTTTCCTGGGGCTAGACCTTCCAGATGCCTGTGGGACACAGGTCCACAAGACTCTCCTGTACTAATTCCACAGCACCTATGGGCTTTCCTGCGGAGTCCTGCAAGGGCACACCCAATCTTTCCCTTGACTCATACTTGGCAGTCTCGAAGGGGAACTTTAACAGGCCCGGAGATGACCTCAGGGCAGAGGGACACTTTTGGAAGAATCAGACAACTTTGCATCATATTGCCTAACTGATGCCATACAGTTGGAATCAGAAGGATACTTGCAAAACTTTGAGCTCTCTCTACAGCCAATACAATCCTTTCTATGTCACTGTCTCAGGAGACTGACAACTCCTTCTGGGCCACACCCATTGCCACAGAGCATAGCTCCTTAAAACGAAATCTGTATGAACCAGCAGGGCCCCAAGATCTCCTAAAGCCCTTCTGTTGAATGGAAATCTTCCCGTACACCTAGAACTTCAGTCTCCAGTCTAGATAGAATTATTGCAAATCCCAGGACGGCCGTAACACAGCAGAGCAGTGTTATATAGCGCTGTGTTATCAAGTGAGCAGAGAATGATTTTAGCCAACCAGAGTTTGTTGAGCAGCTCCTAAGTGCCTGGTGCTGGGATCAGAACAGTCAGGAAGTGATTCTGTCCTGAGAGATCATACAGGACTCTTGTGCTCTTCTCGGATGTTGAGAGGAAACCTAGGGCCTTGGGTGATCCTTGTCTCTGAACTTCGTTCCTGGCTCAGCGTCATCCTAGGCGGGGTCCTTCCTGGGTGACTCTGGTCTTTTGCCTCCACAGGTTATCAATAGCCTGGAGAGTCCACTGAGAAGATGGGAGCTCATTTTATAGACTCTGGAATGGACATGCCAAGCTTTGATTAACCATCTCCTCCATTCTGGAAACGTCTATGAGAGTCCAACAGTGTCTATTTCTCATGTGTTTTGCTGAGTGAGCAACTGGGTAGAATGATTAGTTTGACTTTCATCAATAAGAATTACTAAATGATGTAGACAAGAAAAAGACATGTTATTTATAAACCTAGCATCTATTGATAGCAATGTGGTATTTACCCATGCAGACATTTTTGTTTTGTTTTTATCTAATGTGCCTGTAGATGTGGGAGACTTACACACATAACACATCCGTATACACTGCCTTTCAACCGGTTTATTCCCTTATAAACACAATTTTAATTTGAATTGCATTTTTATTTGTTTATTTATTTGTGTGTGTGCATGTACAACTATATCACAACATGTATGTGGAGATCAGACGACAAATTGGTTCTTTCCTTCTACCTTGTGGGCCCTGAGGTTTTAAATAGGATCGTCAGGCTTAGAGGCATACAGCTTCATCCACTTGGCCGTCTTACTGGCCCATAAACACAATTTTAAAGGAAATCCAATGAGCCCGGGATATTTCTTTAACACGTACAGCTTTGAAGATTTTTTTCCCCCAAAGAAATCAGGAAAACACAAGTTAAATCATTTCAGTAGTAAATAAGGAATCAGCCAGGGCCAACAGATCAAGTGTGTCTGTTCTATTAAAAGATATTTGGGGGGTTGGGGGGAGGTGTCTAGGTAGACTCCTCACCTGATAGTTAATTTTCCTGGTGGGACCGATGGAGGTAGACCCTGGAGAAGTGAGGGTATGTTAGACCTTTTGTTGCTGTGACAAAATACCTCAGAAAAACTGAAGTGGGGAGATTAATATTAGCTCAGAGCTACAGAGGTTTCGGTCCATAGTTCTGGGTCTCTTGGGTCCGGGCCTGTGATGAGAAAGGGCATCACGGTAACACTCAGCCAAACCTACTCACTTTGTAGACAGGAAGCAGACAGAAAGAATGGGATCAAGGATGAGGCCTAACTGTCAAAGGCAGAGTCACTTCCTCCAGCTAGGTCCCAGTTCCCAAAACAGTGGCGCCAGCTGGGGACCAAGCATTCAATACACAAGCCCAGGGGAGGGAAGCTGTTTGTATTTACACCACTATGGAAGGCTATCCCAGGTTTGATGGAGATTGGACAGAGATAGCTGGGCTGGGGGTTTCTTCTCTGGGTACCAGAGGCTGGAAGGCTTACGGATGATGCTCACTGTGGTGAGACCTATGGGCCTTTCACATTCATGGCCCCAGAGGAAAGGTCAGTCAGCATTTGTGCTGGACTACCCTCACCAACTCAGCTGAGAAGAAACTGGACATGAAGAGACAGTGGAGCTCCCCATCCTGAAGCCTCCATGAGAACTGGACAGGCCCTGTGTGCTACTGCTGAACTGAAGGCCCGTGAAGCAATTCTTTCTGTGGTGGTTTAAAAAGAGAACAGCCTCCGGGGCTCATCTGTTTGAATACTTCGTCACCACCAGTTGGTAGAACTTGTCTGGGAAAGATTAAGGTGACACCTTGATCTTTGGAGGGGGTGTGTCACTGTTGATGAGCTTTGAGTTTTAAAAGACTCTTATTATCCCTAGTGTGCTCCCTGGCTTGTTTGTGGATCAAGATGTAAACTTTCAGAAGTTCTGGTCACCATGTCTTCACTCAGCCATCATGGACTCTAACCCTCTGAAATCATAAGCCTGGTGCTTTGGTAAGTTGTCTTTGTCATGGGCTGGAGAGTTTGCTCAGTGTTTAAGGGCTAAAGAGTGGTTGTGAAAGACACGGGTTTGATTCCCAGCACCCACATGGAGGCTCTCAGCCTCTGCAGGCACCAAGCATGCATGTGGTTCATAGACACACGTGCAGGAAAAATACTCTTAAATAATAAAAGTAAACCTGAATTTTTAAAGTTGTTTTGGTCATGGTGTTTTATCACTGGAAAAGAAAAGTGACTAAGACACATTCCTATACTGGCAGGTTCCCCCCTACACCCTACCCTTGGCTTATGGAACTTCCGGGGCTGAGCCATAGAGGGCAGTAATGTCTCCATAGTGATGTAACATATGATGCAGTGAGGGGGTACCTGGTGGGCCCATGTCAAGGGCTCTCCCTGAGAAATCATGCCATGCAACAGGTCTGGTATAAGGGGGTGGGGGTATTTGGGGGAAGGGAAGGGAGTGAGGGCTTATGAGAAAGGGTAGAGGCAAATGAGTAGACATATAGACAGACAGACAGACAGACAGACAGACATGATCAGAGCCATGCAGGAGGATGAGAAGAGGATGGTCACAGAGAAGGACAGAAGGACAGAAATGGGAAGAGAGAGACTAGCCAGGAACATGTTAGGACACAGAGTGAGCTGGAGTGCGGGGCAGTCCTTTTATACGCAGCCCATCCAGCGCACCGGCTGCAGCAGGAGATGTTCATGCCCTTGCTAAGTCCCTGGGAGGAGCCTAGTGGAATTGCCTGGAAGCTAACACATGGAACTCACGAGGCCAGGAGAGAAGAAGAGAAAGCCACCAAGAAAACAATGCTACCAGAACATTCAAAAAAAAAAATCAAAAAATGTAAAAGGCATCCTAGAACTCAGGTGCCTCCTAAACTAAAATAATCTGTTGGGTGAGTTAAAAAAGATGTGGCTTTGAAAGCCAAGCGTAAAAGTAGCCCAGTCATAGAAACCAAATCAAGAGATCAAAGCCCAGGAAACCCGATCGGGGGACCTAAGATGTCCATATGGAGTTGCAGAAGAGAGAGAAATATGAACAGGTGAGGAGAGAATAAACAAAGATGGAGAAAATCTCTCTCTTAGAGACTTGGGCCAGATGTTTGTTACTGTGTTTACTGTTTACTTGTTGAGACAGACTCCCTCTATAGTCCAAGCTGACCTTGAACTCAACATGTAGCCCAGGCTGATCCCCAGCCTTCCTCCTCCTGTCCTAGTTCCCTGGATACTGGCATCACCATGCCAGATGAGACTTGAAAGCCTCAATGAAAGCCATGTCCTCAAACTTGTTCAGGACATTGTTGAACATTAGGTATGCGAAGAAGCTCATGCATCCTTCCATATGAAGGAAAGAGAGTCACATGGGGAAAGGAGAGAGATAGTGCCACAGTGTCTCCCCTCTCTCTCTTTCAACAGCGGAAGCCGGAGGGAATGGTGGTTGTAATACAAATACTAGAGCCAGCCAAAATTCCCTTTACTATGCAGGATAGAAGTGTGTGTGTGTGTGTGTGTGTGTGTGTGTGTGTGTGTGTGTGTGGAGAGAGAGAGAGAGAGAGAGAGAGAGAGAGAGAGAGAGAGAGAGAGAGAGAGAGAAAGTTATCTCACATGGAATTGGTCATACTGTCCCATCCCCCCGCCCCCCAAGTGACTAGTTGATAAGGATATTGCCCCAGAGAAGGAAGCAGGCCTGGGCTGTGACTGTTTCTTTCAGCCTAAGGCAGTTCCTGGAGAGAGATTTGTAAGGGCTGTCAGCACACACGGCAGCTGGAGGGGGTGGGGCATGGCTCTCATCACCCTTCCCAGGGTAGACATGGTCACATGCACTGTGTATGCAGATGCTGCTATGTGCTGGGAAATGTTCCACTGTGAGCTCTGGGTGGAGGTAGGAGGAGAGGAGAGAGCTCTCTTTTGTAGATTTTTACTTATTTTCATGGTATAAATAGTTCCTTTATGACTGATGTCCAGGTACCAGTGTGATGTTGCTGACCGGGGCAGTGTATCTCCAAGCAGACGAAGCATGTCACTGTGCCCGTGGTAGCTTCAAGGAGCTGTGCAGATGAGCAGACTCACACATCTCCATCAGCAAAGAACCTTCTGGATTTCTTCTCCTTTTGCTCCATTCTTTGTCCCAGCCCCCTTCCATCCAGTCTCAGGTTCTTTCCCCTGCTCCAGGAAGAGTCCCAGAAACTTGTCTGTCAGAACCTGAACCTGTTTCTTGGTGTGGAGACCAATGAATGGCCAACTTTATGCAAGACACTAGCAGGAAACAGTCTTTGCTTGAGGGTTCTGTAGTCCTTGCCGCAAAGACAGACCTCCCCCCAGGTTATGGTCCTTTGACTCCTGTGTGTGATTCTCTTGTATCCTAGTGACCAGATAAGGGCTAATTATAGTTTTTTCAAAGGCCCCAAGGGACGGAATTGACGGACTCCAGACTGTTGAATCAGCAGGCTCAGAGGAGGGCTATAGGCCTGAGGGTGGTTATGAATGAACCCTGTTCCACTAAAGCTAAGGTGGTTTTGTTTGTTTTGTTTTGCTAAGTATGAAAAGGAGAAACATAGACTAAAAACCCGAAAGCAAAACTCAAGCCCTATTCCCTACTAGCAAACCCTTTTCCCTACCACAGTCCTATTAACTTAACCCCGTGACCAATGAGTGTCAGATGTTGAAGCCATCACCCACTCACAGCCAGCAGCATGTAGGCACACTTCCAGGAAGGAGGCAAGCCTCCATCGTAGTATCTCTGAGTACACCATCAGCATGGACTGAGTACAGTAAGCCAGAACCCTGACATGGCTAAGAAAAGGACCATTCTTTGCTTTCCCAGCTAGCATAGCATTGGAACACAGATTGTCTTGAAGCCCAGGAATTGCCAGGAGGTGGTGGCACACGCCTTTAATCCCAGCACTTGGGAGGTAGAGGCAGGCAGATTTCTGAGTTTGAGACCAGCCTGGCCTACTGAGTGAGTTCCAGGACAGCCAGAGCTACACAAAGAAACCTGGTCTCGAAAACAAACAAACAAACAAAACAAAACAAAACAAAACAAAACAAAACAAAACAAAACAAAAGAAACCCAGGAATTGTCTACTCACACATATGGGGCACATGAGAACCTGTCATGGAAATCTCTGTGTGCTCGTCAGCTTACTGATATGGATAATGAAACAATAGCTTCCAAATATATTTGGGGCAAGTCTCTTTTCTCCTGGTTTCAAGTTTCACGTCTTTAAATGAGTATTTTAGATTTCTCAGGCAGTGTTTGAATTTTTTTGAATGTGTCCTTGTCTAGAGTCCTGAATTTCAGTTGAAAAACAAAAAGCCCCCAGTTTTAGACCTCTTAACTGCCTGTTTTGTAGCTAGTTGGCTGTGAGTGTTTTTGACATTCTCTTACGCCGTTCCTGGTGCTTACTAGTGATTGAAACCTGAACCCAGGGACTTATGTGTGATAAGCATGTGTTCTTCTCTGAGCTATAACACAACATAAGACATCATGAAAGCCGTTCTGTATGGATGTGCTTCTGTGTGTGTCTATATTGATGCTGAAGTTGGGAGAGTTTTCTAGGAGAAAGTTCTTGGTTTACTGAATTTGATAGAAACCTTAAAGAGTCAGA
Organism: Grammomys surdaster; assembly: GCF_004785775.1. Classification (NCBI taxonomy): domain Eukaryota; kingdom Metazoa; phylum Chordata; class Mammalia; order Rodentia; family Muridae; genus Grammomys; species Grammomys surdaster. The sequence continues at coordinate 2,490,643 of NW_021620775.1, forward strand.
GTGTTAGACACGCCCCTTCCCACACTAATTATTACTGAATACCACATTTCTCCTTGTGGCATCTTTTAAAGCAATATATTATTGACTTGCCCTTGGTGACCAGAAAACTCAGAGAAGAATTCATCGTCCAGCTATTCCCACTCTGGTTTCATGGCAATTACATTTTGGGGTAACTCTTAATGTTTTCTGATTCACAATTTTATGGCCATTTAAAAAAGATTTTTTAATATAATTTTTAAGTGTGTGTGTGTGTGTATATACATGTGCATGTGTGTTTACTTCTGTGGGAGTTATCTCTTTCCTGGCTGAGGTAACCACCTCTACCATAAGTGGTCAAGATACCTAACAGTGACACTCCATGTGTCTCCCCTGTCACAGGAGACCATCTCTTTTGTAACATGGTCACCTTCTTCCTCTCTTTAACTTTTGCCAACATTGAGATTTTCTAAGCACACACCTATTTGTATAACCTACATCTCCCCAGACCCTCACCAATTTCCCAAACATCATTTAGATGTGTCCCCATATTGACACATCGCCACTGCATAGTCAGTCTACCATTAGAGATGAGGTTGCTGTTCATTGCTGTTCTAAAAACTACTGTGATGAGACCTTTTATATACATGTCTACGCATCTGTTATTTCCCTTTGATGTATCCACAGAATTGACATTAGTATCAGAAGGGTGTGGAGATGCTTATACGTATAGGTTTGTGTTACCATATCGCCTTCAGAAAAGTTTATCCTTCTGAGTTCAAGGCCAGCCTGGTCTACAACAAAAATCCTTATTCTTTCAGGTCCCATCAGTCGAGAAGAATGCCTGATTAATGATCTCCACACTGCCTCATCTTCCTTTTGTAATCAATAGTTACAAAGGTGATTGGGGTGCATATGTTTTGTTTTTACCTATGTTCTTGATCATTAATAAATAATTGTGCTTACATTTTACTGACTTATATTTTTATCTGAATTATATGTTCACATTTTTTTTTTCATGTAGAAAATGGCAGGGCTGATATTTTTCTCATTAACATGCTACAGATAAGCCAGCCAAAGGCTTAAAAATCATTTTACAACAAACTTGATTTGTTTTTATTTTACGTACATTGGTGATTTGACTGCATGTCTGTGTGTGGGTGTGCAGGAAGTTATGGACAGTTGTGAGCTGCCATGTGGGTGCTGGGAACTGAACCTTGGACTTTCTAGAAGAGTAGCCAGTGTTCTTAACTGCTGACTCATCTGTCTAGTCCCCTGATTTTATATGTATATATTCCTGCCACGGCGCCTGCTGCTTGTCGCCATGCCTCCAGTCCACCACCACGAACTTTTATCCCTCTGGAACCACAAACCAGAGTAAACACTCTCTTCCTTAAGTTGCCTTTGGTTGTGGTGTTTTATCACAGCAATAGAAAAGTGACCAGTACGGTGGTGGCCCATGAAACAGAACATAGGCCAGAATCAAAGCACGGGGTCTAACCTTCCAAGGCTAACTTCCATCGGCCCGGTTCCAACTCTTAACAACTCCGCAGCCCTTAAAAAGAAGTTTAAAGGTTGGGGAACCAAGCATTCAAACATAAGCCTGTGGGGGATGTTTCAGATCCAAACCAGAACAGGTAGTGTGCTCTATTGCACAGTTGCTTCCCGTTAAATATGCCCTTTGGCCTGAATGGACTTACAGCTGTAGCAAGCAAAACCATGCTGCTGGCAAGAAACACAAGACTTATTTTCTTCTGGTCTATTAGTGAGAGAATCTGCAGCACAGCGCAGGTCAGCCACTGCCAGCCCTAGAATTTTTCTCCTGCTTTCCTCCCTGTCTGCTGTTCTAAGATGTCGAGAATCACTTAGCTCATTAGACTTGCTATAGTTTCCCCAGAAGTCTCTATTTTATGCATCTTCTTTGGCGAACACAGATTTCTGAGGGCACTCAAAGAACAAAAAAGCACTTTGAAATCTGTTCCTGAGATAGCCCAGGAGCAACCCGCAACGCCATTCAGCCGTTTATGACAGCGGATGCCAACAACTCCTCTAGGATGGGCATCTGTTCATCCTGATCTTTACGAAGTTTGTTTTACTTGTCTGTTAAGCAGCTTGTTTAACATGAGTAGATAGCAGTGTCACACCAAAACTCAGGCCGGGATCCACTGGTGCCTATGCGCATGCTCCAGTCAATGCCGCTGGGCTAACCCCTGCTGTAATCCTGGGATTAGGATACTGCAGGTGTAGCCCTTAATCATGGACATTCAGAAAGCCTGCCCAAAAATCCACGACAGGTGTTCAGGGGACAGGGCACACGTGGGACATTTGTCAGAACATTGGATCGTGGGGCTATGAGAGTCAGCAAACTGAGAAACGAGAGAAAAATCTTTAATGGAGGCCAGCACATCCCTCCCCTGGGTAAAATTGCTGTGAGGGAGATTGTACCATCGTCAGAGAAAACTAAAGAAGACTAATAGTGATAGTAACAAGGTGGTTTATATCCCTCCTCCAAGAGTAAATTTACAAACTCCCTATGTTGTCTGTATCAGAAATTGCAAAAGGCTAGGCTGCATATGGTGATGCACACCTTTAATCCTGGCACTTGGGCAGAGGCAAAATCTCTGAGTTTGAAGCCAGCCTGTCTACATTGAGAGTTCCAGGCTGTGAGTCACTATCCTCTGCAGCTGTGCTGTTATGCCCATTCCCCCATCTCCATGCATTTCCCTGAGAAGACTGCTCAAGGAGAAATCCAAGCTTGGGTGGTAGGCTGCCAAGTGTATCTCCTTGTTCCTGTTTTTATTCCTGTTCTTGTTTGTGTTCCTGTTTTATGGGGAGTATAAAAGGGAGCTACGCAGTTGAAAATATAGCATTTGGTCTTTACCAGATGACTCCTTGTCTTTCTTTCTCTTGCCCTCAGCCCTCCGCCGATCCATGGAACTCAGTCAGATATGCTGGCGTAGCTGACACCAGGGCAGCAAGAACTATGTAGTGAGACCTTGTCTCAAAAAAAAAAAAAGAAAAGAAAAGAAAAAAGAAAAAAAAGAGAAAAGAAAAAAGGCTTGCCCCTCCCCACCAAAGCCTGTGTGACTAAGGAAGAGTGGGATGGGGAGGGAGGGTATGATGCTTAGTTTTGACAACTTGATGCAATCTAAACTTACCTGGTGTGCTAGTTATTTCTCTGTTGTTGTGATAAAGTACTGTGACTAAAGCAATTTGTAGAAGGAAAGAATGTATTTGGGCTCATGGTTCCAGAGAGAGAGGGGGGGGTGGGAGGGCGGGAGGGAGGGAGGGAGGGAGGGAGGGAGGGAAGGGAGGGACAGAGTTTGGAATGGAGGTGGGGCAGGAGAGGAAGGAAACATGGCAGCAGGCAGCTAGATGAAAAACAGAGATCGCATCTTTAACCACAAACATGATGCTGAGAGAGCAAACTGGAAGTACAGCTAGGGTATCAACTCTCAAGGCCCAAACCCAGTGACTACAGCTCCAAACAGCACCATCAGTTGGGGACCAAGAGTTCAAATACCTGTGCTTATGGGAGCATTCTTTTTTTTTAATTTTATTTATTTATTTATTTACTTATTTATTTTATGGGAGCATTCTTTTGTTTTAAATTTTTTTTATTTATTTATTTATTTATTTATTTTAAGGGAGCATTCTTATTCAAACCACTACTAAGAGAGTCTCAGTGAGGAGTTGTGTGGATCAAGTTGACCTGTGGATATATCTGTGGGGGCTTACCTTGATTATATTGATTGAGATGAGAAGACCTGCCCATGGTGGGCGGTACCATTCCCTAGATCTGCGTCCAGGATTGTATAAGAATTGAGAAAGTGAGGATGCATGAAGTTGTTGCTCATATTCTTTCTATGTTCTTGACTGTGGGTGTGGCTAGCTGCTTTCTGAGCTGCCTTGACTTCCCCACAATGACGGATTAGGACTTGGAATCCTGAGCTAAAATAAATCCTTTCTTCCTTAAGTTGCTCCTATCAGATTAATTTGTCACAGTAACTAGCAACAAACCGAGGATGGTAGGGTTGTATGAGGTTCCTCTAAGGCACAGCAATGAAGACCAGGCCTGAGCATTAGGTATGATTAGAAGGAACATGACTCCTGGTATTTACATGTCAGCCCCACTCACAAGGTGCATGGTAAATTGTTCCTGGTTATTTTCCCATGTGACAAGAACTAGAGTTTGTAAGAATTGGGTGATATGACAGGCTGCTTTCTGGGATAAAGGAACAGGTTTTCTAAGGCAGTCACTGCTGCACATTTTAGATCACAATGGAGGGTACACTTTCTATCATAAGCCAAAGGCAATGATAGATATGTAAGACTTCTACAAAATACGCACAACATACTCAGATATATTCCCTTCTCTTTTGGATAAACAAAATTGTGGTACCTCTTGCTAAATTGATTTCTCAATCTATTATTGGGTCATGACCTACTGAGTAAAAACTCTCGATTCTGACTTGCATTATATATCAATAAAAAGGCATACCCATGGGTGTCATCACCTGCGCCCTTTGAAGCTATAGTAGCATGGAACTTATATACAGAAAATTTTCCAAGAAAAAGTGATTTTTTTAAAGTGAAAGTTTTATACACAATTAAAAACAACCAACTAGCCAACCAACCAACCAACCAACCAACAAAGCTAAACCGAACAATCAAACAAAAACCAACCAACCAATCAAACAAACAGGCAAAAACAAAAAACAAAAACAAAGCGTGGAGTGGAGAGGTGACTTGACAGGTAACACAGTGCTTGTGGAGGACTCAAGTTTGATGCCCAGCTCCCATACCAGGTAGCTTGTAACCATCTAGAACTCCAGCTCCAGTAGAGTCAGGGCCCTCTTCTGGCCTTTGGAGGCACTGCACTCACATGTACAAACCTAGACACACACACACACACACATACATAATTAAAAATAAAATACGTTTTAATTCTGGTTAACTTCCATCATTTTAACCCACAGAAAGATGCCAGCACATTTGAAATTGTCCAGAATGTGGTTCCATAAAGCCAGATCTGCTCCATCCTTATGTGGGGTACCTGCGGAAGTTTCTAGAAGATCACTTTTTGAGCTCAGTCTTGCCTTTGCTTAAGATAGAGCATCAATCCCTCGCCAGCTTCCCAGGACCCCTTGGCTGTGCACACAAAGAGAACCCAGCCTTTCTTGTTTGGCCTTTGCTTCTTCCTATGTGATTGAATTTACAGAGGAACTGTTTGCCTTTGGCTGCACATCCTGAATCATAATCAGGATGCTACTGGCACAAAACCTGCTCCCACCCTTGCCTGAAATAACTGAATAGGGAAGTAGAATTCCTCCCCTTTCCAATCTTAAAGAAAGAGACTCGTAATTTATTGTGTTCTGGCAATACATCAAAAGTCAATCCATTCACTTACAGTAAAAGCAGGGAGGGAAGGACCATGAATATGCAGGGAGGTAAAAGCACCTCATTAAAAGGAACAAATTGTTCACTTGACACAAGAATAGTGAGGTTTAGATGTTTGTCAACCAGAGTCCAGCAGCCTGCGGGGATGCCTTCCTTTCTGTGGGGTATGGAGAAGGTGCAAAGCCACAGGCTCAGCTTTTTCAGTTCTTCAATTTGATGAATGAACTTTAGCTTCTTGGTGTAACTCAGGTATTCTATGGTATTCTAGTTTTCCATGGCTGATACAAAGTCATCTATCTATCTATCTATCTATCTATCTATCTGTCATCTATCCATTTCTCTGTCATTTTTATCATCTATCTGCCTGTCTATCATATGTCTATCATTTCTTTTCATCTATCAGCTATCTATATCTATCATCCATCTATCTGTCATCTATCATTTATCTATCATCTATCTGTCTATCATATGTCTATATCATCTATCATTTATCTATCTCTATCTATATGATAGATCTACTTAGCTATATCTATTTAGCTATCTATCATCCATCTCTGTCATTTATCATTTATTTATCATCTGTCTCTCATCTATCTATCTATCTATCTATCTATCTATCTATCTATCTATTCCTTAATAGTTCTGAAGGTCAGAAATCTGCAATGAAGGACTTGGTAGACCACACTGTTGGGTGCCGACTCTTAACCAAAAGCGGCTATCATCTTTACAGCCATCTCGAGCCATATACCCTGACAAGAGACTTGTTTTCAACAGCCTACAACAGCTGAGCACACTCTGAAAAACATCTTGTTACACTGTTTAGTGCCCCCAGCTGCAAGGTGCTCCTGGTATCCATGGCTACAAGGCATGTGACATAGTGGCTTCAGTTGAGCTTGTCCACGAGGGCAAGTCACGTGGTAAAGGGTATAAATACCCAGGATTTCTTTTCTATTGAGAAGGGAAGGAGTGAGGATACTGAAGGTGTGAGGAGAATATAGAAGAAGAGAGGAGAATAAAGAAGAGACTTGAAGAGACTCCACCGGACTCTGTCTTGTATCTATCTTTTGCGTCTCTCGCCCCTTTTTCCCCTTTCCTCCGTCCCCACTCTCTCTCTTGCTAGACCCTGACCAGCAGACCCAAGCAGCAGAACCGGCCGGCCTTTACAAAGTAGCAGAACCAGCCGTAACAAAAGAAACGGCCGTTACACCACACTCCTTCCAAAGGCTCTGGCGGGAGCCCTTCTCTGTCTCTTCCAGCTTCTGGTGGCTCCAGGCATTCTATGGGTTATTGTGACTGGTGCCACTCTAGCCTCTTCCAGTATCTTCACGGGTTTCTCTTCCTTGAATGTCACCTCTGTGTATCTCTTGTCTTGACAGATACTTGTCATTGGATTTAATACCACCTGGCAACCAAGATGATTTTGACTGGAAAGACTTAATTGCATCTCTGAAGACCACTTCTTCCCCTACTAAGGTTACTTAATATGTGCTGGGTCTTGCATAGACATGTTTAGGGACCTGCATTCAACCAACCACAGGGGAATGCAAGTAGAAAAAGACAAGGCTCTTGCTCTCAAGAGACTCAGTCTAGTGAAAATGACAAATAGTTAAATAACGATGTCAAAACAGCACCAGAGCTGAAGAGATGTCTCTGTGGTTAAGAAGCTTACTGCAGAGGATCTGAGCTTGGGTCCTAGAACCCACGTCTGGAATTTCACTACTGCCTATAACAGTAGCCCCAGGAAGATCTGATGTTTCTGGTTTCCACGGGCATCTGCCCTTATGTGTACATGCAATTCCCTCATCAAATTGTGTTGGTTTGGATGAGAATATCTCCATAGGCTCTTGTGTTGGTTTGAATATGCTTGGCCCACAGGGTGTGGCACTATTAGGAGGTGTGGCCTTGTTACAGGAAGTGTGTCACTATGGAGGCAGTGTTTTGAGGTCTCATATATATACTCAAGTCTGGCCAGTGTGACAGTCTCCTCCAGGTTGCCTTTGGATCAAAATGTAGAATTCTAAGGTCTTCCAGCACCATGTTTGCCTGGACACTTGCCATACTTCCCATCATGATGATAGTGACTGAACCTCTGAAACCCAATTAAATATTTGCCTTTATAAGAGTTGCCTTGGTCGTGGTGTCTCTTCACAGCAATAAAGTCCTAACTAAGACAGCTGTTTGAATACTTGGTTCCCAATTGTTTTGGAACTATTTAGGAAGGCTTAGGAGATGTGACCTTGTTGGAAGAAGTATGTCACTGGAGACAGGCTTGAGGTTTCAAAAGACTTAGTTCCATTCCCAGTGTATTTTCTGCCTTATGGATTAGGGTGTGAACTCTCAGCTACTGTTCCAGTGCTGTGTTTGCCCACTTGCTGCCATGCTCCCCACTATGATGGTCATCAACTTCCACCCTCTGAAACTGTAAGCCACAAGAAATCCTTTCTTCTAAAGGCTGTCATATCATAGCAATAGAAAAGTTACTAAGAGAAAAATAAGTCTTTAAAAAGTGTATATTTTAAAGGAAGGGAATGTCTGTAGACAGAGCTAAGCTCAAAGGGCTGTGAGTATCATGAAAGCATTGTGTTGGGAGTTGACATGGGGACTGTGGTGGGGCAGAGGTAGAGTATATGCTTCTCACCTTGAAACACTGTAATTTCCTGGCATCTAAAACTCATCCTTGGGAGTCAACAGGCTGGAACAAAGTTCAGTCTAAATAGGAAGCACTGATACTAGCTCAGCCAGATCTATGATTGAGTTCAGCCAACCCATTTGGTCATCTTGAGGTTTTGGGGAATTGGTAGTGAAAGTAAGGATGGTGACAGCCATAAATGGTTAGGATATAGGACACTATGTTGTAGGTCATTGGCTTCCAATGCTGTTACTGGGAAAGGCCTTAGAGTCCAGCAGTATGTTTCTGCCATCCTTCTCAGGTCAGAACATGAATAATCCTGCAAGGATACATAGGCCAGGACAGCTGCCCATCAAGGTCCAAGGTCTCCAACAAGGCAAACTCTTCGGCTTTGAATTAATGTTATGGCTGATGTGTAGTGTGTTGGGGAAGGTGGTCAATGCCCTGGGATCCCATAGAGGGACAAGACAAAGAGTTTTACTTAATTCTGTTTTGGCAGAGCATCATTTGCAGTTCTTCATATTCTCAACGCTCTTTACATTCTTTGCAATGTTTGTTGTGCCACAAAGATTTTCAGCCGCAGATATTTGCCTTGTTGTTTAAAAGAAAAATGCTTTTATATTTAGACACACATGCTAAAGTATTTATGGGTGGTTTACTAATGTCTTTAATATTTAAATGTTCAGGCAAATATACTATAGATCAACCTAAGATAGAAATATAAAGAACTGCTGTGTGGGTATGATGGTGTATACTTTTAATCCTAGCTCTCAGATTAAGGGCATTTTGAGTATGAAGCTAACGTGGGCTACATAGCAAGACCCTACCTCAAATTATATATAAACAATTAATAAACAAAAAACAGGAAAGGAGTATGGAATTGATAAATCCATGTAAGATTTGTGTGGTGTTTTGCATATGCTTGGCCCATGGGAAGTGGCACTGTTAGGAGGTGCGGCTTTGTTGGAGTGGGTGTGGCCTGATTGGAGGAAGTGTGTTATTTTAGGGGTGGGCTTTGAGGTTCTATGCTCAAGCTCAACCCTGTGTAGAAGACAGTTTTCTCCTGATGGCCTTTGGATAGATGTAGAACTCTCTGCTCCTCCAGCATCATGCCTGCCTGCACACTGCCATGCTCTCTACCATGATGACAATGGACTGAACCTCTGAAATTGTAAGCCAGCCCCAATTAAATATCTTCCTTTATAAGAGTTGTCTTGGTCACGGTGTCTCTTCACAGCAGTGAAAAGCATAAGACAATTTGCTAAGCACATGAATATCCATTGTGCTATGTTTTTTGTTCATCTATGTGATTGAAATGCTTCTTAGTAAATCTTGACATGAGAGGGAAGGAGGAGAATTTATAAAACAGAGTTTAGTTAATCATGTTTCTTTGAATCCAGGGAGGGAAATGGGTGGGCTTTGTGAGCCAGGAAGCACTGAAGTTTATTTCTTAATTTTTGTGTGTGTACATGTATTTCATTTCCTTTTTGGAGGAAAGGGTTATTGTTTGTAACTTCCCCTTGATTCTCAATCGGTTCGACTAGCTCTGTTCCTCAAAGAGGAACATCAGTTTCTAAAAGGGGAGAGAAATTTTTATGCATTTTTGGTAAATGTATTCAATCAGGAAGATAGTTTCTTATTGATGCATTGCAAATAATTTGTCATAAAATTTAGACTAAGTATAACTTAATGGTCTATCTATTAATTTCTCAATTTTTCATTTATTTATTTATTTATTTATTTATTTATAACCAAGACAGAATTTCTCCATATAGCTCTGGCTGTCTTGGAACTTGCACTGTAAACTAGGCTGGCCTCAAACTCACAGCGATCCCCCTGCCTATGAGTGTTGGGATTAAAGGCTTGTACTACAACTGTCTGGTAATTTCTTGATTATTCTTAACTAGCACTTTTACTATTTTAGTTCAATTAAAATTTTTAGAATTTTACATATGTTTAAATTATTGAATATTAACATTTTCTTTCTCTGGTAATAATTTTAAACTAAAATAACAATTTTCATATATCTCTAAATTATGAAGTATATATACATAGGTTCATCATATACATTTTTTAAATGAAATGTATGAGAGATGGCTCAGTGATTACTGAGTACTTCCTGTTCCTGCAGATGAAGGACCCCAAACCATGTTCCCTGCATTCAATTCAGACAGTTCACACCCTCCTGTAATGACAACTGTACAGGATTTGACCCTCTCTTCTGGCCTCTTCTGGCACCCCTCCCCCTACACAAATAATGGCAATAATTAATTAAATAATCTTTAAATAAAAATGCATGAAGAAGGAGGGAATCCACCACTAACCCATGTTCCAGAGGGAGCCACTATTAATTAAGCTGCACCCACTACCTCCAGGTTCCGCATTGTCAGATAATTGCGGGTGAAAATGTATCTTTTTAAGACCTATCTACATTCAGGGCTGGAGAGATGGTGCAGTGATTAAGAACACTGTCTATTCTTCCAGAGGTCTTGAGTTTGATTCCCAGCAACCACATGGAGGCTCACAGTCATCTCTACTGGTTTTTCATTCCCTTTTCTGGTGTGTAGGTGTACATGCAGATAGAGCACTCATATACATAAAATAAACAAATCTTTTATTAAATAAAATCTTGATTTCTTCAACGCGTCTACATGTTTTTTTTTTCTTCATGAATCTGTAAACAATACAGTGTAGAAAATAGCATTTTGATTGTGTCTGGTATTTAAAGACAATTTAAAATTATATGTGTTGAGATTGGAGAAATGGCTTAGTGGTTAAAAATTCTCGATGTTCTTACGGAAAGCACGAGGCTCGGTTCTCAGTGTTGGAACTCTCTAGGAGCTCAATGGTTCTCTTTGTCCTCCACAGACGTCTGCTGTTATGTGCACATCAGAAAGTAAACTTTAAAAAAGTAATAAGAAAAGATGTGCCTTAAATTAGATGTAAATTTAACCTGTTATATTATGGGGTGTCTGTGGGGTGGAGGGTCCTAGATCCATTCCCCCTCATGCACTATATATTCTGATGCCTTTCTTTAAAAATCCCTTTAAAAGATATATTTTATTCTTTAGATTATGCATATGTGTGAGTCTCTGTGTAGGCATACGTGTGCAGGAGCCCAGAGAGGTTGGAGGCATGTGATCCCCTGGAACTGGAGTTACAGGCATCTGTCATCTGCCCCATGTGGATGCTGAGAACATAATTCGGTTCTTCTTAACTGTCGATAGATGTCCCCAGCCTCCTGATAAGCTCCCTTACCTTGATATCTATACAACTATATGGCATACATTTGAATAAGACTAATATGCAAATTTATTTTATGTAAAAATATCCAAACTTTGGAAAACTTTATTTCCCAACTTTTCCAGAAAAAGCATTTAAATTGATTTTTTTGATTTTTAAGTATAGTTTTTCTAAATCCGTGTTTTATGTTTTAGTGAAGACTGAGCATCTTCCCCTGGGACCTCTTTTCTCTGCTCGTTTAGTAGCCTGAGCTACACTACTCATGCTCATTGCCTGTAGTTACACGTAGTTGACTCCAGTTGCTGTGTCAAAACAAAAAACAAACAAAACTTTGATTTTCTTAATGATAGTAAATTAGGTTCTTATTGGTTTTGTTTCTTTCTGTTTTTTGTTGTTGTTCAGAAAGGGAATTAGGACAATAGTTCTAAATTTAGCTGAATAAGGTGGAAGAAACCAAACCAAACTAAAACAAACAACAGAAAAACACACAAACAACCCCTCCCCCCTCCCTCTCGTATGTGGCTTTTTCTTATAACTGATATGTGTTGTAAACAAGGTATTTCAAAGAACAAAGAGCCAAGTGTCCAGGCTGCCTGCAGAAGCCAGGAGCTTGCCAGGCCTCCAGATCCCAAGAGGTATGAGGGGAGCCCCAAGAGGGCAAAGAGAGCTAGGGGCGTGTGCTGTTTGCCTTCCTCTGGCTTTCAACACTTGGTAAAGACCTAATCTCATTTTGATTTAAACCAGAGTAATTTGTTTACTTACATTAACATGTGTAAAGCCCAACAGAGCGTCTTGCACTTGATAAGCAGGAAATACTTCTAATTTCCCGGTCCTAGGTGAGTGCCTGTCTGTATCATTCTGCACAGTAAATAAGACCCTGGTGGTCTGGACCCAAGCACACCTGTTCAGGGCTTTGAGTTTGCTTCCAATTAGCACTCAAACCTTAGCAAACTTGCTTAGTGACTCTGAAGCTGGTTTCTTACTTGTAAAATGCAATCATAATAGTTTCCACCTCACTGAGAAATGGGAAGCATTAAGTAGACATCACCCTGTAATGGTGGCTCCTATCCACCAAGGGCTTGCTTCACTCAGGGATTTAGGTAAGGCCACTTGTATTAGCCAATTTCCTGTCACCGAGCACAGAAGTTTTGGGCCAAGGTTGGCTAGACTGCCTGCTTTGGGCCTGAGGTGAAGCAGGATACTACAGAGACTAGTGCATATGCATCATGGTAGCCAGGAATCTGGAGATATGTCCCTCAAAGCCACACTCCTTGTCACCTTCTTCATCAAAGGAAGCTGTGGTAGGATCGCAGGGCAGGAACGCAGAGCTAGGAACTGAAGCAGAGACCCTGGCGGAGTCTGCTTAGGGATTGCTCCCCATGGCTTGCTCAGCTTGTTTTCTTGTACAATCCAGGACCACCTTCCCAGGGGTAGCACTGCCCACAGGGAGCTGACCCTCTCATACCTTCCCCACCAGGATGGGCTGCAGTCTCAAGCCATGAGCCCAAATAAATCCTTCTTTCATTGCACTGTGTTACAGCAGAAAGAACAGTAACTAACACAGGTTCACACAGACACACAGACACACACATATGCACATGTGCACACACAACCACCGTTTCCACCTTTACCATCCCACCCCTCCGAGCCACACCATCATCATCACCTCCACCACCGTCATCACCATCACCTCCAACACCCCTGCCAGAGCTCATGGGAGGTCTTGGTCCCTGATGAAACTCTTCAGAGATGGAGCTTCTAGGAGTTATTGGATCCTGAGAGTTTTGCCTTTATCAGTGGATTTGCCCATTGAGAGATTCAAAATTCAAACAGACTATAGAAAGCAATAAAACTGGTAAGATAAGATAAACCCCCTACCTCCCCAAAATGCATGTTGGTCATGATATTTAGCATAGCAACAGGAAAGAAAACGAAGGCAACATTGAACTCCTGATTCCCATAGGCTCATGGCTACGTCATAATGCAAAATATATTCAGTACAACCTCAAAATTCCCCTCAGTCTTTGACAGCTTCACTGTCATTAAAAGTAGAGCATCTCTTCTGACACTCAAGACAAACTCTTAGCCATGCACCTTTTAAAATAAAATATTAAGTTATGTACAATACACAGAAGCACAGAATAAACATTCCCATTCCAAAAAAGAAAGAGCTAGGAAAACAGCAAAGCAAGCCTGAAGGCAAGTAGTAAAGGCAGATCCCTGCAGATCCAAATCCAGCACCTGGGGCTTGCGATGGCATCATCTGGGCTCCGACAACCTTGGGAAGTCCTGTCACTCCATCTCTGTTCCTGTAGCACATATGATATTTCTCTTGAGCTGGCTCTGAGACAGGTAAGCATAGGAGATAGTTTAGCTTGGGACTCCATTTGGTTTTCAGTTATACACACCACCTCCTTGTAATAATGCAAAAGCCCGTTCCTTCATCTGAACATACTACATTCACATCTGCCTCTAAACAGCGCCTCTAATAACCTCAAAACCTCTGGAAACGCACTTCTACATCAGGCTACAAGTACCTGTCTCTGAGCAATAGCATAAGTTTTTCCTCCCCTGGTTATAATCAAATTTGTACAGTTTCTATTCTAGTGTATTCCCCAAATGCTGGAAGGGCTGGTTTGCCTTGAACTGGCTTTGGGTTCATGCACAGTAGGGCACATCTTGTAACCTTCTAGGGATAACACCCTATTTACCATCTCATGCCTGTACACAAGGGTAAGTGCATATAATTTAAGTCAGATGCATTGTGGGAAGGAACATTCAAACTGAAGAAAGTATTACATAACCTAATTATCAATCAAAATATAAAATCCACCCAAACTAGACCACTTAGTAGCCAGCCCTTCTTCACTTGAACCCCATGAAAGGAAGCCCCAAACAATAATTGGAGTCCTTGAGTTCTGTCCCTTGTATGGTCCACTGTCCCTCTTGTCAGTATTCGTCTTTAATCCATTGTCCCTTTGATCCAATGGGTTGATCTTGCTTCTTTTGTAAATCTGGGTTAGCCCTTGATGTCAACTCTTTGGATAAGTGGGTCAAGTGTCTGGAAACACACAGCTCAGATCTCGACCATGGTTGCCTACTCAGTGTCTGTAGTTTTTCTTGGTGAATGTCCCATGTTTTAGATAATACACTGTATAATATAATAATGTCATGATACACTGTGTCTCTACTGCAACCTAGCTTCATGTATTCAGGAGCTCCCTGCAGATCTGGCCCTGCTGCATGGCACCTGGCTTCCCCCTGCTGCATGGTGACGTGGTGTAAGCCTCTTTGACTCCTCGTTCTTGCTTTCTTCACATTTATGAAAATCAGTCATTGGGTGAATGATACGAAGTTCTTGCTGCCTGTTCAAGAAGTAGTCTTCCCCCTCGGATCACAGCTACAGAGGCCTCTGAGCATCTTCCTGGTTGGACAGGGAAAACACTTTGCCAGAGGCTCTGCTACAGCATGGTGCCTTTGGTACTCTCTGTTCAATCTGTTTTCAAATGGAAGTCTTTTTTTTTTTTTCCAAAGGAGTCTGCATTGTCACACACTTTCCAGGCATGGGGTCTTGCCCTCAAGGCAGCTTTGCAACCTTCTCTGTTTCTCACTGCAAACTCTGATTTCTCTTTAGTAGCACTAAGTACAGATGCTTTTCTTCAAGTCCACCTTGTCTGTACCTTTTAGTGAGATGACTTAGTGGTCAAAGGGGCTTGCCACCAACTCTGAGGACCTCAGTTCAATCCCCAGAGGCTACATGGTAGAAGAACAGAACTGAGTCCCAGAAGTTACCCTTTGACTCCACACCAGGATACAAACATGCACACACACACACACACACACACACACACATGCAAACAGGTTCACACTTCTTACCTCACCAAACTATATGTTTCTCCTCTCTTTCCCTTGAATTCTCCCTGTAAATCTGATGGAATGCAATGAGCAGTAACAATGCTGTAGCTGAATGTCACACTGTTTTGAAATTTCCTCTGACAAACAACTCAATTCATTATGTTTTCAGGACACAGGCCAGCCATATCTGTAGTATTTGCCGGATGTAAAATGATTTGCCTCTGGTTCAATTCCCAATAGATTCCTTACTCTTCTGAGAAACCTCCTGAGGGAGGCTGGCGTTTCTCTTGGGATTCTGGTGTCCCACATTCCACCAGAATGGTCCATTAACCTCTGCTTACAGCATTCTAGGGCTTTGCTAGGGTCTAAACTCCTTCACATTCCTTCTATAAACCAGTTCTAAAGGCTTAAAAGAACCACAGGGACAGGTTTATCATGACAAGTACCCCACACTCTGATACCAACTTTATGTATTAGTTACTTTCTTGTTGCTGTAACAAAATACCTGATAAGAACTGAGTTAAGGAAGAAAGGTTACTTTTGGCTCATGGTTTGAGAGCACAGTCCCTTTTGATGGGGAGGGTATATAGCTAGGGACTTAAAGACTGCCTGCTCTCATCTCAGTGGACAGGAGACAGGAGAAACCCCAGCACTGCCTGGCCTTCTCCTTTTTCTCGTTTTATTTAGTCCAGGGCACAGACCCATGGAACAGTGCTATGCTTACTAAGGACAGGTCTTTTTCCTTCTGTTAATCCCCTCTGGATACTCTCATGGTATTCCTCAGAATATGCCTTACTTATTTACCCTCAATCCAATCAAGTTGTCAGTGAAAGTTATCATACTATCCAAACCTTGACAACACCATCTTATTAACTATTATAGCTTTGTCAGTTAGGTATTAGCATCCTCCAGTCACAGACGAGAAAGCCAAGAGCTACAAGGGGCAGGCAAGCCAAGCCAACCTCCCTTTTGCTGGGTCTGTGCCTGAACTCTGCCTGAAACAGCTATTGGAAGACTCCAGGCTTCACACAGGACTATGCTTAGCACCTGCGTTCAGGGTCACCCAGACCCATGTTGGATTGCTGGCTGATAGCACCTGGTGCTGTCAATATAAGGAGGGAAAGTCAATAATTGTGTATTTTTGAAATAATATAGGTTATATCCCTGACCTTGGTAACCCCATATCCTGTGCATAAGCTTCCACTGCAGTAGTGAGTGGGAACAAAAAAGAGAAAATATAAAGCAAGAAGAGAGGAAGGAAGGAAGGAAGGAAGGAAGGAAGGAAGGGAGGGAGGGAGGGAGGGAGGGAGGGAGGAAGGAGGGAGGGAGGGAGGGAAGCAAGCTCAGGTACAATAATGTGGAGTTATATACCTAAGGTCAGGCAGCTATTAGAAAGGAGACCCAGGTGATGATGGTGCACACCTGTGACCCTGGCACTCCGAGGCAGAGGCAAGCGAATCTCTGTGAGTTCCAGGCTTGCTCTACAGAGTGAGTTCTAGGACAGCCATGGCTACACAGAGAACCCCTGCCTCAAAAACAAACAAGTTATAACAAATAAACAAACAACTAACTAGGAGAACGGGATTTGAACTGAGGATGCTTGGTCCTATTCTGGAGCCTTTTCATCTTGCTTTGCATGCATGCACTCAGTAATGACCATAGGACTGTTTCCCCAGGGTGGAGTAGTACCGTGCATATTCCCAGTGTGGATGAGAAGACTTGCTTGTTTAGAAAACAGATGTATCTACGAGCCTGCTGTTTAACTCTTTGAGAGAATGGCATTAAAGCTCACATTCAAATAACTTCACAGAAAAAAAGCTCGGTCTGGTGAAGATTTCTGCTATTCTCTGTTCCAATCAGCTGCTGAGATTGGGCTGCAGCTGAACTGATGACTCTTCCTTCCCCCATATGCATGAGTGTGTTACCAGGAATGGAGACCTGGACAGGCTTGCCAGACCGGGCACCCCGCCGAGTCACACCCAAGTGGTGAGCATTTGCCAGCTTCTGGGCTAAGCTATTGCCCTGAGAGTCTGGGCAGGGCAGGCAGCTCTGTACTGATTCTTTTGTCTCCTGGGCAACAGCCTGGAGCAGGCTGTGGTCACCCGTGGGAACGTTCCTCCTGAGTCAGCAGTGCCTAAAGTGTCCCAGGGTGGGGCTGTCTGTTCTTTGGAGCCTCTTTATCTTGTAGGATGTCACTGCGCCATCACTGGTTTAGGGCTAGAGCTACAGGACAAGGGCTGTTTGGAAACCCCTGTTAACTTGGTTGTTGAGGAATTCATAAATCACTTGGGGTGGGGGGGGGGGAGCTGTAACTGTGAGCACTGTATCAGATAGCATCAGACAGCAACTGGAGGCTTTAGTTCTAATCAACCCCTCTTCTGGTTAGCTATATCAATGGGGATAAGTCACATTCTCTTCTCCGAGCCTCAGTTTCCCCACCTAAACAATTAAATGATGCCCGTTTATGTCCTTTCATTGTCTCGATTCAAATAAGATGCTCTTCAATGATGCAGTGTTTGATGTTACACTGATGCAAGGAGCCTTTTTTTTTTTTTTCACTCTGTAGACCAGGCTGGCCTGGAACTCAGAGATCCGCCTGCTTCTGCCTCCTGAGTGCTGGAATTAAAGGTGTGTGCCACCATCACCGAGCGGTTTCAGGAGCCAACTTCTTATGAAGTTACACCTTCCTAATTCCTCTAGACTGCTTGTCGTTTTGAGGAATCTGGTCCATGGCTACATCCTAGATGCCAGCGGAATTCCTGAGAACTAGGGGGAATGGTAGGATGAGATGTGGAGGCCCAGGGATTAGGCCATCATTTTGTATGTAGTTGGGGAACTTGCTTCTATCTCTGACTTAGGTGGTTGGGATCTCAGTCTGTTAACCAGGAAATAATGTTTCCTCCTCGGTGCCTCTCAGCCAGACTTATGAAGCCTCCTGCTTTGGGGATGACGAGTGTCTTTGGAATACAGATTCCCTTCAGAGAGTGAAGAGCTGTCCATACTGAGAACCACAGATGATAGAAAGGATCTGAGGAAGTTGTATCTCATCCCAGTCAGAATCAGAATATGGGGTGGGGTTGGGGTGGGATTGGGGGAGAACAAAGGGGGGTTCTGGTGAGACACAGCTGCTAGGGCTTGGTTACCACCCCCCCTTTGACACCCTCCCCCCTCCACTATGTGTTTACATTAGGAGCAACACAACATTTTATTTGGGGCTTTGGGGACAAGGACATGGGAAGTATCAGGAGTTCCTTTCTATATGTCCAAGGGTGTTGCCTTTCAACCTGTGTGCATGAGGACCCAGCTTTTGCTGCACTGTGACTATGTGGTGTCAGTTTGAGTGACACTGGTTCTGGCTACTCCTAACTTCATTCTGATCACAGATATCTCCAGGATCTCAGCCAGGAGAGCAAGCAACTGGAACTCAGATGACAGAAGGTCATGGGAACAGCAATGTTTGGTTTGGAACATCAGACTCTTCTCCTTGTACCTGAGGAGCCATTAATTCTGTTAGGTCTCTCTCGCCTTCCCTGTTGTCATTTCTTCTACTCTCTAGGGAAAATGTTTGGCGAAATGTAGCAAAGTTGTATCAAGATCTCTGAAGTGATGGGGCAGGGGCTAGCTAACCACATGACAGGACCTCGTGGAGGCGATTCTGAGATGTGAGTGAGCCTAGATCTCCAAGTCCCAGAGGACTTAATTTCACAGAGTTAGCATTTACTTCCACCTAATATTGTCTTGACAGGTTTCCAGGGGTTCCTCCGTGCGTGCTGGAAGCATTTTTCAGGACAGCCTTGATGGCTCCAGCTCCACAGGAGAATGCCTTTGGGGCATGTCCATTCCTCTTCCTTCTGGATTTACCGAAGGGGGAGGATCATTCTGGTTTCTGATGAGCTTCCCTTTTTTTCTTTTCCTCTTTCTATTTTATTTTTAACTTCTTGCTCTGGGCACAAGAGCCTGTGTAGGTTTGCTCAAAACAATTACCTCCTGCCTTGAGAAGCATGCAGAATGCTTCGGGTATATTCTTTATAAATCTTGGGCCGTGTTCTTTTTGAGGGAGAGGGGCTGGAAACTCACCAGAGGACTAGCACAACACAGGCTCATTGACTCAGTCTTCTGTCTGGAAGATGCTCTGTCTTACCGGCTCCTGATTTTATACTATGCCCTGTGGCACATAATGCTCTTCCATGGACTTGAGTCTTCCTCCCCATGAGGACTGCGGTGTTTCTTGCAGTTCTGTGTTTTTATCATGGAGCATCTGGGCCTTCTCTTTATCTCCCAAATGCTACCTCTGCTCAATTCCCATGTTCTCACATCATTCTTCACCTCTTCCCTCTCTTAAAAATCTGTACTCCTTGAGCTGCATGGGACAGGGTATCACCTGCTTCCTGGAGAGACATGTAGCCCAATGGGATTACTCTAATATATTTAGTTTTCCAGGGGAAGGAGGTGGTAGGGTAGTAGAATCCCGCAATCATCTTCTTCTTCTTCTTCTTCTTCTTCTTCTTCTTCTTCTTCTTCTTCTTCTCCCTCTTCTTCCTCTTCTTCTCCTTCTTCCTACTCCTCCTCTTCTTCCTCTTTTTCCTCCTCCTCCTCCTCTTCTTCTTCCTCCTCCTCTTCTTCTTCCTTTTCTTCTTCCATGATTATAAAGTCCTAAGTCCATTTCTGTAGTTTGACTATTTTGATCATTGTTTTTCAGACTCTAGCTTAAAGACATTTTCTTAGAGCCATTTTTTTTCAAACTTCAGACTTTGTAGCCTCAGAAAAAACAAATCATGAAATGATCCTACAGAACTTCGTGCTACCCCTTGACTCCACAACAGCTAGATAGTGGCTGTGTGACAGACATTAGCACAGACACTAAGGACAAACAGATTGACGGGACAACTTTCTGTCTTCAGGCTTTCTGAATTTCCTTGTGGGTGAAGACATTCCATGGCACCAGTGGTGCCAATCAAGGTGACATTGCCACCCAGCAAAGGCTTGACTTGAGAGCATGGGTAGAGATGGGATAGGCACATTCTCTCAACTGAACAGGTGGCCTCTCAGATGGGCATAACCATCTAACACTTTCAAAGGAGGCTAGGATGGTGTGGGCAAAAGGAAGGGTTTAGAGAAACAAGGGAACATGAGAGTACCAGCATGCTTAAGTGCCAAGGAGCAGCTGTGTACAAGTTGGTTAGGTTAATTGAGGTGGGAAGACTTGTCCACTGTTGGTGGTGCCATTCCTTAGGCTGGGATCTTTGTATGAAAAAGAGGAAGCTGAGCACAAGTGTTCACCAATCTCACTAACTGACTGTGGACACAACATAAGCAGAGCCTCAAGCTCTTGCTTATCTCCCATGATGGACGAAACCCTGGGACTGTGAGACAAAATACACCCTTTCTCCCTTAAGGTGTATTTGTCAGGGCATTTTGCCACTGCAACAGGAAATATAACTAAGACATCCTCTTTGCCACAGCTCTCTACAAGAATGTATCTCCTGTTGTTTAGGTACTGACCGGAACTGTATCACTCAGAGTCTCTTGGGGACTAAAGATGCACTGGTTGCATGGATGCCTTAGGTCACACTGCTGAGGGAAGCAGAGGATCTCTTTGTGTGTCAGTTGAGTTGAGGTCGGGCTTCCCATTTCCTCCCTAGGAAGTGAACATTCTTCTCACGTGAGTAATGGATCGGTTGGGCTGGGGAAGCCAGCCCATGTTAGCACGAACTCAAAGGCTCCCTGAACCTGGCGTGGGAAAGACTTCAGACCTGTTTCTACAAGTCTTCTGGCTGTGCTTTGGCAGGTTGCTACATTACCTCACCCAAATGAACATCTGCTCCTTCCTCCTGAACAAAGACTGAAGCCTCACGTGCTTCACAGGCTGCTACCTGTGGGACACGAAGGCCTGCATGCCCAGCCCTTCACTGGACTCTGCCTCCAAAAGTTTAGACGAGTCTGTCGGACAGAGATCTTGTTGGGGTCAAAGAAATGCCTTTGGGAGTACTGAAGTTTGCAGATGAGAAACAGTCTAATAAACTTTCCGCCATCTTTTAAAAAAATATTATTTTCTTAGTTATCACACCAAATAATGCATTTCCTGACATGGTCACACACGCATGCCGTTTACTTTGGTTTTATCTATTTGCCCATTTCCCTCCTCATTCCTCCTTTCCCTCCCTTGATGGTCCCCTTTCTTACCCTGAATAATCTTCCCTGCTTTGGTGTAACTAACTTCATTACCCTGTCTTGTTCTCCACTCCCTTTCTCTCTCCCCTCCCCTCTCATTCTTTCTACTCTCAAATTTTACGTGTAGATTCTGCATACGCATCTCACCATCTTCAGTTCAATAACATATAACATAAGTCTCCAAGACTTGTTAAGAACGCAGCTTGCCCTGAGCCTATTAAATTACCTAACTCCCCCCAGGGCCCACCCTTTGTCATTGTGACTGCCTGGGAGGAGATTCTGAGGGCTGCTATCATTTGCTTCCTTGGCTTTGGAGGGGACTGTAAGCAGGGGGCAGCAGTGAACACGTTGATTTGGGGCAGTCTTTGCTCTTATGGGCTCCTCTCAGTATAATTATAATTGACAGCCACCCCCTTTTCTCTCAAAAGTGCCATGATTTGGGGTACAAATGATAGAATCCAGAGTCCAGCTGCTTGGCATTTTGAAACCAAAGAGCTGTTTATTGTTAGATTTTCTGCTGCCCACAACCCAGTCTGATGTCACCCGGGTGACTCACCACTTGCTCTCTGGCAATGTCTGATATTTGCCACTGGGCCCCAAATTCTTTCTCTCTTATTCAACCATCACACTTGCTCAGTCTAGCAACTGCCTCACCTTCTTGACAGATGTTCTGCAAAGGGGTGAAGAGAACTCCAGTCCTGGTCCCCCAGGAAGCGCCATGTCTGTGATCCTTCTAAACTTCTCCTTCAGTGGCAGCCTTTCTGAGCCCCTGGGCGTGAGAACTTGGGCTCTGCTCTGGCTAGTTGCTGTTGAGCCTTTGCTGTCATTCTTTCTCAGCTTGCAGGAACCTGGGCTAAACCATGTCAGGAAGCTGTCTCCTTACTTAGGTGATGAAAAAAATGGGAGTAGCCGGGCAGTGGTGGGAGGGAATCGCCAAGTGTGGTTCTGAACTGGTGATATTAGGCGTTCGTTCATGATTTCTCTCATCAAACCAACCTGTATTAAACATCTAATCAACCCAGCACAACCTGGTCAAGGCATATTGGTGGCTTTACGCCTCCCACTCTTACTCTTTCTTCCTGCTGCTAGTTCAGAGAAATGTATATCAATATTTTGTTTCAAATTCTGTTTTAAAAGATGCCCAGAGTCTCAATATATAGATAACGGATGGAAAACCTTAAAGAACTATTTACACATGGACATTGAAATCAAATCTTGGTTCAGCAAAGCTCCTCTCTTCATTTGGGTGATTTATTTTTAGAGGGTAGGCCATTTAATTTTAAAAAGTCTCCTTTCCTTTCTTCCCCCTCCTCCCCCCCCCCCTGGCTCTGATTGTCTCCCAGGACCAGGAAGTTTATATGTAAACACAAGCAGTAATGGACCCCTGACCTGCTCAGGGCTTTCAACCTAGTCAATCCACAGAGGGATTAACCCCAAATACCGACTGGATCTCAGAGGTAAAATTGTTCCCCAGGCCGGTCTCACCAAAGGGTTTTCTCCTCTCTGGGCTTTGGCATTCACCCCACAAATAAGGTCTCCTTAAAGCAGAGCTTAAAGGCAGACACTAGAAAGCAAATTGGCGGCACAGGAGCCTGAAGGATGCTGTTTCCTGAGCCCTCAGGCCCTTTTACTCAGCCTTCCTAGCCCAGAGGGTTGAGGGGGAGGCTTCTCCACCCGTCCTTGGATATATAGGCTAGGCATTTTGTGGATTGTTGCTCCTCACAGAGGCTCTCCAGGGCATCCCCGGTTTGCTAGCAGGGGTTGTGCTGGTGAATAGATTAGCGTTTATTTACCTTTGGGGGAGACCGGAGCAATTGTCTGTTGTACAGAACCTCAGCGATAAGCCTGTGAGGAGAATGCCTACAAATCCTCTCAGTTTACTATCTGTTGGTTTCCTAATGTCTGCTCAGAAGGGAGCACTGTGAACCCTGTACCAAGCTCTGGGCCAGGTTCCAAGTTAATCTTAAAAAGAAAACAATATCCCTCTCCTTCTCTGCCTGATCTACAGGGTTCCAGACCTGTATGTCCTCATATTGCATGGACAGCCTTTTTCCAAGACAAGGAACCTGCAAATCAGGAGATTTTCTTCAGAAGAACATTTCGCAGCTGGACCCACAACAATCGCACGCAAGAGACAGTGTATCAGTATTTTAGAGTCTCTCTCGGTTGCAAATAGGTCCAGAAGTTTCCCAAGTTGTTAAGAAGGGGGTGGGGACAGAGAAGGGGCCCAAAGAGCCTACACACTCAACAGCTTCTAACAGCTGTGGAAAGTTTGATGCAGCAGGGGCACCCAGACAGAAAATTAAAAAACTAATAAAGTCCTCAGTGTGGGGCGCTGGCATCAGGACAGCTTCCCTTCTCCAGACACCTAATAAAGAGACATTCCGGGACACTAACTCATAAGGGGGATCTGCAGGGGTCACGGACAACATTGGATAGTGAGCCATGGAAACAGCAGTCAATCCACTCGCAGCAGGGAGGGTTCTCGGCCTCTTTTCTTTCCCTGCCCTTCCTTGCCTTTTCAGTTTAGAAAAATGGTAGGGTGCACAGGACTTACAACACAGGGTAAGCCATGTCGGGAGCCGTGGTCATGGAAAACACTTTCCTGGCAGGGAGGGCACACCGCTGCTGTTTGACACTGTGGGACTGGAGGTGATGGTCACTAGAGTTATTTTGAGACTGGTCAGTGAGATGTCTCCTCGGAGAGCAGGGGTTTTGAGAATGAAGTGTTGGTCGAGCTGAATTTGATGGAGCAGCTTCGTGACAGGTTTTCACGGAGTTTTCCTCTGGAGTTAACTTGGTCATCATGACATCGAGTTTCGAGAACATTTACGCTGTTTGATTTGGTTTTCAAATTGGCCCGTATCAACTCAAAAGGTGACTCTGGCTTTCAACTAAACCACCAGTCAGTAACAGTAGTTCGCCTTTAGCCCTTTTGCTTCCTGTAGTTTCAATTACCAGCGATCAAACACGGCTCAGAAATACTAAAGGCAAAATACTTCACAGAACACACCACTCTCAGGAGGGTTGGAAGTCCTGGACTATCCCACTGATCTACCCAGGACCTGAACCTTGCCTTTGTCCAGAGAGCTCACATTGTGTTTGTGACTCACTGGTGACAGATGGACGGTGGCCACTCGGTTATCTTAGATATCAGACTGACTGTCCATGTCCAGTTAGCGCAAAGATTCTCAATCTGTGGGGCTTGACCGATTTGGGAGTTTGAAGGACCCTTGGATGGGGGTCGAATATCAGATACCCTGCATATCAGATATTGACATTTCAATTCATAACAGTAGCAAAATTACAGTTATGAAGTAGCAACGAGAGTCATTTTATGGTTGAGGGTGGCTATACATGAGGAACTGTATTAAAGGGTCACAGTATTAGGAAGATTGAGAAGCATTAAGTTAAAGCTTATTCTATTTAATAATGTCCCTAAAATACAAATGTCTAGAAGGGACCAGAGCATAAACTATGAAAGGACAGATTAACTCTGGTCCTGTGTGGTAGTGTGGCCATGTGGCAGGGCAAATGGGAACAATCTCAGAAAGTGAAGTGTTGTCCTATTGGAGGTTTGGAAGTTACCTCAGGGATGAGAAGGGCTGCCGTGCTTGGTATGTGTAAGATTCCGGCGCGCGGTTTGGACAGAAAACACAAGGCCAACCTGATTCCTCGGGAAGGGGTTTATACTTATACTAACAGTATGTGTCTTCTTTCACAAGAAGGACGGAAGCCATAGTATGTGAAGCTAGCTTTGTTTCTTTGTTTTTGTGTTGAGTTAAGACTTGGGGTAGTTGTCAATTTTTTGTGCAATGTTCTAGTTACTTTGCCACCTGGAGAGTCTCTTCAGCGGTGGCTACAGTTGTTTCTTATGTGTGATGTTACTTTTTCAATGGAAAAGCACAGTTCTACATTATAGGAATCTGAGAAAAGGCTTTTACACAACCACCTCCAGAATCCTTGTAGTATCCGGGTATGAGATCAGGGGACAGGGGAGCTTGGCCATTTTACTCCTGTGTCACTCAGAGGTACAGGCTTTTGGATTAATAGCTTCATGGACCTCAGTTTGTTGTACAGGATGAAGGGATGGGAAATGCCTAGAAGGCCCCGTGAGCTCCCACATGCTGCTTCCCTGGGGCCAGAAGGTCAGGCTGAGGATTGTAGTCTATGCTCTCCCCTGTTAGAAAGAGTGCTTTCCTTCTGGCTTTTTTGTTCATCTGTGGCTTGGCCGAGGCTGAGCTGCAGCCCTTGGCTGTGATGTAGGGAGGTCTGTGGTTTGGTGAGTATAGCGAAATGTGTGCTTTTGAACTTTGCATGCCCGGGCTTTCTTCTCCTCTCTCTCCTTCTTCCCTCCCTTCCTCCCTCTTCTGTCAATCCCTTCCCCTCTCCTTCTCCTCTCCATTTAAAAAAAAATCACATTTCTGTCCATGAAAATAGCTTCACATTTAAGAAAAGGACAAACCAGGCTGGGCATGGTGGAGCGTGCTTTTAATCCCAGCACTCGGGAGGCAGAGGCAGGTAGAGGTGAGTTCGAGGCCAGCTTGTCCTACAAATCGAGTCTAGGATAGCCAAGGAAATCTGTCTCAACCCCCACTGCCACCACTCCCCCAAACAAAAGAAAAGGACAAACTACAAACTACTATGTGGTATGACAGAGGCTGCCACCCCATAAGTAATTTTTTAAGGAAGACCTGGGAAGTATCTAGCATGAATGTAAACAATTCAAAGCACGTAGATGTCTCCTTGTGTGTCTTGATAAATCCCAATTGGTTTGGCAGGTTTGGGGTAGAATATAGGACTCTGCATTTCTGGGGACCCCAGAGACGCTGCTGTTCCACACACTCTACAACGTGAAGAACTGTATTAAAGGGTCAAAGCCTTTGGGAGTCTGAGAAGCACTGAGTTAAAGCTTATTCAATTTAATAATGTCCCTAAAGTGTGCAAATGGCATCTTTGAGTCTCCCTAAAGAAGGGAGAGGGAAAGAGAGAAGAGAGCATGGACGTTCAAAGCACACTGTTACTCACAAAGGTAGGGACCCCAATTCGTATCTTCCTAGGCCCTCGAGAGCAAATCTCATGGAATATGAACACTCTCAGCAGACTTTCCAAACCGCGCCACTTTTGGTCAGCTCCAGAATGAGCTAGGTCTGTTTTTAACACTGGGAGTTTTGTCCCTTGGAGGAACCACCTGTCTCTTGTGGTTTATCTTGCTTCTTTCCTCCCCAGCCACCAGGAGGGGAGGGGTTGGGTGACAGAGTGAGGAGGGACTGTGCCTCTTAGTTAGATAGACACAGTACGAGGGAATTAAATGAACCCCATATTTGGCTCCTAACAACACTGTTACTGAGCAAGACCGGAAGTGATATTTCAGCAAAGCAATGAACTGTGCACCATTTAATATACCTTTCTTAATTGGACTGCACACCAGGGGCACTCTCTTAATGGTATTATGGCACCAATTACCTCATTAGGAGGAAAGAGCTGCTTTTATGACAGGTTTTGGAAATTAAAACAGCAGAGAGAGACATCTTTGGGGGGCATCGCTTCTGGGCAATGGCCCTGCCTAGCAACGTGCGTGGGCGGAGTAGGAAGGCCTGGAGACCAAAGGCAGTCTGTGTCACCTGTCTGGTTTGACCCCTCTTGGGCACCAGATCTAGAGCTCCCTGTGTGTTTTTCAGTTGGAAATGTGAACCCCATGGCTCAGGCACTGTACTGTGTCCAAAGGCCGCAGGAGAGCCTTTCTGGAAGTTCGGTTTCTAGGGCGGTACCCTGCAATTCGGCCCCGGGAAGCCTGGATGGGGTTTCAATCACACTGCTTTTCTGACAAAATCTTTGAGCAGCTCCCACGCAGGAGACTCAAATATATCATTTGCAATCACTCACGGAGGGTCCTGATGACCCTAGCAACCCCCAGATGCATGTGTTGGCTTCTCCAAGGGTCAGGATCTTGGCAAAGCCTGGACCATCTGAGATTCCTTGCTTTGCTCCTCTGAACATATTACAGCTCGTTTTCTTATTCCCTCCTGTAATAGTGGTTCGATAGTGGGGGTCAAGCTGGGCGTCACTGTGTCCCCTCAAATGCTTGTCTGCCGGGTTACGTTTTCCTCATCAACAAAAGAAGAATGCTATCCTCAGATGTGAGCTGGGTGAGTCTAGGTGAAGACTGGGTTTCTCTTTCAGGCAGCCTTTCACGGTTTTCTTCCCTGCAGTCGTAAGAACTCCAACCTCCAGATTTTGTGCAAACACTGGATTTATAGCAATGGTTTTGTAGGGTGTTCCAGTTTGCCGAGTTGATGATTAATGTGGTTTTCTCGGAGAGAGGCTTGCTTTTCCTGCCAGCCCGGTGAATTGCCCGAAGGCTGTGCAGTTTCTGCTTTTCTTTATGTCACTCTGTCGAATTGGGAGATGGCACCGTGTTGGCCAAGGGGTGGAGAAGAAGCCTCAATTGGGGAACGGCAAATCTGGGCCAATCTGTAGAGGATTTCTTAATAATTACAGGGACTGCCCTGGTTCCAACCTTTGTTGGCTGTCCGCTGCCTGCAGACTTCTCCGTGGGGCACCCCGTTCTCCATCATCTGGCTTTCCTGGGCTTTGATAATCCTGGGTGCTCTCTCGAGTGACTGGGATTTACCAGAGTGTGACTCGCATTTACTCCTGTGACGGTTACTTTTCCATCCAGACTTGCTCTATGCTTCCTAGAGCCTGAGACACTTCTCCAATGGTCTTGTCATTGCTACAAACTTAAAAAACCCTCAAGTATGTCCAATAACTTAACCCCAATACTCTCCCCATCTATCTCTGTCCAGCCAGCCTAGGCTCTGTGAGAACTTCTAGGTCAGGAAGCAATGATGTCACAAAGAAAAAAAGTGGTTAACACCTGAAGGCTGTCACTTGAGATTATTGTCCTCTGGCTTGCAAATGTGTACTTCCACATGCACATACCTGTGTAGAGAGAATCTCTTATGTAATGTATGGAAGCATCACCTATCAATAAAAAAGCTTTTGGCCCATGAGCTGAGGCAGGAAATAGGAGGTGGGACATCTCAGAAAGATAGCGAGAGACAATTCTGGGAAATAGTTAGACATGGGAGAGTCGGCCTGAAATGCTGAGGAGATGGACATTAGAAGATGAAGAGAGGAAACCAGACGTGTAGCTGAACTTAGGCTAGAATAAAAGGGACGATTGAGTTATGAGCTAGTGGGAGAACAAGCCAACGCTTGCAGTGTAGGCATTTATTAATAAATAAGAAGTCAAAGAAGTTATTATGGGAACAAAGTAGTGTGGGAGAAAGAGCCCAAAGTTACACACGCACTCATATATGTGTGCTCCCATACACACACATTCATACACATATACACATACACACACTCACACACACGTGTGCTCCTGCACACACACACACACACTCACGTATACACGTATACATTTCAATCAATTCAAATTGAAGATAGCACTAGATTTTTCTTCGTAAGTACTTCAGAACAATTATCCTTAACTAGATTTGGGTAATTGATAGCAATTTCCCCCTTTGGAGTAGTATTTTAAAATATTGAGGTATATAAAAATAAATACCAATTACTGTTTTTAACATTGCTTTTTCTTTTCAGAATTACTATTCTGTATTTAAGAATTTCTTTACAGCCTGGTGTGGTACCCACACATTTAATCCAAGCACTGCTTGGGAGGCAGAACCAAGCTGATCTCTGTGAGTTTCAGGCTAGTCAGGGCTACAGAGTGAGACCCTACTTCAAAAAAGAAACAAACAAACAAACAACCCCTAAGAAAGCAAAGACGCCTTTAAAATCATATTTTTTTGGTAAAAACTGATTTTAGTTACCATCATAAGCTCAGAACATTCTCATTTTTAAAAATGGAGTCATCTGCCAGTTGACTACAGTATTACTTAAATTCATTTCTTTTTCTGGAAGATGTGAGTGGCATGTCCTAGGAGTCTGAATAATGACACTTTATGAGCCATAACTCAGGTAACTTTGGAATTCTTTGCAAACAGACAATATTTTTATACTTGGAGCCAAAGACCTTTCTCTGCTGTTCACTGCAGAGAGGTATCTGAAGTTAGGCTCATGCTGCAAACTATCAATAAGTTGACTTTTCCCCTAGATAATTGTAAAAATCTCTTCTTGCTCTTGACCTTCGGGGCACATAGCAGGTGCAGTGTCTCAGGTAGTTTTCCAGGGTGCCGAGTAAAGGATTTTGATCTGCATTACACATTTTCATTCATCCCTTTCAGTTAGTGGGTTCCCCAATTCACACGCTTTTCCCTTAGTGGCACCATTTTTGATCTTCAGAAAGATATGTAATGGTCTAGCTAAGAACTGTGTTTGTGTCGTCTGAGGAAATTTTACTTATTTCCACTTTTGGTTTTATTTGTCCTGCTCTCTTGTCTCCTGGGGTCATCTCTTATATGCGTTTTCTGTTCATCAAGCCCAATCTTTTTCTCTCAGCACTTTTAACCCTTTAGTTCTCTCCTCCCATTTTACACACACACACACACACACACACACACGTTACACTTAGCTTGGGACCTCCTGATACTGCTGCTTCTTAGATAACCCACAAAGCACACTCCCTTTGGCCCTGTACACTTGACAATATAAAAGAAATAGTGTGCTCTCTAAGTTCATTTCTTTCTGTCATGTACTGGCTGGTTTTGTGTGTCAACTTGACCTAAGCTGGAGTTATCACAGAGAAAGGAGCCTTTCTTGAGGAAATGCCTCTATGAGATCCAGCTGTAAGGCATTTTCTCAATTAGTGATCAAGCAGGGAGGGCCTAGCCCATTGTGGGTGGTGCCATCCCTGGGCTGGTAGTCGTGGGTTCTATAAGAAAGCAGGCTGAGCAAGCCAGTAAGTAGCATCGCTCCATGGCCTCTGCATCAGCTCCTGCCTCCTGACCTGCTTGAGTTCTATTCCTGACTTCCTTTGGTGATGAACAGCAATGTACAAGTGTAAGCTGAATAAATCCTTTCCTCCCCAACTTGCTTCTTGGTCATGATGTTTTATGCAGGAATAGAAACCCTGACTACGACATGCCACTTCTTGTAACCACCACTATTTCTGCAAAAGACCTGACTCCTGTGTCTACCTCATCTGATCCTTTCTCCACCATCCAGGTAGGATGGCACCACCTGACATGTACAAGACACGTGTTATTTTCATACTTATTTTCCATCTCCAGGGAACTTTGTTTTTCTATTCTTCTCATAGTCACATGACAGGGATTGCAGCCTGGAGAAGAATTAGGCCCTTGCCTGCAGATGTGTGACGGAGCTTCCTGTAAGGCTTTTCTGAGTTTGACAGCAGGGATTGCTTGCTATAAGTTTATTAAATATAATCTGTGTCTTTGTAGTGGAAAGTAGGAAATGTAAGAGCATTGACTGGGAGCCAAAGACCTAGGCTGGTGCTCCACCACCATTCCTTATAAACCACACAGTCCTTCTTGGTCAATAATCTTCAGTTTGCTCGTTTGTAAAATGATAGCAGTAATGTCTTGTATTGAGTGAGAGTATGGGAAGGAAATGTTTCAAAGCTTTTAAAACAAAACAAAACAAAACAAACAAACAAACAAAACCACCAGAGTAGACAGTCCTTCATTTGCTTTTCTTTTTGTCTCATGTAAGCGGGGCTCATAGCATGAAAACTCTTCCATAAATCTGTATTGGGACTTATTTGAAATGAATGTCTAGAAAATTCTGAAGAGTAGTTGGGATATCAAAGGGAGCAGTGGAGTCTGTGAAGGCACCCTTGTTTTCTCTCCTGGTGTCACGTTCACAGCCTTTCCTTGAACAAGCAGGGCCTGATCCCATACTCTACGTTCTCTCTTTAATCACTCCTTGAACTCTTGCCCATTCCCCTCACACTCAAATTTTATTACAAACGGTGCCCTTTCAAAGGCCGTTTGGAAAATGTAATTATGCATGACTCAGTGTCACTTCTGAGGCCATTCCTTGTTACTTCTTGGAATCTACATAATCTATTTAATTTCCAAATGTCTTGGATTCAGGAAGGGGTGGGGGAGAGGATATCCTATAGGGTGCTTGAGGAGATTGTATTAAATTGGCTCAGATCATTTATGATAGGCAATCCAGCAGGTGTATTGATACCACCTACTGGGCGTTCTCTCCTAAGTGGTGCTACACGGCTCAATTTCAGTGTTGTATTCTCAGAGGTGAATTAGCTAGGGCCCAGGCCAGGCAGAATCCATGAGAGGTTTGCTTCAGCATCAGCAGCGTTAGTATGCTCAGTGATGGGAAAATGATGGGATCCATTAGTTAAATGAAGAGCCTGGCTCTTTGAAGTGTGCATGTTATTTCAGGCCTAAATGTAAGACTCCATGACAAAGTCTGTAGAGGTTACACAGAGTGCACTTCTAGACTTGGTTTTGAGAAGTCACTCTTCAAAAAAAAATTTTTTTTTAGGCAAGTTTAGAGATGCATATCAGGTTAGAAAGGAAAACTTCAGTGCTGTTTCTTGGCTGCAGAAGAATTCAAATCGAGAAATCTTGAAGGTATTTACAACCCAGGCAGTTCTGGAGTGGCAGATTTGTTCATGCACTATGTGATCACTCAGAGAGGTCAATTTTCGTTGTGTCATTATTTACAGAAGAATAAAGTTCAACAGACAGAACAATCAGAGAGCACCCCAGGGAGCAGAGATTGGGATGAGGCCTGGGAGCTGCACAGTGCTGTGTATAGGCTGGGGAGGAGGGAGGTGCGGCTCTTACTGAGATGTGCCTGTGGGAGAGTGAGGGGCCCTGAGGGGTGGGTTGAGGGGAGAGATGGAAGGTCCACCTAAGCAACACTGCAGCGAGGGTTCTGAAGGCCCACGAGATGACTTATCACTTTGCTCCTGAGCCATGGTGTTATATAGAACTCATTGTACCAGGATTGCTCCTTTGTAGATGTGATGGTTGACACGCAATGACTGGAGAGAGAACAGACTCAGAGGCTAAGGTGTTACCATTCCTGAGTAGCTTTGGGCAAGTGACTTAACCTCTCCAATACCCTGTTTTGTTTTGTCTTCTGTGAGTGAGGTTTGTGAGGGATAGGTTAGAAAAGAGGAGTAAAGTCACCAGCAAGGCCCCTTTC
Organism: Grammomys surdaster; assembly: GCF_004785775.1. Classification (NCBI taxonomy): domain Eukaryota; kingdom Metazoa; phylum Chordata; class Mammalia; order Rodentia; family Muridae; genus Grammomys; species Grammomys surdaster. The sequence continues at coordinate 2,523,026 of NW_021620775.1, forward strand.
AGGGTGTTCTGGGGTGGTTCATAAAACTTGGCCAGGACCTGGAAATCTGCATGGCTAATTTCTTATTCTGCCACATAGACTGTCTCCAATGGCCACTGTCTTCTTTCATTAACTCTTAGATGAGAATAATTATGATGGAAGTTATTATAAGTATCTAAGTATATGAAGAAATATTATTTATCTCAGCTAAAGTACCAGGTACTTTATTTTGTTCATCCAACAAGCTTTTCTGGAATATTTTATGCACTGTAGTGTGGTCAGTGCCAGCTTCCTGTTCATATCATTACTCAAAATGTATAAAGCAGAGACTAGGAACTGAGGTACAATGGAGAGATAAATCAGTACATATAAAGAAGATATGTTTATCTTATTGTTATACAGGTATTTTTAAATAAAGGTATGTGTGTGATATGTTTTTTACTCATTTATAATTAACATAGTTATATATATATAACATATATACATATATATGTGTGTGTATATATATGTATATACATATGTATATGCTTTGGTTTACATCTTACCACTATTTTCTGGTTGAGGATCTCGTCTTCCCATCTATGCCAGTTTTGTTTTGTTTTAAGACAGAGTTTCCATGTATAGCCCTGGCTGCCCTGGAACTGACTCTGTAGACCAGGCTGGCCTTGAACTCAGAGCTCTACTTGCCTCTGCCTTCCTAGCGCTGGGATGAAAGGCATGCGCCACTACTGTCTGCAACAACGTGAGAAATGTTGTGGCATCTTCTCTTCTAATGAGGAGGAAGAAGTTGATAAGTCTCAGTTGGTTCTGAGTTTTCTTTATGCCACTATCATATGCCATATGAATTCTGTCATTGAGTGTGTAAGAAATTTATTCCATTCACATTATTTGTGCATATTCTACCTAAGCCTAAAGTAAAGACTGATGAACTCAGAACTTGTTCCTAAGAGACTCATCGTATGTAAAAGACATACACAAATAAGTGACCTGAAGCACTGCAACCAGTAATAAGTATAATGTTAACAATAAATGAGAGAGAGAGAGAGAGAGAGAGAGAGAGAGAGAGAGAGAGAGAGAGAGAGAATATATCTTGTAGGCAGAGAGTGAAAGAAGTCTTCAGCATCGTACTGTACCTAGGCTTTTCACATTATAGATTTTGGCCCAGAAAGCTAATAAACTCATCGATGAGACTGGCAGATCGCTTATCAGTTTAGATCAGATCTTGTTTAGAGCAGAACAAAAGGAGTGTCCCTTGCTGGAGTTTGTTGTAGCTTTTGCACTGACAGCTCCTCTGTGGAGCTCACAGGGTTTAGGTGAGATGCTGCAACACGTTTGCTTGCTCAGAAGGATGTTGACTGGGAGACTCTGCAATAATGGAGACCAGTCGCATGAGCCGCTCTTGGAAGGTGTCCATAGACTCTTGGCTCGGGAACTGTTTGGGGTGCATGTGTACAGTGCTGTTTCTTTTCCCATAACACAAAGAAATGAAGGCAAGTGAGAGGAGGGGTTATCAGGGAGCAAACCAGTACACAGTACGCAGCTCTTCAGCCCTAGCCCCTGTTGGCGTTATCCAAATGTACAACGTGTTCCTCCACCTCAAGTTACAAGCAGCTGAATTGAATTAGAAAAACAGCCCCTCCATTGCTGAGACCTGGCCTGCCAAATTCTCAGCTGGCAGGAGTTTTTATAGCTCCGTTATAAACCCCTGAAAAGTGAGGCAGAGAATGGAAACATTGACATAACCTGAACTCCCAGGAGTGCCTTGTGGCACTCTAATTATCCTCTGGGCTCACTGGCCCGGGTTTCCTTTCCCTGGGCTGGCAAAATCCGGGGCAGTGGCTCTGCCTGTCCTGGGCGCTGGAGGTTGGAAGCTGGGCTTTGCAGGGAATAATGAGATAGTGTCTGCTGGTGGGAAGCCCCCTGTTCCATACATGTGAGCCCCTCCCTTTTCCCTTCTTTCCCTTGTTCTCCTCCTGCACCACCTCCCCAGTCCTACTCCCCCTCAAAAAGGCAGAACAGTTCAGTTGGTTGTAAAAATTAATGAGTTCAGATACAGACTTGCCTTATTCCGGTCCAGCTGCGTAACCAGGGCGATTCCGACCAGCATTCTAGACGCTGACATCAGCTCCACACCCCGGCACAATGCTGCTCTGTTTGATCTCAGAAACAGATCAGGCTCCTGGGCTTTATACATCCTGCTTCCTCCCTACGTAAACTCATTTTATGACCCACCAGGAGAGCGCATCTTGACTGGTCGCTCCCCAGGCCGCCAATACCAGAGGATCTGGCCTTACTGTGGACTCCTCTTTTCCCAGCTGGACATTTTGATTCCACTTTCCTGGCCCTCCTGAGGCTTTCTGCTCATCGCCCCCTCCCCACAGGCGTTGACCAGTAGTGGAGGATGATGGTGATAATGATTTCACTACTTTCCATTTGCACAGCACTGTACTATTTTCAACATACTTCTGGAGGTTTGTCTGATTTGCAGCCCAACATCACCCTGGGAGGTAGGGGTGGTGCACCCACTGTGTAGATAAAAAAAAGGCTGGCAGCGCTGGTGAAGGCAGAACCCAGAGTCAGATTCCAGCAGCCCTGACTCCTAGTAAATGTCTCCTGCCATATACTTGGGGTGACACCTTGGTACAGGCTCTTGGGGACATAGATTAAGTATCTTCTGATGACTTAAGCAGGCAGGAAGCTCTGTCAACCCACTCTCTGTCGAGCTGAAGGAGAAGGGAGATGACTGTGTGTGTAGAGGTTGCAGCTCACAGAGACCTCCACTGTCCTGCAGAATGTTGCCTTCTCTTCAGCTCGCTTCCCTGGGACACCAGTGTCCAGAAGCATCTATCTCACACAGGGTCTTCCTACTCAGCTCCCTTAAGAGATTTCAGGTGAAGTCGCTAGATTTGAGGCAAAGCACTTTAGAAATAACAAAGAAGTATAACCCTGTACTGTAGAGTTTGCAGGTCGATGTTCTTAAAGAACAGGGGGTTCTCAACCTGTGATTTGAAACGCCTTTGGGGGGGGGGGGTCGAATGATCCTTTCATAGGCGTCGTGAAGATCATTGGAATACACAGATTTTTACATTGTGATTCATAACGATAGCAAGAATACAGATATGAAGCAGCAACAAAAATAATCTTATAGTTGGGGGTCACCACAACAAGAGAAACTGTATTAAAAGGTCATAGCATTAGGAAGGTTACGAACCACTGCTATAGAAGTATACAGGAAAACATGAGGGATATTAGAATGTCTCTTGGTCTACCACATCTGGCCACGTAGAAGTGTCAAGCAAAGAGAGTGTGGTTAAACAGCAAGGATAGTTTTGGCATCTGAGAGCCTAGGTCAAAGCACCAGCAGGACCCTGGTTCCCCTGGTACTCTAGTAGAACCGTCTACTCCAACTTCTGGTGCTATCGGTCAGTCCTTGGCATCCTGCGGTATACAGCTCTGCCAGTCACTCTGATCATTGCCTGGGTCCTCATCTGACGTTCTCCTAACGTGTCTGTAATCGTCTTGTGACATCTTCCTCTCCTTATAGGGAGATCACACTGGATGAGGGCCCATCCTGCTGTGCATCCTACTAGACCACTGACGTTGGTAGCGATCGTGAGGATTTAATGCAATGGTCAATGCCCATGTAAGAGTGGAGAGTTATCATGATATTCATTTACATTTGCCATGTTTATAGACACTGGGACACCTTTCAGAGGATACAACTGAACCTAGAATAGAATGACATTTCTTTCATGGTTGCCCCGTGGCTTGTGCTTATTCAGAAGTGAGGGGGTTAGTCTGGTTCTCAAATAGCCTGTAACAGGGGTTGTAGGAGCTCTTCTATGCGCTCACATTTTTAGCTGAGTGTTTCTGAACATATCCTCAATTAATCTGTGTAACCACCCTGAAAATGGCAAAGCTTGGAATTCCCATTTTGCTGGTGAAGAAATGGAAGTAAGAGGAGTTCTGCCTTGCTTGAGGCTGGGGGTCCTGCAGGGGGTGGCTTTAGAGCAGTAAGTATCAATTCCCACTCTCCAAGGGTGGCTTTTCCCCCTCTGAATCAATAAGAATGAGACTCAGGGAAGTCAATGAACCTGCCGTGGGCCCCAGCTGGGAAACTGAGCTGGAGTGCAGATCCCACAGCCCGGCTCATTCCATTCCATTTTATCTTAATGTGACTCTGACCTCACCTTAACCTTGGTCTAGATGCTGGGAGCCAAGGCCGTACATAGCCATTTCTTTGAAGCCTCTGAAAGCACAGTTGCAGAATGACCGGGTTTCCCCGAGGTCTTACTTTCTGGTGCTCCGACAGTGTTCCTGTGTCAGCACTACCAGACGCCGTGGCTCCTTATCAAGTTACCCAAACTTGTGTCGAGAAGCACACCCCGTTTTGTTCTTGTTTATCCATGTCCTTTTCCGTTGGGACTACACAAACATGACATTTTTGCTTTGAAACAGATTTGCTGAGCAGTCTCGTGGTTCATTAGTGCTTAAAATGCATCATTTCCCAAGTCTCTTTGTGCTCGCTGCGGGAAGCATCAGGACCCCACTGACTCTGGGGTTCAAATGATTCTAGGGGCTTTAAGGCATTTATAAGACAGTGTAGGCTGCAGATGTCCTGTCTTCTTTTCATCAGAAGATACTAAAACGTTCTAGAAATGATCAAGTTTCAACAACCAGGCTGCATTCATCAGATTACCTCTGTTTCAGACATGGCAGTCCTTCTCAGTCTTCCATAAGCCTCTCCAAGAGTTCTGACATCGGAACCATGTGACCGCCAGTCACCAACAGACCCTGACGCTGGCACTCTGTGTTCTGCCAGGGTTGTGAGTTCTGAGTTTTAGCCTCATGGCTGGCTGGCCTTTCTGTTTGTTTCACCTTTCTGTTGTATGTTCCTTGACTATACTCGCAGGCAGCCCTCACTTTGCAAGGCCCACAGACCTGCAACGTAAGAACCTGCGTGTGAGACGTTCAAAGTCTGACGAACATGGTATGATGTGATGCAGAGCCTGTACGCTGTTCTTTTAAATTCAAATGCGGATGAAGGATGTGAGAATAAGAACTCTAATTTCTTAAACATTTAACAATGTTCTACTGACCACAAAGTGTCATGCCCGTTTGTGTTCTGAGACATAATTGGCTGTGTGTGTGTGTGTGCGCGCGCGTTTGTATATGTGTATATGTATGTATGCATGTATGTGTGTTTGTGTGTGTATGTATGTTTGTATGTGTGTATGCATGTGCATGTGTGTATGCAAAATGTATGTGTGTATATTTGTATATATGTGTGTATATATATATGTGTGTGTATATATATATATATACATATATATATATATACACATATATATATATGTGTCTATTTGTGTATGGAGGGGAAGGTGGATATGGTCAGATCACATATGAAAGTAGGAAGTAGATAAATAATACAGGAAGTTACAAGGAGCTGACTTGGGGAAGATGCTGTCATTGTTGTTTGCGGAGAAGAACCAGAGAAGGCTTAGGAGAAAGTTACCACTTAAGAAGGTGGAGAAGAGTCCCCATGGAAACACAGAAAAGGGAAGGGGAATGTGGTGTTCCAAACTGAGCCGACAACATGAGCCAGCAGAAGCTCAGCTGAGAGTTCTGAACCCTCGGCCTAAGATGTGCTCAGTGGCACTTGACCTGCATCTGCTCGATCAAGTAGGACCTCTGCATCTAAGGCTCATGAGCCAGTGGTGGCTGGTGGAGTCACAGGGGCCTAGGTGCTGGCATCTTTCTGGCCTGGTTTGATTCTCAGAACAGGTCCATGAGGAACAGGGTCTGCTTAATGGATGAAGAAGCAGAGAGTCAAAGGCAAAGTATTGCCACCAGCAGCAGCTGGCTAAGCAAGAAGACATAGGTTTCCTGGGGCTCAGTTTGCGTCTTTCTGAGAATGTGATGGACAGTTGCATCTGGTAACTGTAAGTTGTCCTGCTTCACATACTTTTATTATACCTAATTATTGTAACTAATCTCTCCCTAAGGAAACACCATTGAAGGAAAACATACAAACCAACAAAGGCACATATAATGGTTTTGAATTTTCTTGTTCACTTGTTTTCTGTATAGTCTTTTTTTTAAACACACATATTTAAAAATACTTAAAAATTGGTATTGTTTTTATTTTAGAGAACACGTCCCTAAAGGACAGTGAAAGGTTTGTTTTTATGTTTATTTACTTGCTTGTTTTTTTAAAGAACATTTCCACTAAAGAAGTTTTTTTGTCCTGTTACTAAGCTGTTTTTCATTTGAGGTAGACTTTCCTTTTTTTAGATGGTAATTACTTCAGGGCTGCTATTCTCGATTCCAAGCGTAGGAGCTGAAGGACCCCTTGAAGAACTATGAAGAGATCTGCTTCTGTATGGGGACTCGCCTAGCTTCTCCTTTACCAGGAGCCTCAAAGAGGAGCACCCTCCGCCCCAATCACTCACTTCCCACTGATTAGCAGGGTTTATTCCCAGTCAGAGCATCTGAGAACCAGCAAGATGGGGCTGTCAGGAAGCCCACCCTGGCTGGGCTGAAGGCTTTGACCAAGTAAACATAATCTGAAAGGGCCAGGGAGCTTGAAAGCAAAACTGTAAATGATCCCATGTGTGCTTCTTGGCTGATTACTCCTCTGGGATGGACCAGAGACAAGGGACCAGCAGAGAGGGCCTCCCTGTGCTTTGAACAAGATGCAGCTACAGTCTTGCATCTATGTTTGGGGATATTTTCCAAGTGAAAGTTCATTAGGGAGACAGGAAAGCATGTTCCACTAATATCCATCAAAGCAGGACTTGAGTTTCAAAGCTCAGAAGAAACACAATAGTGTTCAAGTAAACAGTATGCGAAGGGTCTCCTGCCCCTGAAAAGCGAAGAGAAGCGGGGTTGTGATTTGGATTATTTTCTTAAACTAACTTTTATTTTGGACAAATAAGTACATCTCAGAAAAATGTGTGTGTCCTGGGCACTTACATTCATGAGTAGCTTGAGCTACCCATTCTAGAATGTTCTGGCTTCTTGCCCCGTATTTCCTTCTGTTGGTACCCAACCTGGAGGGCTCAGAGTTTCCCACACTTGGTTCTTCGCAGTCATGGTGATGATTATTAATACTTACTGAATTAGAGAGTAGTATCAGAGCCAGCTATACATTGGAACTGAGCACTGGGTAAGCTGGTGAATACACTATAAACAGAGACATTTGAGAGATAGGGACCCTGAGCTGCTTTACAGAGGCCTGGGCTTTGGAGCAACATGCCTTTTTGCCTCTCCTCAAGCCTGGAAATATGCCAGATGCTGGTGAACATTAACCAGGCTGCTGACTTGAGGGATAGTCTGAACAGGGTCAGAACATCCTTTCTAAGAGCTGGTGGGGTCATCAAAGATATGGCTTCAAAACCCACAGTTAGCTTCTCAGTTTGTTCTGTAAAATGAGACATCAACTACTTAGGTGACCATCTACACAGAAGAAATGTGGTCATGTATATGTACTTACAAATCGCAGTGCCTGGCACACAATAGGTGCTAACTAAATGGTAGATTTTATTTCCTCTGGACATTCAGAGAAGTGTGAGAATGGGGATACTAAGGTTTAGGGAATGCCTACTCCATGCCACATGTGCTATAATGATAGGCCCTCTGGGCCTGGGTACATGATCCCTTTTGACTTAAGACCACGCTGATACCTGGCAGCAGGAGCTGAGTATAGAAGAGACAAATACCTCTTGCTTTCCAGTGACTTCTTTATTTGTCCCAAACTAATTTTGCTGCCATGACTTGCAATGACACCAATGATGGTAATTTTAAGTAGATGAAGAAGTCTGTGATTTTAAATTTTTCCCAGACTTTGGATGTTACCAATGTGCACACCCAGGACTTGTATAGCAGTTTCCTCAAGATTGAAATGCCCCCATCCTGCAGAAAAGGTCATTGAGACACGAAGTAAACAACTCAAAATAGCTTCGGGAAATCCCTGAAACGGAGTAGATTTACTCGTTACCCCACCCCCTCCTAGAATGTATAAACAGTAAAGCCAAGGAACAGTTACCTTTGGAAAAGCCAAAATGCAGAGAAGAGTCTTAAATAAGATAAGCTGTAAACAGGAAGAAGGAACCAGCCAGGCTATCTGGAAGAGGTTTACAGAAACTGGATCACTGGAGAAGACACTCTCCATCCAACCTGTTGAGCTGCCTGCAGGCTATGGAGGCTGCTCCCCATTCCCAGCTCTGTGAGCTGTTACCCAGGCTGTGGTGGGCTTCGGTGAAGCAGCTGACTCTGAATCATTCCTAGTCCTGTAACCCTTCACCCATATTCTTATGTGTAACTCCAATGAAATTCTTGGTTCATTAAGTTTGACTTTGTGGTCTGGAGTGAGGAGTTTGATGTGTGTGAGAGGAAGGTGGTGGTGGGGAGGAGAGGATGAGGAGAAAGAGAGAGGTTTTCCCAGGAAAAGTCAGTTACATACTAGGTATGGGAGTCAGTGTCTCCCAAAGGTTTTACTCTCAGATACTAACATTTTCTTACAACCCCCTATCATTCAGAATTCAGTGCCTCAAATCCTAGACAAACAATCCTGAATTGTTGGGCAGTTTAGGAAAAATGGGGATTGGTAGAAAATGTAAGTAGATCCATGAGAGAAACCCACCATTTATTGAGTTGTTCAACTGACATTTGGTAGATAAATATCTATGCGTCAACTGCGATACTTAGTGCCCATGTTGCAAAGATGAACTGAATTTGATCTTTCTTCTCAAAACTAGTAGCTTCTTCATGTTCATGATGCTCGTCGGAGTTTGAATGTGTTTAACAAATTGTAATAGTAAGATTTAAAAATATTTCTGCATATGGGAAACTCTGGTTTTTTTTAAAACGTGTAGTCGTGGATGTGCATGGACATCTACTCAAGAGAATTCTAAGTGGCAGACACAGAAACTTGCCCAGCACTTGTAGGAGAATGGCCAGGAAGGTGAGATGTGTTTATCTCTAGAGAAAACTTTCCAGAGCCAGAGCCAGAGAGTCCCAGCAAGCAGAAGATGGAAAGAGAGAAAAGCCCTATGGTGTGTGCAGGAAACTATGAAGAGCCTCCTATTGGTGATTCATAAATCCCAAAGCAGGAAATGAGCACAGAGATAAGAGAAAGCTGGAAACTTGGGCTGCACAGCAGGGAGGCAGCTCAACAGGCTGGAGGGCGTCCTTCCCAGTGGCTCAGCTGGTCTGAACCTCATCTAAGCAGCTCCATCTGCCTCTTTCAGCAAAGGGTCTATCTATGCCAGTGAGCTTCCTCAAGTGGGCAGTGAGAGCCCCACTTTCATCCAGAGAGATCGAGTGGTCTGGTATACACTTTTTGTTTGTTGAGACAGAGTCTCAATAAGTGGCCCTGATTGGCCATCCTAGAACCCACCATGTACATCAGACTGGTCTCAAACTAGTGTTGTACTGAGCCTGCTATTAGAAGGATGGCTTTAAGTCCTAGAGTACTATATTAGGCTTGATTCCTGCTTTAGAGTACAGGGTGGAGACTGCCTGAAGAGTTTGTTTTGAGGCCCTTGCCTCTTTCTAGGTAAGAGGTAGGTGATAGTTTCAAGTAAGAAAAATGTTTTTACTTACAAGATAGCCACACATGCACATACAGTTCTCCAAAGGCTGTGGTAGAGAGCTACTAGGTATGAAGAGTAACTCATCTTTCTGTGTCATCACAAAGAAAAAGCCTGGCAGTGTTGGGGATTGAACTTGGGGCTTCAGTGCATGCTAAGCAAGAGCTCCACCACCCCTAGCTACGCTCCTAGCCCTCTAGCCCCTTATTATCAGATTTGAGAGTTGGGTCTATGGTACTTCCTGTGTCTCATGGAAGCAGCTCACAGCTAGCTTTTTGTATTTTGTTTTGGAGAAAGTATGTAGGGAAGCGATTCACCATTGTCCTCTCTCTCTCTCTCTCTCTCTCTCTCTCTCTCTCTCTCTCTCTCTCTCTCTCTCCCACTCTTCCACTTGTCTCTGCTGTGCAATGTTTTCTGTGATTTTTTTCCAGGCGCGGTTCACATGTGGGGTGTGAGCACCTTAGACCAGCTCATTTCTCAGGCCTTCAGTTACTCATTCTTCCCTCTGTACGTTCCAGAAGCAACTTCCAAGCAGCAAAACTGATGAGGAATTTTTAAATCTCGTCTCTGGGTTCCTAGATGGTCTAATGCATTTTCACACATCTTGAGCCTTCATACAGAAGGCTACAGGGTGGCATCCTCCATTCCAGAACGCTGGGCAACTCTGGGAAGAGGCAAGGATGACACTCTGGAGGGAGATGGAAGCCTGCAGGCACAATTCACTGAGGTGTGAGGGAAATGCAGGGAAGATTCTAAAGGCTTAAAGGAGGAAGAAAAAGAGAATTGGGGACAAGGATGTGTGGTTATTTATACAAATACTGACTTTGTGGCCTGACAGCTAAAGAATATGTTAGAGGTCTTGTCTAAGCCAGGGTGTCTACTGTTGGAGGTTAGGATTCTGCAGAGTATCACAGACGTGGGATGTGGTTGATGTGAGCCAACAGGGAGGGGTGTGGCTTTGATCAGTTGTCTTTTTTCTCAAAGACCTTTTTTCCTTTAGAAGAGTAGACATAACGGACTTGGCTTTCTGCCTCTGGGGCTTGAGTGAGGTTAAAGGTGAAGATACCGAGTCATGATCTAGTAAGAGACTTTTCTCCTGAGCGTTAACCAAAGCTCTACTGTGACAACATGGACTATAATAACAGGTTTTGGAGAAAGAAACATTTGGCATGCAAAACACTTCTTCAACACGGCAAGAGTATGTCAGCTACGCCAACACAGCTGACTCAGCTCTTTGGATCGACGGAGGGCTTAGGGCGAGAGAAAGAAAGACAAGGAGTCATCTGGTAAAGACCAAATGCTATATTTTCAACTGCATAGCTCCCTTTTATACTCCCCATAAAACAGGAACAGGAACAAAACAGGAACAAGGGGACACACTCATCCAAGCTTCAATTTCTCCTTGAGCAGTCTTCTCGGGGAAATGCATAGAGACGGGGGAGCGGGCATAACAGCGCAGGTGCAGAGGATGGTGACTCACAAGAGTACATGATAATCTGGGGCAGTCCATCCCAGGGAAGTAGAGAGGTCGTGTTCCCTCGCTGGCTCATCAGCTTCCTCTGGCCTTTCAGATTACCTCTCCCCATCTCTCACTGCACGGTTTATAAATCAATTCCCTTGCTGAAAGCAAGCAAGACCCACTGGAAAGTGAAAGCTGAAGCTTGGCTCTGTTGGAAGTAAGTGTTGACCTTAGTGCCTGCCTCTGTGTCTCAGCTCCATCCTTTGCTCTCAGATTGCCTGCACAGAGCTCTTTACCTCTGTGGGTCTCAGTTCCAATGTACATTTATTTCAGTGGGAACATTTTTAAGTCTTTAAACGTAGAATGGATTCTGTGTCCTGCCAAAAGCATGTAGTACTCACATCTTTTCGGGTAGAAGGGCACTCTGTGGCTAATATACCAGCTACTGGTAGGTATCTCCTTTCCATTCATGATGGAAATGAGGAGTTGCTGTTTCTGTGCTCTAGCTCTGTGTCCCTCATGGTGGCATGGTGGATTGGTGTGTCACTGAGACTGCTGGAAGGCCCAAATTCCAGGGTGCATGTAGCTGTTCCTGTCATGACTCTAAAGCAGCAGAGGGGAAGAGGTTTGGTAGGAGTGGTTGCTCTACATAACAACCAGGGTGAAGGGATAAAAGGGATCACTTGGAAGGTAGCAAGCCACCAGCTGAGATATATTGAGACAGTAGCATTACTTATAGGGTGAGTCTCTACCCATTTTAGACCCAAAGCAAATTCTCCAAGCCCTGTTGTAGTTGCCTAGCAGCAATCCCCAAACCACAGGCTCCAGAGCTATGAGCCAGCATTCCAGAAGAAGCCACCCACAGGAAAAGAGAGATGGAGAGAGGAAGCCTGACCCTGTGTGTTTGGAGTCAACAGCTTTTAGAGTTTCATAGTAGGTCCTCAAGCAAAATCTAGTCCACATAGCTACTGACATGGGCAAGGGATTAACTGGTCTTCCTTAAAATAAAAAAAATCTGAATTGTAGGCCCATTCTCTGTGTCCCAGAGCCTGGGAGACTTGCCCTGCTGAGGAGCCTGGGCTTTGGGAAGCTCTGTCTCACCCCACTTATGTAAGTCACCATCCTCTGCACCTGTGCTGTTATGCCCGCTCCCCCGTCTCTATGCATTTCCCCGAAAAGACTGCTCAAGGAGAAATCGAAGCTTGGGTGGTAGGTAGGCTGCCCTGTGTGTCTCCTTGTTCCTGTTTCATTCCTGTTTTGTGGGGAGTATAAAAGGGAGCTACGCAGTTGAAAATATAGCATTTGGTCTTTACCAGATGACTCCTTATCTTTCTTTCTCTCGCCCTCAGCCCTCTGCCAATCCAAAGAACTGAGTTAGCTATGCTGGCGTAGCTGACAAGTGGAGGTCCCACTGAGATCGGAAAGATGAGGAAGACTGCTGACGGGCCGTCTTCTGGGCATGCGTTAAGACAGGAGACGAATTGGGCACGAACCAAAAGGTAAGTTTTCGGGGTAAGTAAACGCCATGAGTTTGGCACATAGTAAGGAGTTGCTGGCTAAACAACTATCTACTCTTCTGGCTCAGCGGGGAACCGCTGTTAAAGCTAGGGTTATTGAAGAATTTATGAAAGAATTACAAAAATTCTCTCCATGGTTTGTGGCGAGTGGCACTTTTAAGCTGGAAGACTGGGAAAAGGTAATAGGTGATTTTTGTGCCGCTGTCAATTGTCATGGCCATTTAGTCCTTAGGAAATCAGTTTGGGGCGTTTGGAAACTGGTTAGGGATGACCTTGTCAGTGAAAACGAATTGGTTACTCTTGGAGAAGTTCAGGAGGAATTGGCTAGGGAGTCCCTATGTAGATCTTCTTCCTCCTCTTCGTCTCTTCTTCTTCTTCTGAGGGGGAACTCTTGGGGGCAGTAGGAGGAAAGGAAGTGGGCTCCAGGAGAAAAGAGAGGGGTGGGGCGCAGCGAGGTGTAGCACAGGCCGACCCGGGCCCAGGTGAATAGATTAACTTGACAGCAGGAATGAGGCTGTGGCGGGAGGCCTGGGCTGTGATGCGGGCACCGGAGCGAGGTCCTATGGTTCTGGAAGGCCCGCAGCGCCTCTTGCTACAGGTTACCTAGGGTATGCATAAATACAGACTTAGAAACTCTGAAAGAACTTAGAGCTGAAGCTTGGGCATGCTGTGAAGATGAATGAAAAGGCCTGCTTTGCAGACCCTCAACATGCCTGCAGCTCATGATCCCTACTTCCTCACCAATGGGCCCTTTCTTTGGACTGCCATGGCAACAAGACACCAAGAAAATACCAGGTTGAGCTGCTGGAGGCAGCTCTAGACCATAATAACACCATTGTGTGCTTTAACACTGGCTCAGAGAAGACGTTCATTGTGGTTCTGCTCACCATAGAGCTGGCCCATCAGATTAGCGGCAACCTCAATCCACACCCAAAAAGAACTGTGTTCTTCGTCAACTCTGCAAACCAGGTTGCTCAACAAGTGTCAGCTGTCAGAACTCATTCAGATCTCAAGGTTGGGGAGTACTCAAACCTAGAAGTAAATGCATCTTGGACAAAAGAGAGATGGAGCCAAGAGTTTACTAAGCACCAGGTTCTCATTCTGACTTTCTATGTCGCCTTGAATGTTTTGAAAAATGGTTACTTGTCACTGTCAGACATTGCATGAACTTTTGGGGAGGGTACAGATGCATTGCTTTCTCAGAGTGATATTCAGTCTCATTTTCATATTGCTGTCTTAAATTTAAAACAACAAATTGCTTTGGTTCAAGAACAAGTACATTTTACGTTGTCCACCAGACATGTTAGCTATGATCCCTTCTTTCATGCCATTTGTGTTACACCCGTGCATGTAATTAATGCTGCCTCTTCTGTTAAGTATTTGAATCAGTTGATTTCTGGCTCTTGGAATGCTACTTGTTATAATCTTACTCGGCAGCTCTTTAATAAGATTGTATTAGTTAATGATACCAGAGTTGATCCTATTGATGGGTCATCTATCTTGAGCATGTTTCTTCAAGTGGGAATGCTGGTGAAAGAGTGGCTGGAGTTACTTCCTTGGCAGGTTTTAGCCTAATTTTGCTGATGGTTGTTTTTTGGGTGTCTGTGCCGCCTTCGGGCACAACCGGTACAATCTCTAGCTGTTGTGCGAGGATTGGTGCTTTTACACGGTCGAGGGGATCCCTCTGCCCAAGTGTGGCTGACCATGCTACAAAAAGTGTAATCATTCACCTAGGCCCGAGCTGCAGCAGGGACTGCAAGGGAGTTTCCCTGAGAGACATGCCTGGCTGCATAGGGGTTGGTGTTGATACAGTTCCCCTCCTCAGGAAAAAGACACCGGGATGGGTATGACCATACCACCTCACTGTACAACAGCAGGGGGCTGGGGGTCATTACAATATCCCCGTTTTTTTTTTTCACTGAGGGTCTGGTCTCTGTCTCCACTCGGCCTCTAATTAAAAGAAAAAGGGTGAATTGTGAGTCACCATCCTCTGCACATGCGCTGTTATGCCCGCTCCCCTGTCTCTATGCATTCCCCTGAGAAGACTGCTCAAGGAGAAATTGAAGCTTGGGTGGTAGGCTGCTGAGTGTGTCTCCTTGTTCCTGTTTTGTTCCTTGTTCCTGTTTTGTTCCTTTTCCTGTTTTGTGGGAAGTATAAAAGGGAGCTATGCAGTTAAAAATATAGCATTTGGTCTTTACCAGATGACTCCTTGTCTTTCTTTCTCTCGCCCTCAACCCTCCGCCATTCCAAAGAACTGAGTTAGCTATGCTGGTGTAGCTGACACACTTATATGGTTTTTCAAACTTCATTACAAGTAATTCTGTTAACTTTTAGAAATAGCTCCTCTTGGGAATGGAGAGATGGCTCAGTGGCTAAGAGCACCACCTGTTCTTCCAGAGGTCCTGAGTTCAGTTCCCAGCAACCACATGGTGGCTCACAACCATCTGTAATGAGTTCTGATGCCCTCTTCTGGCATGCAGGTGTATATGCAGATAGAGCACTCATATGCATAAAATAAATAAATAAATAAATAAATAAATAAATAAATAAATCTTTTTTAAAAAAATAGTTCCTCAGGAGTGGAGGAAAGGTTTGTCATCCTCTATGAAAGGCCCGAGCAAGAAATACAACTGAATTGGATAGGGTGCTCCATGCCTTTAATCCCCAGTTAGAGGCCATCCTGAGAGAGAGAAAGAGAGAGAGAGAGAGAGAAAGAGAGAGAGAGAGAGAGAAGGAGAGAGAGAAGGAAGAAGGAGGAGGAGGAAGAGGAAGAGGAAGGAAGGAAGGAAGGAAGGAAGGAAGGAAGGAAGGAAGGAAAAAGAAAAGAAAGCTTTAGCTTAGTCAAGATTGCTGAAAATATATGTGTCTCACAGGCAAGCCACATAGACAAACTCATGGAGATGGATGCTACAGCAAGAGAGAAAACATCAAGGCATCTCATGGGTCAGGTACCTTTGTAGCCTCTCAGGTTGAAAAGAGATCTCAATACCACCTATTTAAAGTTCAGCCCTGAGAAGAGTTCACACTGAATTCTCAGTCTTCAGATCCTGCAGACTTTGAACCTATGTGTGTCTGTGTACACACACATATACACACACACACCAGTACACTTCATTTGCTATAGTGCACACTTCCCTTAACCATGTGCAGTCAGGAATTGAATTCAAATCGAAAGAGATTCTTGAGAGGAGGGGAAAAAAAAGGAATTCCATACTGGTGAGGTTAGGGCTGCAGCCCTTGAAGCCAGATGGTTTCCTGGAGCCGGCAGGGTAGCCGGGTGAGGTGGCGTGGGGAACACCATCCAGGAGCCCAGAGAGCTATAGCTGGCACTTGCATGTGGCTGGCATCTGCTTGGTGTTGTGGATGGTACCTTCACAGCATCCCCATCTGCCTCCAGCATCCCCAGCCTGGGACCTAAGTTGCTGTATTCTGTACTCCACCCATTTCTGAAAACTGCCTGCTCTGATGCTACTTCAAAGTCCCCTGGGAATGCCAAGTCTCCAATTAAGCCTCTTTGAGGCAGGTTCTCATTCCTTCCCCACTAATTGAAATGTTACTCCTTTTACTAAACCCATAAACCACCCAAACACAACGGCCTTCCTCATTTGCATTGTAACAATGTCCCTAATGTCCTTCCAAGAGCTTTACGTATAGCCGAACCTTTTCTCTATCCCCCCCACAACCCCCAACGGTCAAAAGCAATTCCGAGGCGAAGGCCTTCATCTCCATCCCTATACAGCTGCCTGCTCATTAGCCAAGGTGGAGTAAATCCCCTTTATTCTGGATTCATTTCCCAGGATGATAATGTCTTTTTTGTCTCAGGCCACTGTTCCCAAACTGGCCTTAATTGCTGATCGTAATTGAGTTAATGAGTATTTACAACCGGTGAGGTTAGAAAAGGTCTCCTGTAGTTTTATTTGTGACATTTTATTTAACCTGTAATAAAATCATTAACAAGTTGTCCCCGTGTTAATTTTCTGGCCCTTCATCTTGTCTGTCTCTTGGGAAAGTAGGGTGAAGGTAGATGGCTTGGGTCGGGCGGGGTAGTTCTTAGGTTCCGGGAATGGGGAGCCCAGGCTTGCGCCACATCCAGGTTTTCTTCTATTCAGAGAGGAGAGCCTCTCCCGGTGAAAGCGGATAGCCTGGGGCCACGATGCTCTGCACTCTCCCAGGCGCTTGGCCAAGTCACAGTTGGGGTGATGAAATCCCTTCAAAGCCACTGGGCTGGGCCAGGCTCAAACTTCCAACCAGCAGCGCCAGCCTAAAGTGGCCCACAGGTCGGGCACAGAGCCGAGGTGTCAGGCATTGTGACGAGTTTGTGCACCGGTGCCTGCCAGAGAGAAGGTCTGAAGGGCTGGAGGAGGCACCTATACTTATGGGCAATGCCAGGGAAAGCCAGGGGCTTTCCACACTTCACATTGGGAGGCCTGAGGCTTGTCTGTGGGAGTCGGGCAGTCAGTCCTAACCTTCGATTCTTACAAGCCACAGTGGGAAAGGTGGAGGCCCCTCTTCACAGTGGGGTTCTGGCTTCTGTCACTTCTTTGGAGTGAAACTGGCTTCCAGGAAAAAGAAAAAGAAGCTCAGAGGCCACTCCCAAATACCAGCAACTCCTCTGCTTCCTTGTGTGCTATGCGGGGTCCACTGGTGGCTTCTTCTGAGGTGTCCAGAAATAGTGTTTGTGGAGTGAATCACACTGTACCAGAAGTATCCAGCAGTCCCCTAGAACTCACAGTGGCTTTTCTTTCCTGGACACACAACTAGACTGTCTAGATCCTCTTCAAGGTACGTATCACAGTGTGACAAATGGAGGTGGAGAAAAGAGGTGTGCACTAGGCGGAGATACAACAACCAGCCAGAAGTTAAAAGTGGCAGGGGTCCAGCCAGCTGAAACTTGTCACATAAGGGGTAGAGGACAACTGTCCCACCCTTCTTGTATATACACATTAAAAAAAAAGACTGGAATTTTTAAAATTTATTTTTTATTTTATGTGCATTGGTGTTTTGCTTACATGTATGTCTGTGTGAGGGTGTTGGATCCCCTGGAACTGGAGTTAAAGATACTTGTCAGATGCTATGGGTTGCTGGGAATTGAATCCCGGTCCTCTGGAAGAGCAGCCAGTGCCCTTAACTGTGGAGCCATCTCTGCAGCCCTTCTGTGAAATTTAAACCACTCAACGCTCTGGGAACTATCTGTGGCAGTCAGGAACACATTCTGCATTCCAACAAGTACAGTGCTCTGCTCTGTGGCTGTGAACGGTCGCCTTGCTTAGGATTCTCACCCTCTGAGAGCTTTCCCAGATGGCTCTGGTTCAGGTCCCTCTGCAAAGCCTTCCCGTGGGCAGGGGAGGCATAAAGCTGACCTGATTCAGTCATTAACCTGGCATCCTACCAATGCCACCTTTGCCTGCCTCTGGCAGATTAAAGCATCTGGCCAAGGGAGTAGCATAGAGACTCAGCTCTCAGGCCTCTCCCGAGACTTACTCATTTCATAAATGATTTTTCTGATGTCAGACTCCTGGCCCTGAATGAACAGACAGGAAAAGACTAAACTGATTTCTGGAACAGTTCACCTGTCAGGGAGCAGGGGTGGGGGCAGGGAGATAGGGTCATTCGCAATCCACTTGCCCCTTCATCTTGTGATAGACTAGACAGACAGAGACCCAGAGCTGAGGCCTCCTGGCTTGAGCCCGGTGCTCCTTAGCTGAAGACAGAAACAAGGCAGATGCCATGTGCTGTCATCAACTGTCCCTTTGCAACTGTTGGTACCTGCTTAACATTCCTCGTCCTCTGTAATTTGTCAAGACATGCCTGTCTCCGGGCCATGATGTTTCTGCCTTCACAGCTGATACCACAGCACTGTCTCCTCTGGCCGAATTTCAAGTACAGTTCCCGGTGGTTTCTGTAAAGTCAGAGTTGAGCATACTGGGCAGTTTGGCTTTTCTCAGGTGGTTGTTTTCCATGTCCACCTGAAGGCAGAGGCTGCTGGGAAAAACCTTTCTTCAAGGCACAGAGGAGGGGCTGCTTAAGGTAGAAAGTGCAACAACCATAGACTGCTCCAGACTGTCAGTTAGCGTCTTTGGTCTGACAGCAGTGAAAGAATTCATCCCATTTTATAGAGAAGGCAATTGAGGCTCGGAGAACTTTGCGGAGTTACTCGGGGGTCTCTACTAGAACTGTTCTGACTTCTAGTCCTGAGCTCTTCACTCTACTGGTCAGGGAGCCAGGTTGCCCTCTTCTGCTCCAACTACATTGTCTCTTCATGTCTACGAAAGTCCAGTCTTATTTTTCTATAGTCAATTTTCCAGTGTTCAGAGGCACACTGGCCAAAAAACATATTCCATGGGTGGCTCTGGCTTCCTATAGCCAATAATATTCTATATTCTCGTTCATTTTGTTTTGTTTTGAGACAGTGTTTCTGGGTAGCCTTGGCTGTCTTACATCTCACATTGCAGACCAGGCTTGTCTTGAACTCACTCACAGAGATCTATCTGCCTCTGTGTCCTCAGTGCTGGGATAAAAGGCATGTGCCACCACCACCTTGTGCCAATGGTATTCTTAATTATTGCAGTGGGTTTCAAAACTCATGCCTTTTGTCCTTATAACTCTTCTCCAGGAATGTCTGGAGAATCCGAATCCTGGAGGTCTGGCTAATAGGTCATCAAGTCTTTGCTATTTTTGCTTTGTTTCCCCTTTGACACAGACAAAAGTCATCTCAGAAGAGGGAACTTCAGTAGAGAAAATTCCCCCATCAGGTTGCTTGGAAGCAAGTCTGTGGGACACGTCCTTGATTGATGATCCACAAGGAAGGGCCCTGCCAACTGGGCAGTGTAAACCCTGGGCAAGGTAGTCCTGGGTTGTATAAGAAAGCAGGCTGAACATGCCAGGAGGAGCAAACCAGTGAGCAGCACCTCCCATGGCTTATCCTGCCTCCAGGTTCCTGCCTTAAGTTTCTGTCCTGATTTCCCTTCATGATGTAAGCTATAAGAAGAAATAAACCCTTTCCTCCACAACTTGCTTTTCATTGTGGCGTTTTATTCTAGCAGCAGGAAGGCACCCCAACAAAGTCTAACCCTGAGTTTGCTCCCAGCTTCGTAAGCTCTCAGTGGGCCTGTGGCAGGGGCCAAGCGACAGTAAAAGTGCTTGGTGAGGGAGTGTGGGAGACAGGACTGGGCTAGTTAGTCTCCATTAAGAAACAGAAGCATGAGCAGTTTCTTCAAATCCCATAGCTGGAAACGTGCAGAAGGAAACCACGCAGCTCCACCAGTCTCTCCTTTGGGAAGGGAATGTTGAATATGGATTGTCAGCTTGAGAGGATCTGGAACAATCCAGGAGTGAAGCCTTAGGGCATGTCTGTGGGGAGATTTCTAGACAGCATTAATGTCTTTGTTGCTTTTCCTATTGCTGTTCTAAAATACTCTGACAGCAATGTCAGAGACAGAAGACTCATTCTGGCACATAGTTCAGGAGCTGTAGTAGAGAGGTCAGGACAGAAGGAGCGTCATGCAGCCGGTCCCATCACATGCACAATCAAAGCAGAAAGCGATGCATGCATGCTGCCATTTGGTTCCCTCTATTTATACAGTCCTGGATCCCAACCAGGGAATGGTCCTGACCACAGTGACTAAGTTACCCTACCTCCATTCACATAATCGTAATCAAGACAATCCCTTCCAGACCAGAGCCAGTGTCCATAGTGATACAACTGACAGCTAACACCAACCTTCGTAGTTCACTAGGATAGAAAGACCCATCCTAAATGTGGATAACACCATGCCATGTGCTGTGGGCTCAGACTGAATAAAGAGAAAAAGAGGACCGAGATGTAATGTGACCAGGGCCTCATTTTTCCGCTGTCACCATGTCCTGGTCATAGTGGTTGTGCCATGGAGCTGGAGCTGTGAGCCAAATACACCTTTCCTTCCTATGTTGCCTTTGTTAGATGCTTTGTCATGGCATTGGGAAAAGTCACTGCAGGATGTACTTCACGTGACTACCCTCTTTAAATCCAGGCGTGCGTGTGTGTGTTCCCTTCTGCACTCTGCACTTTTTGGATTCATCTCTTCTCCTCTGCCAGCAATTCTTTTTTTATACATAGCATGGTGTAAAGAAAGATTTTCTTTTGTTTGTGTGGATAATCACCTTGTCCTCCACAGATGGGGTCATAGTCACTCAAACACTGGGGATGGAGGGAGAAAGAGTTGACAGGTTAGATCTGAGGATGCCAGTAGCACTCATTCTTTGTATGTGATCGCTTAGTTTAATGAAGGAGATTTGCTTCATTCACCAGGTATGGCCCACTGGAGGATCTCTGTGAGTTCAAGGCCAGCCTGGTTTGTGTAGTGAGTTCCAGGACGATATAGAGAGACCCTGTCTCAAATAAACTCACCACAAGCATTTTCCATTTGATATATTTTTGTATTGTTTGTTTGTTTGTTTAAATAAAAACAGAATCTTGCAATGTCAGAGACCTGACAAACTCAGTCTCTGGCAATCCCAGGAGACAAGGCATTGCATTTCAATGGCTGGGGTCCTGGGGATAGCACAGAATCTCAGGCTTGCTCAGCAAACACGCTATCAACAGCTGTACCTCCAGCCCAGCGTCAAAACATCACAGCTATCATGGCAAAGGCATCTCTGCTCAGAACAGTGGCATGTTCAGGACTTGGTTAGTAAGAGAAGCAGAGACAGAGGTAAACACAAACTCAGATCTGCTTAAGTCAAAACCTAATTCCTTTCTACATCATTTTTTAAATTCTGGAAGTACATAAGCATGGTGTCCCGGTTAGTTTTTGTCAGCTTGACATTTCCTCAATTGAGAAAATGTCTTCATCCGATAGACCCATGGTGCGGTTTCTTGACGGATGATTGATGTGGGCAGGTCCATCTCACTGTGGGTGGGATCACTCCTGGAAGGGTGGTGCTGGGCTGTAAAAGAAAGCAGGTTGAGCAAGCCATAAGGAGCAAGCCAGTAAGCAACCCTCCTCTGTGACCCTGACATCAGCCCCTGCCTCCAACTTTCTGCCTTGAGTTCATACCCTGGCTTTCCTCAAGTTATGGACAGTAGAGCTCTGAGGTGAAACAAACCCTTTCCTTTCCAAGTTGCTTCCGATCGTGGTGCTTCATCACATCGATAAAAAGCAAACTAAGACGCGTAATGATCAAGAACAGTTTTTCTAATTTAAGGCTTGAGAATAGTTACTCTAAAAGTAAAGGCATATCATTTGGCAAGTTCTCTCTCTCTCTCTCTCTCTCTCTCTCTCTCTCTCTCTCTCTCTCTCAGTGTGTGTGTGTGTGTGTGTGTGTGTAGGTTAGAAGTTGACTATGAGTGTCTTCCTCAATTCTTATTCCTCCTCCTCCCCCTGTTCCTCCTCTTCCTTTTTCTCTTTCTTCTTTTTTGTTTTTTTGAGTCAAGGTTTCACTGGTTTAGAACTCACAGAGATCGACCTGTCAGTGGACCCACAGTCTCCTCCATTTTCTGTCTCCTCCTGTGATAGGGAACCAGAGAACTCAGAACTGCAGGACTGTATTTGGCCATCAATATGTCTCTAGCTCCAAGGGTGGGGCAGACTCTCTTCTTTTGGGGACTAGAGTTGAAGTCAACATGGTTTCAGGTCAGGCCTTCTCACAATGGCTGGGTAAAGACCCTAAGGTACACCGGAGTGCCAGAGTCTCGCTGCTCAATGTTCCCTCAAAAGAGAACAGGAGATAAGCACCCTTGTAAGACAGTTGGTCTCATTTGGTGGATGTGAATTCAATGGCTCCCAGGCTCCATTCTACTCATCCTGGCTCCCGGCTTAAGTTTTAAAACTAATTCTCTCAGCATTAATCTGAAAGGATTCTTCAAACAAAAGCTCAACATCTGAGTCTATTTACTCAGTGTGCAGCTGTGTCAATCGGCCAAGACAAAGCCAGGCTTCCTGGCCAGCCCACAATGGGGCGGCAGGTAGTTCTCTGAACAGAGGAGCACAAGGCAGGGGCCTCTCACCAGGCCACCACCCTCCTTCCAATGAGGAAGAGCTGGAGCCCAGGGGTCAAGAGAAAAGGAGGGTGTCCCGCCCCCACCTCCCCCACACAAGTGGAGACTGAAAGATATGATCTGTAAGCCCATCAATTAGGGCTATTAAAAAGGTAATTAGCCCTCTTCCATGGAAACCAAGGACAGAGATGTGAAAAGAGGGGGAATTCATTTCCTTGTGGTTACATTTTAGTGTGACTGGTACCTTTAGTGATGAAGGAGGTGCTATTGTTGAGACTGTAACTTGACCATCTTGAGGAGAAGGGGACATCAATTCTGTTACAGGGATATCTTATGATAAAATGGGAATTATTTGTCTAGTTCTTTAAAGAAACATGTATTTCCCCCCCACACCGAGCTGTCTACCCCTAGGCACAAATTAAATGACCAGATCCGAAAAGCTGAGGAGTTGAGAGTAACTTCCTTTCTAGTTTCTTTTCTGTGGCAGAAGGTAAAATATGAACATATCCACAGTGCACCGTATGTCCTGAGCTCTGTATGTGTGAAATTCAGAATTATGGTTTCCGTCCCCTCTCTGTTCAAGGGTGTGTGGGTATTTTGATAATAAAAGGCCAAAAGGGAGCCAAAGGACAGAGAAAAGACCTTTTTCATGATGAGAGCTGAAGTTTTCTACTGACATGAAACTCAAGTATAGAAATGCATCTTTGCCCGGCTCACCATGAGAGCACAAACTGATGTTTACATAGCCCGTGTGTGTGTGTGTGTGTGTGTGTGTGTGTGTGTGTGTGTGTATACTTACAAACAAAGAATAATTTAAACATTTTCTTTTTCCTACCATCTAATATTCTAATATTCTTCTTCTCTATTCCTGCATCTTCCCCTGCCCCCACTGAGATGCTCATGTAACAAGCTGTGCAGGTTATAAGTTGCCATTGGGGATATGGACTACATCCACTAATTCACACAACAAAGGTGTAAAATGTCTAGTGATCTCTGAAATCTCTTGCCCCCATCCACTTTAGACAACTACGATTTTTATTTCTCTAGAGTAGTTGAGCTTGTTCTTGAATTTTACATAAGTGATATTCTTTGGTTTGAATCCTTTTATAGCTGATACTTTTTGCTTAAGATACTTGTATTTTCTTTTAGTTGCGGTCCATGTGGATGCTGAGTGTGTTAGTAGTTGATAGTCTTTTGTTTACAAACAGTATTTGATTGTGTGACAAGCCCATAATGTATCCATTCTTGTGTTGATTGGCATTTGAGTTCTTGCCAGTCTTGGACTACTGTGAATAAAGCTGATATAAACATTCTTGAATGCGATTTTGGTGGCATATGTTTTCACTTTCCATGGGCAGTTTACCTAGGAGTGGAATTCCTTTCTCATAGGTTGGGTAAATCTTTTGTTTTTGAAAGACAGGGCTGGAGAGAAGGCTCAGCAGCTCAGAGCCCTCACCACTCTTACTGAGGATTAGTGTTTGGTTCCTAGCGCCATGTTGGGTGGCTCGCAAGCTCTTTTCAACCCAGTTCCTGGAGTGATCTGATGCCTTCCCTGGCCTTCATAGGTCTGCACTTGCGTACACACACCCATATACAGATAAACACACATGTATAAATTAAAGAAAAAGAAAAACATTTAAGAGAAACTTAACAGTTTTCTAAAGTGATTCTACCACCTTATCCTTCCAACAGCAATATGAAGAATGTTACAGTATTTCTGCCTCCTAAGACGAGCTTGGTGTTGTGGCAAACATGGCTATTTGAAAAGGTATTTCCTGTGGCTCTAGCTTGTTCTTGTCATAGACTTAATGATGTTGGGCACGCCCACATTCTCGTAGCTGCCTGCATACTTCCTTTCATAAAATGTGTTTAAGTGGCTGTCTACTTTCAGTTTTGTGAGTATGTGTTCTGGATGAAGTCTCTCCTAGTTTGTAGACATTGCAAATGTTTTGTCTTGGTTGGGATTTTTTTGTTTCGTTTTGTTTTGTTTTTCGAGACAGGGTTTCTTTGTGTAGCCCTGCCTGTCCTGGAACTCACTCTGTAGACCAGGCTGGCCTCAAACTCAGAAATTCACCTGCCTCTGCCTCCCAAGTGCTGGGATTAAAGGCGTGCGCCTGCCCGGTGAGAGAATTTTTCATTTTCATTTTCTTACTGTCCTCTTTGTAATGACCATGTAAATTACTTTGACAAAATAAGGAATTCCAGGTGGCTGTTTGATAGTGAGTACTGGAAGCCCAGAAAATCAGTGTGTTTATTTCTTACATCTGAATCAAGAAGGCAGGTTTATAGCAGAATGAGGAAGTAGATTAAGCTAATCTTGTGGGGTTCTCTATATGGAAGCCGTCTCAGTCACCCAGGCGGAGACAGCTGTGCTTGACACCTTCAGTCTCTCAACATTCATACTCTGACCAGGAAAAGACTTTGCCATTTCCTTTAGCCCATCTGGGGAAGGCCTTGCTGGTCCCATGGGTCTGAGGTACTGGGGTCCTTGACATGACTGTGTTCTTGTCAATAAGACACATTTAGTCAGAAATTTATCTATGTCCCACAAGTGTCCCCATATGCTCTGATGCTTACATACTTGGTCCCCTGTTGTTGGTGGTGTTTGGGTAGTGTTAGGACGTGTAGCCTACTGGAGAGTATGTCAGGTTTCAAAGTCAATCCCAGTTTGCTGTCCTCTGTGTGGTTCAGAATGTGAGCTCTCAGATTGCTACCTCATCTACTACGACCGCCGTTTCTCACCTCCGTGGACTTTTATGCCTCTAAAACCATACACCCAAATAAACTCTTCCTTCTAGAAATTTCCAAATAAACCCTTCCTTCTAGAAGTTGCCATGGTCGTGGTGTCTTATTACAGCCACAGAAAAGTAACTCATGCTGGCACCTTTCTGGTTTGCTAGCCTTACCATATTTATTCCTACCTGAACACACGTATTCAACAGTTGGAGGCATGGATCTACATATGAGAGAAAAAAAAACATTATTTTCTGTCTTTCTGAGTCCAGGTTACCTTGTTTAAAATAATGTTTTCCAATTCCATTTATTTTCCTGCAAATTTCACAATTTGAGTATTTTATAATAATATATAAATACATAAATAAATATATAAATTTTGTATAATAATAATAAATATATAAATAAATGAAAATCCATTCTGAGTATGTATTTACACACATATACTGCACGTTCATTATCTAGTCATCTGCCATTGGATATCTAGCTGATTTTATTTCCTTGATATAGGGAAACCAGTGGCAATAAACACGGATGAGCACATGCCTCTGTGATAAGGCGCTGAGTCCTTCGGGCAGAGCTATGGGAGCAGATTGCTGAGTCGTATGGTAGATCTAGTTTTAGATGTTTAGAAGTTTCCATAGGGCTTCTGACAGCAGTTGCACTACTTTATACTGGAACCGACAGTGAATAAACATCCCTTTCCTCTCATCAGTGAAGGCATTCGTTATCACTTTCTTTTTGTTTTCTTTGTTTCTTTTTCTTTCTTTTGAAGTGGGGAAGGTTTGAGACAAGCGTTTCTTTCTGTAGCCGGAGCTGTCCTGGGACTTGTTCTGTAGATCAGGCTAGCCTCAAACTCACAGAGATCTGCCTGCCTCTGCCTTCTGACTGCTGGAATTAAAGGCCTGAGCTACCACCATCTGGCTATTTATTTTCTGACTGGGGTGAGAAGATTCTCAAAGTGGTTTCAGTTTACATCTCTTTGATGGCTAGAGATCTTGAGCACTTAAAAAATATCCATTGCCCATTTGGGCTTCTTTTGAGAACTGTCTGACCAGGTCCCATTTATTGATAAGCAGTTTTATGGTGCTGTTGAATTTTTCTACTTCTTTATAGATTCTAGACATTAACCCCTGCCTGAAGTATACCCGTCAAAGATGCTCTCCTGTAGGCTTTTTGTCCATCTTCTTCATAGTTTATGTTGCCTGCAGGAGCCTTCTGATGTTATATAATCCCATCAGTCAATTCTTGGGGTTATTTCCTGTATTATGGAATCCTATTCAGAAATCTGTTGCTAACTAATGTCCTTCGGTGTTTTCCCAATGTTCCTTTAGCAGCTCCAGCCTTTCCTGTTTCAAATGATGTAGTTTGAACTGTGTGTGTGTGTGTGTGTGTGTGTGTGTGTGTGTGTGTGTGTAGGGGTGAGAGAGGTAGCTCTAATCTCATTTTTCTATGGCCTGTCCTTCGGTATACTTCTTATGCCATTTGTGGCTCTAACTAGGAACCCAAAAAGGTTGCTGGTGGCTCAACTGGTTTTGTGGAGCCTGGGTTAAAGATGTTTTAGTGTGGACTACTTCAGTTTTGTTCTTTGAATATACAGTCAAGTGTCGTTTAAGAACAGGTCACATTCTGAGAAATATGCTATTAGGTATTTTGGCCACTCTGTGGGTCACACGGTATGTACTTCCGCAAACTTAGACGGTATAGTGCAAGAGGAAACGATACAACCCAAAGTCATGATCAACCCAAGACATATGAGGCTGCTATGTAAACAGTACCACACAGGTTTTTCAGTAAAGTATTTTTGTAAATAAATGTAAAAGGCATACTCAAGCACAAACAGAAGTATAGCGTACTGTGTACACAGATCGGTAATATAGTTGCCTATTATCGTGATCAAGTATTATGTACTGTATACTTGTATGGCTATGCTTTTACATGACCAGGATGCAACAGGTTCATTCACACCAGCATCACCACAGATGTGCCTTTATGGCTGTGTTATGATGATGTTACAATGATGACAGAGTCATCAGTGGTAGGAAGTCTTCACTTGTGTCATATTCTTATGAATCCACCATATGTATGCAGTCCCCACCACCGACCAAATAATGTTTGTCACATGGCTGTGATTCCTACCGCAAATCTTACCATGTGTCAAGCGCTCACCAAGGTGTCTTCCATGTGTCTTTCTGGAACTTTAAACTCTTTTAACCCTGAAGCTCTCTGGTGTCTGTCTTCAGATCTCATTCCTGTCTAATCTGCCCCGTGAAAGGCATTCTGGCGGTTTTCTCCATCCAGGTACAGCTTTTGTGTCAGCCAAGAACCCAGGTGAGTCTCAAGTGCAAATTCATGGCAACCTCTGCATCACTAACTACATCTTGGCAATTTCCGTACTCTTCTTTCCACTGTTAACTACACCTGCTCACCAGGCTCTGCTTGCGTTCTCATCTCACTTGTCTCCAGGCAGAAAGCCAGGCCATCTGTAGAGCTTCCTCCATGGGTTCTCTTCTTCCAGGAATCAGACATCACCCGTCAATTAATAGCTGAGAAGACTTGCTGTATATCCTTTGTTTTATTTAGTCATCTTTGTATATGGAGGCACGTATCTAGTGCCACTTAGCTCTGTCATAATCTAAGATAGAATTCCACTGTACATACTCTTCTGGTTTTAATATTTAATTTCCTACATGCCCTCAATTTGAATGCATGGTCCCCAGGTTGCATGGGAAGTTCTAGAAACTTAGGAGGTGGAGCCAAGATGAAAGAATTAAATCTTGGGGTAGGGAGAATATCCCTACAAGTCTGTCATTCCTGAGTGCTTCCCTTTTCGTGTCTTTGTGCCTGATCCACTGTGAAAAGAAATGCTTGCATCACCCAGGCCTGAGCGGGTCCCATCACCATGCATTTCTCAGTGTGCTGGATTAAAACGCCCTGGAATCTATGAAGCAAAACTATCGTTTCCTCTCTAGCCTATCTGAAAACATATCTATAACACCTCCTTTTTCTTATGTGGTTAGTAGCCAGCAAAAGTCATACCTTGAGAGTTTAGTGCCTTCCAATATCTTCAATAAATGAAAAAGAAAAAAGTTATAAATCATATTTTTAAAATAATCAAGTGGGCGTGGTGGGCTATGCCTTTAATCCCATCACTCAGAAGGCAGAGGCAGTTGGATCTGTGTGTGTGAGTTCAAGGCCAGCCTGGTCTACAAAGTGAGTTCCAGGACAGTCAGGGCTACACAGAAAAATCTTGTCTTAAAAGAATAAAAAGAAGCTGGGCGGTGGTGGCGCACGCCTTTAATCCCAGCATTTGGGAGGCAGAGGCAGGCGGATTTCTGAGTTCGAGGTCAGCCTGGTCTACAGAGTGAGTTCCAGGACAGCCCGGGCTATAAAGAGAAACCCCTGTCTCAAGAAAACCAAAAAGAAAAAAAAAAAGAAACAAGCAACAACAAAATAAAAACTGGTTCTTTAGACTGCTTTTGGAGACCAGAATTTCCCAGACTGTGTTGTGAACACAGAGTTGGCTATACAAAAGTCTACTTGGTAAGCCATCTTGGAATACAGGGATCCTTGACAAAAACTTATGGAAGATGTTTGGCCTGTTTTTTCTTCCTATGAGTCACATCAGCATAAACGCACTAATAGTTCTGATATAATTCTGTTGAAAGCTCTCATTAACTGTGTTTCTCAAACTCAGTTGACTGGCAGACTGAATGTTTAGGGAGCCTTCACTAATAGATTAGAAATGGTTTGTGGACCTGTCTACTTGGAGACAAAACACTATTGAGAGACAAAAAGAGCGCTTACCCAAAGACTTAAAATCGAGGTTCTTATCAGGATGAGCATTTCTGGTCAGGACCGTGACTGATCAGCTAATCCAGGTGTTGGGGTCCTATCCCAAGTGAGCAAACAGGAAGACAGTGTAGGAAAAGGAATTTTTTTCTTCATGGGTTGAGAAACTCAAACCAACATGCTTATATTTTTAAAGCCCTAGAAAAGTAAAATACTCTCCATAAGCTCTTGCCTTCAAAAGATTTTCATAGAGTATATTTTTAGATAACCTACGTGTATAAATTTTATTAATCATTTATGGGTACTCTAAAACACTTGGGGGAAACGTTCTCAAACTCAAACACCTTTTAAATGATGTCATGTCTGTTGGTGTATAATGATCTGTGGTTGGGGTCTGGAGGGCATTCCGTTCTCCATGAAGCAACTGCTAAAGGTTTGCCATCTATCTCCCTAAAAAAACCATCTGGATAGTGCAGTGGGCTCATGGGATTTGGCTGAGGCAGCTGGCTGGATTTAGACCCTTCTTTCTCAGGAGAGATTGCCACAGCAACAGCAAGAAGCAAAGCCACTGTCTTGGAGATCCTCTGGGCCAGTGGGTGCTGAGCCGTGAGAGGGCAGCCAGTACAGGCTTCCTGGAGTCTGCCCTCCTCTCCATGTGGTCCTCAGGGGATGGAGCCGCCACTCTTCTGATCCTCTTTGCTTCTGCCTTTCAGTTACACTTCTGACCTGCAGGCAGAGGTAAAGCTTTGTGCACTGTTTTTTTTTTCCATTGCTGTAGCAAAATGCCTAGAACTTAGACGAGGACAGATTTCTTTTAGTTTGTGATTTTGAGGTTTCATGAGACTTGGACACTGTGGGCTTGTGGTGAGACAGAGTGTCACAGTGGAGAGGGCATAGTCCAGCAGAGTGTGTCAGGGTGACCAAGAAATGGAGAGAGAGAAGGCAGGGACCCGCGGATCCCATTTCTAAGAAAGCTTCCTCAAAGGACTAGAAAACTGGTCTAACCCAAGGACCTAATTTTACAAGTAAGAAAATTTGTGTCCAGAAAAGGAAAGTAATTAACTTTCCTGGCTCACAACTAAGTAGTAAGAGACAGGCTAGAGACTACACTCCCATCTCTTCTGCCCAGCCCACAGTAATAGTAATAATAATAATAATGGTAATAATAATAATAGTAATAATAACAATTATAATAGCCTGTTTTCTTTTCACTCTGAGTAGTAGCGTCATTGCACATGTGTTAATTCACAAAGTTCTCACAATCGATGCATTGTATGCCGAGAGCAGTGACCTTATTATTTTCATTTTGTAGATGGAAGCAAGGGAAGGGGAAAGCAACTTACTCAAGGTCACACAGCTCGTGTGACAGAGTCAGGCCACATTCCTGTTGAGCTTGTGGTGCTCTGTAGCCTCATGCTGACCTTGGCAAGGACTTTGAGGTGACCCTGCTTACCATCAACAGGAACTTCAGGTCCTCACCCTATACTGGTGGCATCAGGCTGTGGAGCCTGATACTTGGGAAAGCTACTGTGATGGGACCATGATTTATTTACCTTCTAGAAACTTCGGGGGATTTGGTTTCCTTTTAATGCTATTTGAAGTCAAGCCAGGTTGAGGCTGCAGAAGGATGAGATGGTTTGCTTCTGTATAATGATGAAACAGCCTGGTGAAGCACTGAGTCATAGCTGCATCCAGGCACACATCACCCTACCTCCCCGAGGAGGCTGAGAGACTGCTGTGTTGTTTATCTCGATGTTCAGGAGTGGAGGAGCTGAAAGACTGAAGACAGCGAGATTTGTCTACTGCTGAGAACTATAATTCATGATACAAGTAGCATTATTCTGCCAGAGCTCTAGAGGGCACAGGGCCTAGGAAGTTCTGCGCAGCCTGTGCCTTCTAAAAGGATAGCAAGGATTTCATGGTATCTGATTGGGTCTTGACTTGATAGGGAATAGGTAAGGAAGGTTGTTCTAGGAGGAAGGAACAGCCTGGGCTAAACCATAGAAATATCATGTGGGAGAAGAGAAATGAAGTACAAGAGTTAGGGGGAAAAAGTTCAAATCTAATTCTAGGTATAGCTAGTATATTTCGACAGGCTAATAGATCACAGCAAGATAGACTCTATAATACACACACACACACACACACACACACAGACACACACATTTGGCTAGGTTTCTAGGTTATCCTAAAGTCACTCAAACAGTAGCACACAACACACTTCCCTGAGTCTCATTTCAACACAGAACTGAACACACAATTCTTCAGTAATAATTTCAGTTTTCTCCAAATGGCATAGTGGTGTTTGTTCCTATTGTTGTTGTTGTTGTTATCATTAGTGTGGTGGTTTGAATGAGAACTATCCTTTAGGTCTCTGGGATTTGAACACTTCCAGGCTGTGGTGCTGTTTAGACCAGGGTCGGGTAGCGGTGCTTTCCTTGCTGCAGGAAGTGTGTCACTGGGGGCAGACTTTGAAACTGGAAGGCATGTGCCACCTCAGGTCAAACTGGTGGACAGGCCTGCTGTTGCAGTGAGAACAAGTGGCTGGATGGTATTCACAAAGGTATAACGCTGCAGGAGTCAACAGGCGGGGTTACTGCGAGATGGCACAAAATACGAGACTGAAGTTGGGAAAGAAGCCGGAAGAAGACTTTCTTTATAACAACAGAACGTTTTACCTACGAGAGCCCTGGGCCTGAGGCAGCATCAGATCTTGCCTACGGAGCAGTGGACAGACTATGAGGAGGACAAATTCTACCTTGAACCTATCCAAAAGAGATTGTTCTGGAAAGAGAGAGTGAGCAAAGAAGTGATCCTGTAGTCACGA
This sequence comes from Grammomys surdaster, assembly GCF_004785775.1. NCBI lineage: Eukaryota > Metazoa > Chordata > Mammalia > Rodentia > Muridae > Grammomys > Grammomys surdaster. Next base: position 2,554,902 of record NW_021620775.1, read on the forward strand.
CATGTGGGTGTGCCCGGGTTCAGCTGATTGTTACGAACCCGTTTTTACCTGAATCACAATTTAAGAATCGTTTGCTCTGCAGAGCCCTCATTTTATATAAACACCTATTGGAACCACTGTTGGAATGGCAGAGAAAAAAAAAAAGCCAGGCATCATTTCCAATTCACTCTCTCTGATTCCTGCCTTCAGTTTAAGAAGTGAGCTTTCCACTTCCTGCTTCCGTCACCATGCCTTCATACTGTCTGTTGTACCTATCTGCGGATGGAGGTACTCCACAAGGGCGTCATCCATCTTTACCCAGTTCTGTATTACCAGGACATGCTGCTTATCTGAGCTGAGCCTTGATAGGTGTTTACACCATGGGAATGGACAGCTAATCAGAGACAAAAGGACTGTTTTGCTGATAATTTTAAAAGGTGACAAGAAACTGTAACAAGACATATCTCAAGGGTACTGTGTATGTAGATTTACACTGTGAATAGCATAAAATGTTGAGGGAACCGTCTTTTAGTTATTTGAATCTTATGGTGTCAGTCAACAAAGAGGTTTCTTAGAACAAAAAGATAAAGTCTACTCTCAGCACTCAAGAAGCAGAGGCAGGAGGACTGGAAAAAAAAATTGAGGCTAGTACAGTCTTATGATGAGTTCTAGGCCACCTTGTAGCACATAGAGTTAAATTTCTATATATTATTATTTTTTCACACTGCCTAATTCATTTAAATGAAAATAATAACTCATGTTCATGTCATAATGGTCCTCATTAGCTACTATGGATTGGCTGCATAGTCGAGATTCCAGCAGTAATCAATAAAACCAAAGAAAGCATCTAGAGACTCATTTGGCTGTATGAAATTTACAATAAACGGTATTGTGATAGTTATTGTATGTGTCAGTATGATTCCATTGAAGGATACTGAGATAAAAACATTACTTCCAGTGTGCTGTGACGGTGATTCTGGAAGGGACTAGCCCTTGGATCAGCAGCAGCAGAAGAACAGGCCTCTTCCAGTGTGGCAGCATTGTCCAATGCATCAGCACCAGATAGATCAAAAGGCAGCGAGGAAGAGCTATGTTCTCTCTCATCTTGAGCTAGGATATCCATTTCCACTGACCACTGGACATTGGACCTTCCAGGTCTTGAGCCTTTAAAGAAGCCACTATGGGTCACTTACCCTTAAATTTCATCCCCAGGTCTCAAGCCTTTGGTACTGAGTTGAGAATTCCATTGACTGGCTTCCTTGATTCTGAGCTCTTCAAATTCAAGCTGGCTCTTTGCTCTCCACCTTGTGAGCAGAGGCTATAAAATGTCTTCCCATCCATAATTGTATGCATTAATTTCTAGAATCTTCTCTTACATGCTTCTATCTAGAGCCATGTTAACATGAGAGACCTAATACAAGAATTATTTGCTGTTGTTTTTCAGTTGTGTGTTATATATTCTTTAAAACAATATTTTTTTTCTTTTTGAGACAAAGTCTTAACTGAGTAGGTAGCTTGGGCTAGACTATGTAGTCCAGGCTAGGCCTGAATTATAGCAATCTTCCTACCCTCTCAAATGCCAGAATTTTAGGCATGTACTATCATTCCCAGGGTAGATAAATAACATTTTTAATAAATTTATATCTATCTAGCTATCTATGTTTTCCTTCAGCATCTAATTGCCGAGCCTTCCCTATAAGTTGACGGATGGAGAGGAGTAGGATGTGAACATGGATGAGGGAATCTCTGGAGCACAAGGCCCACTTGCTCAGATACACAGGGTTCCCAAGAAGATGGAAAGTAAGGTGTGCAATCCACAGTCAGATGAATGGTAACTTGTTCCTTTATCTAACACAATCTGTCTTATTCATGAAGCCCTAAGCTGTTCCCTCTGCAGCCTTCTTCCCAGCCTCTTAGGTTGGCTGTGCCAGATACTTGGCTCTCTTCCTTGGGACTAGCTCCAGAGCCCCAGGCCTAGGCTTGGCATGCCCCAAAATCTGACCTCATTCATTAAATCTGATGCCCTGCATTGTTCTCAGGCTGGCCACGTGGCCTCACACCTGCCCATGTTCTTCCCCTGTCTGGAACAATCTGACCTGGATGTGGCTTGTGTGCGTCTTTCCTCAATGTCACCTCCCTGGACACCCACTCTTAAAATACTGCCTCCTCTTCTCTTTCCTGTTGTGTTCCTTCCTCCTCTGTACCCAGCACACCAGATAGGATGCACTTGTTAGCTTTGAAGGGCACAGGGGCTTGTCTGCTCTGTTCACTCAAATTGTTTCTATCTCAGAATACTGGTAAGTTGCTCCCTGCCAGTGAAATGAGTCAATTCAAGCCAGGTTAGAGTATATAAAGGCAAGTTTATTGGGAAGCTGCTCTTGGGCGGGTTCCTTGGTCCCAAGGAATGAGTCCAGAGAAGTCACCATGAGGAGGGAGTCAGAGGAGAGGGGGAAGAGAAATAGAAAAAAGTGCTGGGGGGGAGGCAGAGACAGAGACCAGAGATATGGGAAGGGGAAGAGGGAAGGAGGGGAGAGGGGAGAGGAGAAAGAGGGAGAGAGATGGAGAAGGGAGGAGAAGGAGAGGGAAAGAGAGATGGGGAGGGAGGGAGGGAGGGAGGGAGGGAAGGAGGGAGGGAGGGAGAGAGAGAGAGAGAGAGAGAGAGAGAGAGAGAGAGAGAGAACAAATGCAAAATGTCTAGATTATATATGGATAAAAACAAAACAAAACCCTATGCTAGAAAGTTCAGTGTAGAGGGCAGGGAATGTCAGGTAGGGACTGAGGGATGCTGGGAGAATCTGGAAGCCAGGTCCACTTTGGAATGTGAAATATGCACCTCAGCTCTCTGTCTGGCCGAGGTCTGAATCCTAACAATTGAATGCTCACTAAATTTTGCTCTTAGAATGAAGGAACAGGCTTGGCTCAGGTCTTCTTCTGTTTCCAGGGTTTTGTATCACCTCCAGCTTTACTTCCAATGCTTGGGGACATTAAAGTGGAGGTGCAGGGCTGCCTGAATACAGTGGCCTCCCACCCCAGAAAGCTAAGACTGGCTGGTGTCTGCTGCCTCCTGGGGATGCTCCCAGCCACTGTGCTGGGGGCTTACTCAGGTAACTCCACGGACCAAGAGGCTCTGGGCTGTTTTGCTTCTCAGTACTCAGCTCATCCATCCCATCTTCATCTCTAGCCAGCCATCCTTGTTTAACTTTCTGGAAGATGAATGTCTCCTGACTTGGCTCCGGAATCCCATTTCTTTGACTTAAAGAGGCTGACAGGGTGAGAGAAACAAAGGCTGTTTAGGGTTTGGTCTCCCCAACTGTTTCTCTCTGTAAAGAGATAAATAAAAGGGAGGAGGGGGGAGAAATGAAAGAAAAGGGAGCCTGGGCTCAGCTCCCCAGCTGTGGGCCCCTGATGGGCCTGCCTGACACAGCCACATTATGCAGGGGCTCACACACCTGTGAGGAATTAATTAGAAAAGTCCAGAAGTGCGGCTCCCACAAGGGCTCCGTTTAGGGCCCCACAGGGACAACCCCGCCCCTCCCCTGGGACGTTTCAATGACAGGTGGGATTAATCTCAGCAGGGTTGTGCTTCGGAGATACTCCATCTCTTTCTAGTTGTAAAGAAGAGTTTACCATGTCAAATCCTACTGGTTTTCCTTGGGTTTTTAGCTTTTGAAACCCTTCCTCAGCATAAATAAAACCTCCCAAGGGGTGTGTCTTTCGTCATCGTGGAAAGGAAGTCAGCATGAAGCTGTCTGAGAACTAAGACGCTAATGAAGTGAAGGTGAGTCAGTATCTTTTGCAGTCAGTAAACTGAATCCCACTGAGGGCCTCGGTCAGATCACTGCAGGGGATTTGGTGTCAGGAATTAGGCAAAGCTATCAAAGGTTTCTGTCCCCCATGCTTACTTGTCAAATGACGAAGAGGACTGTGGCCGTCTGGCAGAATTGGTGTGAGGTGAAGCAGCTTGAGAAGTATGTAAGCCAAGGCAGCCGTAAGCAAGCATCGGACTTGATTACAGTCCCTCTCCTTGGAGATTAGAATCAAACAAAAGAGGGACGTTTGGTCTTATCAAGTCAGAGCATCTCTGGTAGGCCACATACTCTGGAAAGCACTGGCTGTCCTAACACGTATGTGCCAATGTGAGGAAAAGGCTCACTCGTGGTGTTCCTCAATGCCACTGATTGAGAGCAGGTGAGACGTCAGAGGTAGAACTAGATCTTCCTCATGCCTACTCCCGACCTGTGCAAGCTGCCATACCTCCACAAATGTCCATGTCCTCTGAGCATGGACAAGGTGATCTCTGCCCTGTGTTCCTCAGGAGCTTAGTAAGGATCAAGGGCCACCAAGAGCCTTGCCTGCTGTGTAGGCAATACGACAGTAAGATTGCTGCGGTCATTCGTTCAGACCTCTTCACCCCAGTGTGTTCTGTATGCAAACTGTGAATAAGAGCAGAATCCTGGGGAGACTCACTGGGTACCTAACCATCAGCTGGAAGTCAGAAAGTACAGTCCTAACTCAGCCACTTACCAGCCATTCATTATTCAGGTTCCTTGATATCACCCATAAACTGAAAACTATATTAGACATCATATAGGATGTCTGTAGGGGTAGATCGGGTATGTGATGTCCACTCAACAGGCCTGGTGGATGGTGTTCTCTTTATTGATGGGTTGTTGTGCTTTGGTGAAGTCAGGTTATCCATAGGTCCAGCCCATGCTGAATCCCAGAGAGGATGCTGTTCACAGAGTATGTTGTATCAGTAACTGACACGCGGATGTGAATTCTAATTCACCCATCTGGTGACATGTGTGGACTGTGTGCAAAGAGGCAGTGAGGGTTTCAGTGAGAGCGAATCCCAGTCAGAGAAAAGTCAGGGTAGAGAGCTTGTACAAGTTTTACCACTGTTCTACCACCAGGCAGGAAGATCTGAACTGTTAGGGAAACTGTCTACCCCAGCCAGCCAAAGAACTTATCTTGGTATTATCTGGGAACACATGGAAACTCGTGTCTGGCCTATCATTGCCCCAGAAGCCAACCTTGGTGGATGGTTGGTGATTAGTGTAAGAATGTGCAGGCACTCCACTGCTTCTGTCTGAGCTCATTGTGTCCAAAAGGCTGGATATCTCCATCGCCTTATGCCACTGCATCAGAAGTCTGGAGCCAGTGTCCTTCCCCTGATGTACAAACAATGCCAAATTCCAAAGGCCGGATCCTCCCTTTCTGCTGCTTCCTGTTGTGTCACAGTCCTTAAAAAATTAATTTTGAGAATTTCATATGATGTATGGCCACCCTTCTTTATATAACTGTATGCTTTTGATTTATTGTCTTTCTGTTTACAAATAGTTACACTATTTATGTCCGTGAGTAGTGTGAGTGTAAGTAGTCTGTCTGTCTGTGTATGGTGATAGGTACATCCGTCTATGTATGTCGGTGGGCACTTGGTGTCTCTATGTGTGTGGAAGTTACAGGGTAATTTCTAGGAATCGGTTCTCTCCTACCATCCTGTTACCCTTGAAAGCCGAGGTCTCCAGGCTTGATGACAGGCACCCCTCCCCACGGAGTGCTCTCACCAGCCCACAGCTGTTGATTTCATTTATTCCAAGCCTGTCTGAGTTCTGCCTCTGGCCTGTGTTGTGTTTTGGCTTTGGAATATCTCCTGCCTCCTTGACAGCCTCTCTGCATGTTGACATGGCTGTTTTACTCATGGACAGCTTGTACACTCTTCCTGTCTTCTTCAAAGCCTTTACTTTTGAAAACCTTATCTTCTTCATACTTCCAAATTTATGTGATAACTTAGCTCCCAAAGAACTGGAATATACTGTCAGCCTGTGGACCGTGCCAACAGATGGGCATGGGACTGGTGAGGTGGGACATGCTCAAATCCAGGGGATCTCAGAGATCTGAGACAGCAGGAGTGGGGCTGCTCCCTCCATGCCTCTAATGCCTGCTCTGGAGCACATAACCACAACAGTCAGGTAAGGTGACCACGGGCACTCAGTCATATAGCACAGTGCTTGCAATGAGTCTCCATGCTAATGAGGCATCTCAATAGCCTTAGCCTTCAGCCCATGACCTTCCCTTTCTGGATATTCTCACACCCTTCCCCAAAATGATATAATCCCTTGGTCATCCCAAATAAAGTGTATTCATTTATATCCACCCTCAATAAAGAAAAATGAACAAGTTAAGATAATCTCAGAGAGCTGATTCATTAAAGATTGCCTTTGCCTAAAAGAGCTGTAACCCTAAGTTCTCTGAAGACCTTCCCTCTTCTTCCACCCCTCTGACATTCACTCCCAACCGGACTGGAATCCTGCCCATCCTTGACTCTGATTTCCCCTCCTGGCTTGGCATGCCTGACACCTGGTGGTGTCTGACATCTGGAAGGGAACTGAGGACCACAGACTCCCCATCCCGGACTTTGTCCAGTCCCCTCCCTCTCCCAACCAGTGTGTTAGTGGTGTCCAGACGCTGCCAGGGGAGACGCAGAACATGGGACCACAATATATTAAAAGTTATTATTTAGAAGCTGCCCCTTCAAGGGGATACTGAGCTCCATACAGGAGCTCCTTCCTTCTTAGACAGGGATACATATCTATTTCACTTACTAATGTACCCCCAGGGCCAGTTGTTCAGCACACAGTAAGTATTCAGCCATACCTGTAAAGCAGGCAGAAAGTCGTCAACTTTGGCTGGCCATGGGAGAAAAGTGTGCCTCATTTCCCTGGGATCAGATCCTTCTCCCTGGTGGTAGAATGGTGGTAACAGTGAAGCAGGCTCTCTACTCATGTTTGCCCTTGGGCTGGGATTCATTCACACTGAAACCCTCACCCCTTCCACCCACCCAGTCCACCATGTCAGGGTCCCTGGGGAAAAGCAGAGTCCTGATCTTGACGTGGTCCACTTCTAATCCTAAAATGACCTCCAGTTATTTTTGAAATTAAAATACAAAATTCTCATCTGAGTAGTTAAGACATCTGGCCTTAACTATTCTCAGTTGTAATTTCCACTTGCTTTCAGCCAGTATTCTTGGCTGCATCTCCTCCTCCTCCTCCTCCTCCTTCTCCTCCTTCTCCTCCTCTTCCTCCTCCTCCTCTCCTTCCTCCTCCTTCTTCTCTTCCTCATCCTCTTCAGATAGGGTCTCATGTAGCCCAAGTAGTTTTGAACTCATTGTATATCTGAAGCTGGCCCAGGACTTGGAATCCTCTAGCCTCCTCTTTAAAATGTTGCAGCTAAAGATGCATGCCACCAGTGGTTGCTTTTCCATAGCCCTGTGCAATGCTTCCCACATTGCTCCTTGAAGACTTCCCATCTTCGTCAATTCTTTTCTCTCGTTCCTTCTGTTTGGTGGAAACATTTTCCCCAACAAAGTGAAGCTTAGGAAGGGTCTTGAATGGCAGCCAGGGAATCTTCCGTCATCTGCAGTAACAGCTCTGAAGATCACCCTGAATTTTCAAGACCCACCTTCAACCTCGACAGGCTTAAGACATTTCAGAATAGATCTTTGTGCCTTTGCTCATTCTCCTGTGTGCGTCCGTATTCTTAGACATACAGCCTTTCTGCAGGTCTCATTCAAGTGAGGCTGAAAGTCTTTTGAAGATAAGATTCGATCTTTCCTTTCCTGTGCTGTGCACACAATGCTCTCTCAAGGAAGAGCCGAGTTTGTACATCTGTTGCATCAAGCAATGACTCTAAACAAAGGTGGGACCTCTCCGCAGGCTGCTTGTTCCTTCTAACATCTTTTTAGGTCAAATAGACCTTCCACAAAAAGGAATGATCTTGGCCAGTAGTGGTAGCAAATGCCTTTAATCTCAACATTCAAGAGGAAGAAGTAGATGGATCTGTTTGAGTTAAAGGCCAGCCTGGTCTACATAGTGAGTTCCAGGACAGCCACAGCTTATGTAATAAGACACTGTCTAAAGAAACCAAAAGAAATAAATACATAGATAAAAAGGAATGATCTTTGTGGTCATCATGGAAAAGCAGTCTTAAGCATAAACTGTTGGATCAGAAGGCTGGTAGGTTTCCGATCACTTTAACCATGCAGTGGCTCTCATTTTCTCTGCCCTCGTGGACACTCACACTGCAGTTGCTGAAAGCTGATTTCTGTGGCCACCGCTTACACATAATCGCGTGTGGTTGTTTTAGATCTAGGAAAGTCAACCTCGAACGCTTCAAACATTTCCAACCAATCTCTACTTAGAAAAATAAAAAAAGAAGACATGAAGTTATTTCTTCAAAGCATTTGATTAGGGAACATAGGTTTTACGGTACCTCGAGGGTCACTGAAGTTCCTGTCTTATCTCTAGTACCGCACTCCTGAACCTGTAAAAGGATGAGCTGCTTAGCATGTCCCTTTATATTTGGCCCCCAGGCCTTTAGATCTACCTGTTTTCAGGACGCTTTTGGGCAGCCGGAATGAAAGGATATTTTTCCTTATGGTATGGAGGCCAGTCTCTTGACAACAACTTGGCAAGAAAAAGAATAAAATCTATTTTACATCTACTGAATGTCTCTAATTGGGTTTTGAAGACCAAACAATTCCCTTCAATACAGCTGAGGCTTTGGGTAGCCCCAAACCAATTAACTCAAATTATATAATTTTCCTCCCACCCCTACTCCCTAAGCTTGACTTGCTTAGCTATCGAAGACGGGGATTAGCGCAAATGCCTCTGCTGCCTGGCACAATGAGTGAACTCAGCTGCGGGGCAGCCAGAAGCATCTTGGCTGTGGAAAAAGTATAAAGGCAAACTCAAGTTGAGCTGCGGTTGGAATGGCTCTCCTTCTGCAGTGTAATTCTGGATTTGGCATAAATCTATTAATGGATACAGGAGAGCAGAAAACATCCAAGCCTTTGAATGTGAGCAAGCTTCCCGAGTGCTGGGATTGACGGTGTATGCTACCACTCTGAGACTCGTTTGTTCTTCTTCTGATGGGCATCGGCTCTGCAAGGTTTTCTGAGATCGGGTTGAGGCATCTATAGGTTGCTCACTGGTTTTCTTCAAAAGTCACTAAACATTAGTGTTGACTGCATGTTTTTCCTCCCGGCCCCAAACTCCTGTAATAATGACTCTGAGACACAAGATATATTTACAAACACCTTAGCCATAAGCTTTTTGGTTGGTGCCTCGATTAGATCATAACTTAGTATCCCATTTATTCTAGTGTAAGTCCTGCCATGTAGCTTCTATCCTCTTACACGTTCCCCGGTGAAATCCTCACACCTTCCTATTTCAGAATTACATCTCCCTACCGGATGTCCCACCTTCTATTTCCTATAGGCCAATCAGTATTTGATTGACAGGTGCTGCATCCATACAGTACACAAGAGATTTCCTCTACACATTAGTAGTGTCCCAGAGGCAGAGGACCAGCTTTTCTAGGCCTTTGAAGTTATGGTACCAGTGATCAAGGCTTGGGCTTCCTCTGTTGAAAGTCTCTATTTTGGAGACGTAGCGTCTCAAATTCAGGAGCCATAGGCCCAAGGACAACACTCAGAGTATAGCTACCAATTGAAATAGAGACAGTGGATTTTCAAGTTCAAATTCTGAAGAGAGTATTAAAAATGATTTGGCTTCTTTCTTGGGAAAGAAATGAGGGCGCCATGGCTGGCCAGAAAGCAAACTGAGTTGTTCAAGGTCGAGTGTTGATGTAATGGTATAGCCTGGATGGGTTTGGTTCTTTTGACTTAATTGAAGATGATCCTTGGTGGCCAATGCCTCTTACATCTTGATGCTGAAAGCATGCCAGTTATTCTTCTGACTTCTGGTTTGGGAATGACAAGGGAACCTCTGACCTACAGGTTTCACTTCGTCCAGCTGCCCCTCCTAGATAGATTTGCTATTTGTGTCAGGAATATAACGTGGAAAAGCAGATGGGGCCCACCCCTCCCTTTGGATGTAGGTCTTTCAGATGCATTTACATATTGTAGCTGCTTCCACCTCTGAACCTTGGCTGCCACTTCTGTCTTGGAAATCCTTCCCGAAAATCAAAGCACCATGATGGTTTATTTTGGAAGTATCTTGAAAGGGATAATGTTTGACCACTCTCCTCCATGCCTTTCCCTCTATGTGCTGTGTGTAATGATCCAGAGACAATCAATTGGACACTGCATTTTAAAGATAAGGATGGGCATTTTACTTCTGGGTAACCCGGTGACCCCAATCAATCTCTGTCTTACAAACCCTCTGAAGATTTGATGCTCCAGTCTGCAATTCAGGGCAGCTTCCAAGGATGGCAACAGATGTTGCAATCCAAACACCTTTATTAACTATTTACCCTCAGATGTATATCAAGGACCTCTTGGCCAACAGGAGTAGTAGATAGCCCCTTAAATGAGGGACCTTCAGCTTTCATCTCCAAGCCGATTCCCTCTGTAATCCCTTTGAGAAGGAATAAAGTAGCTGACAATATTTAGCTCCTTTAAAAGTCTGTCTTTCCGAAAAGCAGATGTTGTCTACCCAGTGAAAATGTGGCTGATGAGTTGCATGTCACACACACACACACACACACACACACACACTCCATTGTAAAAAGCATCAGATAACATTTAGGGTAAGCAGTTAACAAAAGTGGAGATTTCAGTCTTCAACTTCTTTTTTTTTTTTTAATGAAATTTGCTAATTATATTTCATTTGCTGGACTTCGGACTTGGTCAAACCAGAGCTTTAAGACTATAAAGAGTAATCCTTCCCACCTACCTGCTTTACAAGAATGTCAGGAGGATTATAAATGATGCCGGGGGTAATTGAAGCCCTGGGAATGAGACACAAGGCCAAAATATTTGAAGCAGGACTCGGTGTAATCCTCCGTAATTGAACTCATCAAGGCTTTGTTCTCTAGACGGGCTCTCCCCTGCAGTTTATTGAGATTATTCCTTGGACAGAAAATAAACTATTGTGGGTCAAGGGGGTGGTGTTCTCCTCTCCTGATTTAACTCACTGACCAAACTGGCTAAATCTCTCATACAGGAATGAGTAGGCCTCTGCTTCAAGTACAGGAGGTTTCACTGGGGGTGGGAGTGGGGGGAGGTAGGAGGTGGGGGGAGGAGGTAGTAAATTGTCAGCCTCCAAGTGTCTTCCCTGCTGCCATTTGTCTTCATAATGTTTGTAACACTCGGCTATTTTAAGTTCAATTGGTTAAGAATGTTATCTATTTCACTTCTGATTTTCCTTCCAACCTACCCAGGCCCAAGTAGGACAAAAACGACGACTCTAAAATTACTGAGTATAGTACGTGACAAGACCTTAAACTGGGGACACCTCTGTATGGTTGGCTGTCCCCACCTCTGTGTGGTTGGCTGTCCCGTTCATACAATTAAATTGTTGCTAATTTCCCATCGCCTTGCTTTACTTGTGGCCATAGCAGAGACCTCAGACCAAGGGTCATACCGAAGCATGGGAGTGAGGGTGGGGTTAAGGACTCAGAAGCAGAAGCAGGGAAATCTTGAGTCATCCTGGGCTAAAAAGTTCAAGACCAGATTGCCCTACACAATAAGACACTGTCTCAAAAAAAAATGTCTAGGATGTAGTTCAGTGGTAGAGCTCTTGCTGTGCCTAGACAAGGCCTTAGGTTTGATTCCCAGACTCCCCTTCCTCCAAAGAATTAAAAAGTGGAGATCTGTGGATGAGGGATGGTATGCATGCTTTTCAAGAATTGGAGCTAAAAGCTAGCCTGTAGAAATGTATCTAGCTACCCATTATTTCATTATCCTGGTAAATGGATAAGGTGTTTTTTTTTTTTAATTTGAATACCTGTCCAAGGAAAGTTCTGTACAACTATATTTAATAAAGTGTTATTTAAGTTATAAATCTATCATGTGTTTTGCGCATGTGTTTATTAGGGTATTCTGTTTGTTTGTTTGCTTTTGGAGTTTGTTTTGGGAACAGGGTCTATTATGTAGCCTACATGCCCTGTAACTCAATAGGTAGACTACACTGGTCTCGAACTCACAGAGATCTTCATGCTGATACCTAAGCGCTGGGACTAAAGGTATGGGCCACCATGCCCAGCCCTACCCTGTGCTTTTTGATATTCAAATGAACATGTGTGGAACTCTTAAATTCATATATGACTTGAAGTGCTACAAAATAATATTTAATTAATCCTTAATTCAATGCATTTCAACTTCTACTAGTAAACAAATCCTGACTAACCCTGAAAAAGGAATAAATTATCTTCGCATTACTTCTGTCATAAAATAGTAGACCAAAATCATTGGTTTACTAAGAAGCAATCAAAAAGTGGTAAAATGTACATTAAAAGGTGTTACATGCATGGGAAGATTGTAAGAGCCAGAGGTGAGGATGGACTTCCTCAAGACGGTGTCAACTATGTAACAAGGACCCGAACAACACACTCATGAACTCTAGCTGTATTTGCCCTTGCAAGACTTGCACAAGATTGAGCCTGCCTGCATTTCATCACAGGCCAGAGAAGGGCTCATGAAGCCCGCCCCTCCCTGATTGACAGGTGGTGATGCATGTGGGTATTGTTTTCTTCTTTGATATAACCACTGACAAGTTGCCTTTGCCCTGTAAGTAACCTCCCATGCTCTTGCAGGCGAATTTATTAAGCTCAGTGGGTTACACACAAAAAGGTATGTCAGTAAGAAGGGTATCCGTGGGAAGATGGGCATAAATGTGAGGACCCCCAGTGAGACAGGGTAATGGGGTGAGAAGGGTTAAAATTCATACTAACATGAAGTTGTCAAAGAGTAAAAAAATTAATTTTAAAAGAAGCATAAAGGGCTGGAGAGATGGCTCAGTGGTTAAGAGCACTGACTGCACTTCCAGAGGTCCTGAGTTCAAATCCCAGCAACCACATGGTGGCTCACAACCATCTGTAATGAGATCTGATGCCCTCTTCTGGTGTGTCTGAAAACAGCTACAGTATATTCATATATAATAAATAAATAAATCTTTAAAAGAAGCATAAAAATTAAAAATTATATTCTTCTAAAATAATTATGAATATGCTGCTTGTACAAATTTTAACTGTTTGCAGCATTTGCTAATTTTCTAAAAACGTACCTTTCTACCACATGTTCTATTTGTAATTTTGTATATGCTCCCCCATATTTATCAGCTTCTGGGCTATGGGTCGGGGTAGGTGGTGCCATGCTGGAGTCTAATCCTTCAAAGTTTGTTGGATTAGGGGCGTGGGGTGGGGTGGGCGGAGCTTGCCTTCTTCCCTTCCCTTCACACCATGTTTAAGGACTTGAAGGCTTTAAGCTTTCTGCCTCTGATTGGGCCGCCCGTATAAGGAAGAAACTGGACCTGAAAGAAGTAAGACAAGGAGCCATACAAACATCTGGGGTTCTCTATGAACTGGGAGGAACTTCTCACAGCAAGAGGATGCATGGCATCTTAGGGGAACAGACAAAGCCACAACTCAGAGCGTGAGGTAGACCTTCAAGAGGGAGTTATCCTCAGGAAGATACTTGAGAGTATGAGTCTTGATCCTTCTGTCCCCTCCCCTTCCCCCTTCCCTTCCCCTCTCTCCTTGTGCTCATGGCTGACCTCTACTTTCTCCTCTCCTCTCCTCTCCTCTCCTCTCTTCTCTCCCTCCCCCCTCGCCTCCCCTCCCCCCCTCACTCTCTCTCTCTCTCTCTCTCTCTCTCTCTCTGCCTCTACTACCCTCCTGGCTCCCCTCCCCATGCCTTGAATAAACTCTATTCTATACCATATCGGGTGTGTGACTGGTCCCTCAGGGGGAAGAGATGCCTCGGCATGGGCCCGCTGAGACATCCCCTTACCCCATACCGCTCCACACACCCACAGAACATACTCTCTTTATCTCTGTCTTTTTATAAACACATCAGAGAAAGTACAAGAATCGATTGTAGCCAACATGGAGAGTCCTAGAGCAGAGGTCAGAGGAAAAGGTACCTACCCACAGTGCCTTGCAGAATAAGACAGTAAAGTGCAAGACCTTAAACAAGGTCTTGCAAGATGGTGTGACAGGAGAGCTGGAGACCATGAGCAGAAAAAGGCAGGCAGAGGGAACAGCGCCATCCAGAGGAAGTTAGGGAACGGTTCGCAGTTGTGGGAATTGCTAGCTAAGACTGTGGGACTAGTAAAATGAGTCACTCTCTTGCAATCCCTGATATAAGGTAGGGATGGTGCCCTCACCCAGTAGGCAGAGAGCTTGACGGGAGGGCACTGGTGTATGCCTTCAGAGGGACACTTGAATGCAATTTAAAAAAAAAGCCAAAAATATTGGTGTGGTAAAGTAAGCCTATAATCTCAGTACTTCAGTTCCTGAGGCAAGAGCAGGCCAGCCTGGCAATAAAGTGAGTGGGTTTTAGGCTAGCCTGAGCTGTATAAGGAGACATTGTCAAAAACTAGAAAGCAGGGTCTCACAAGATGGCTCAGCAGGTAAGGGCACGTTCCAGCAAGCCTGACAACCTGAGTTTGATCACAGGATCCCACATAGTGGAAGGAGAGACCCGATTGCCTTAAATCATCTTTTAACCTCTTCATGTGTGGTGAACAAACACACTAAATAAATGGAAAAAAGGAAAAAGATTCTTCAAAAGGAAATGAAGAACTCAGCAAGGCTGATGTATAAGAACATGATGGGCCAGAAACCCACAAAGGATAAAGAGCCTGGTGGAGCACCAGGAGGAGTCACAGTGGATATACCACTGTAGTCTGTTCCGGAAGAGTTCCCCAGACTGGCCTGGCTATGAATGGCCCTATAAGTGCTTCCTACATGGACATGGGGTTGGGGGACTCTATATTAGTAAAAGTCTCAGTTTGGGTTTCTGAGATTTTTTTTTCTTTTTCTGTTTCTGCTGATGCTATGTAAAACTTATCTTTTTTTTTTTAACCTTAGGGATAAAGTGGGCATTGTCTAGCACTGCCAAGAGATGGTTTAACCCCTCTTTTAAAGCCACTATGTGCCTAGTGCTCCCCAGTTCTCTTCCTGCAGCCAGCCATGATGAAGCGAGTCATGAGACCTGAGAGTGTGTGGAGGAAGAAAATGTGACCTGGGGTGGAGAGGGACCTTTCAGAAGCCAACCAGCCTTCCTCAGGTGAGACTGTGTGAGGTAATGGCCTGAGCTCACCTCATTTCAGGCCTCACTCCAGTATCAATGGTCCCCATCACTGTGTGACCTTGGGTGACTCATGGCTCCTGTATGAGGTGCAACTATGTCCTGCAGAGAGAGAGGACACACACACACACACACACACACACACACACACACACGGTGCACAGGGTGGGATGGACAGAGAGACAGACAGAAAGACAGAGGGCAGGGGGCCAAGTAGGCAAACTCTAAAGTCCCCTTCAGCTCCAAGTTTACCTGATTATCAAACAGCTTAATCTTTGCAAAACCCATTGCAAAGGCCACAGCCAGGAGACAGTTTTTGCAAACGTTGCCTCTTCCTACCCAAGCTTGAGGGTTCCACAAAGGGCAGGGAGCAGCCCACATCAAGATAAGAGAAGGAACACCTCCAAGAGCCTTTTCTCCATGGTGCTCACTCGCACCTCTGCATGTGCCCCTTGGAACTTGGTTGTTTAACCCTTAGGGCCCTGCACTGTTTGGTGGGGGCAGCAGGAAGCAGTTTGATGTTGTGACCCTGCTGATAACTTCTGGCTCTGGGACAGTGGCCTGCTGTCCCTTTGCCAAAGACCTGTGAGTTGGATTTCAGAGTTCTGCTCAGAAGTCCTTTGATTCTGTGGACTGAAAGCAAAAAGAATCTGTGTCTTTGAATTTTCCACAAGTCATTTACACATCTCAGGTTGGTTTCTACACCTTAAACACTGTTTCTCTGTAAGAAGGTCCTTCTGTTTTATAATTGATGTTGAATTTTTTTATTGTATCCTTCCTCATCAAATTATAGGATAATCTAACTTTTAAAATTATTTGTTTTTATTTTATGTGGATATGTGTTTGCCTACATGTGTGCCTGATGCCCAAGGAGGCCAGAAGAGGGTATTGATCTCCTGAAAATGGGATTACAGATGGTTGTGACCTGTTGTCTGGGTGCTGGGAACTGAACCCAGGTCCTTTGAGAGAGCAGCCAGTGCTCTTCACCACTCAACCATATCTCCAGCCCTAGGCTAGTATCTTAGTATTTTAGTATTAATTTTAACTTTTAATGTTAATTTAAAAGGTAATACTTTAGAGATAGATATGGTTTATGTGCTTTAATCCCAGCACTTGAGAGGGAGAGAAAAGAGGGAGAGGGAGGGAGATGGATCTCAGAATTTGAAGCTAGCCTGGTATATAGAGAGTTGCAGACCACACAGGGCTACATAATGAGAGCCTGTTCCAATCAATCAATCAATCAATCAATCAATCAATAAGTTTGGTTTTTTTTTTTTTTTTTTTTTTTTTTGGTTTTTCGAGACAGGGTTTCTCTGAGTAGCCCTGGCTGTCCTGGAACTCACTCTGTAGACCAGGCTAGCCTCGAACTCTCGAACTCAGAAATCCGCCTGTCTCTGCCTCCCAAGTGCTGGGATTAAAGGCGTGCGCCACCACCGCCCGGCAATCAATAAGTTTTTTAAGAAAATAAATAAAGGTTTGGCTTTTGTTTTTTAAGAAAAGAAAAGAAAGAG
This sequence comes from Grammomys surdaster, assembly GCF_004785775.1. NCBI lineage: Eukaryota > Metazoa > Chordata > Mammalia > Rodentia > Muridae > Grammomys > Grammomys surdaster. The sequence goes on from NW_021620775.1 coordinate 2,571,447, forward strand.
GGGCTGGAGAGGTGGCTCAGCGATTAAGAACACTAGCTGCTCTAGTGTTCAATTCCCAGTACCCAGATGGAGCTCACAACTGTCTGACTCCAGTTCCAGAGACTCCAACACCCTTACACAGACATACATGCAGGCAAATACCAATGCGCATGAAATAAAAATAAAGAAACTTTAAAAAGAAAATATAGTTTGTTTTATTCAAAGTAAAAGGCCTGCTTCTATGCCCCTTATCTCTGGGGCTTTGTGTTTGTGAGATAATCTGTGGTAATGGTGACGTCATCCGGGCCTTTCACCCTGTACTCACATGTGCCTCTGCCCACAGCTTGGAGCCAGCAGCTTTAGCCTTATCTAGCTCATTAGGTTTAAACTGAGTGTGCACATGAACTCTCTCTCTCAAGAAGCTCAGCGGTTCCCTGGGGGCTACACTTAGACTGGCTTCTTACTTCTAGGGATGTGAGGACAGTGATTTGCAGAGAAGAAAATAAAAACTCTCAAGGAAACACAACACTCCCCATGTGTAAGAAAAGGGGGGACATGTGGGAGCAGCTAGTGCTAACAGGATCTGCTAGCGAAGTGGTAAAGTAATAAGATCTAGGCCTTTAGGAAAGGCTGGAGGAGAGAGAGTAGCGGGGAGTCAGAGGCTCAGGAGAATCCGCCAGCCTGCTGTGTAGACGGCTCCAGCAGTATTGTTCCTTGAATTGCTGTTTTCCTCCTCCTGTGGTGTGTCCCTTCCCCTCCCCCTCCTCTCCCACCACACGTACCCAGGGCTTGTAAGCTCTATTTGCCTTAAAGTAGGGCACAGAGAAGGGGGTGTCTTCTCTTAGAGTCAGGCCCTGCATCCCCACCTTCCAAATTCTCTCCCACAATACACCACACACCCATGTATCAACCTGAGAGCGCCACCCCCAGAACTGGCCTTAATGGCTGAGGCTCAGGGAGGTGGAGTGGGAGACCGGGTGCCAGGTGTCAGTGAGAAGGACCTGAGAGAAAAAGCCCTTTAGGCTTTCTCAGCCCGCAGTGTCAATGTGCAGTTTCTGTTTGACTGCAGCAAAGCCATTGAGACACATATTTATCAAGGCCTCTTAGAAGCCCAGTGCTTAAGTGTGCTTCCCAGCGTGAGGAGAAGGAAGGAATGTGGTCTAGGCCCAGCACATCTGAGGCGGCTTCACACACATGCAACCGGTCCCTCAGGCCCCTGACAGTCAGGGTTTCTGTTCTGCTGAGAGAAGGAAGCTGGCTTCACAGCAACCCCAGGACTCTCTGCAGGAGGAAAACAGGGCTGAGGCCAAGCCAGGTTGAGTCTGTCTCCTGCTGTCAATTACACAGGGCCCAGAATTCTTGGGTTGTATCATCTGTCAATCACAGGCCTTGACACCCACCTGGGACCTTCCTACAATGAAGCAGCAGCAACCAGCAAGCAAAGGCTCTGTCCTAGCTCTCTGCTCCCTGAAGCCAAGACAATGGTTTGCCTCCTTTCCCTGCCTACTTCTGCCCTGCACACCTCTCTATGTTTTGCCCACCATATCCTATTCTCCACTGACCCAACACACACACACACACACACACAGAGCTGTTGAGCCTGTACCATCTCAATATTGTGTTCCTCCTTTTGCAAGACCCTTTCAGATCATCAGACTGTTTTCTCCCATAGCTAGTCTACACTGACCAGATAGCAGACTAGCTGGTTTTCCCACAGGACTGGTTCAATCCTTGGATCCAGGGGAAGGCTCTGGCTGTGGCCCGCTGTTTCAGGAAACTCTCTCAGCACCGTCTGCTCGGCTCCTGTCCTCAAAGTCCACATCCCTTTATCCCATCATCCATAAATAAGGGTTGGAGGACCCAGATTGTTTAGTTGGGACAGCTGAGACTGTTTACAGACAGCTGTAGTACTTCCCCGGGGTTGTGGTGTTACATCCTGGGGAATGGATTCCAGATCAGCCATGAGGGCCCAGGGCCCATGAAAGCTTCTAAGAGACAGAATCTTTGTTTATAGCTGAACAATATTCTAGTGCAAGTCTCAAACCAACAACAGCAAAATGTAATGGGCTGTTTCAAAGCACACGCCATAGTGAGCCTGCCTCAAGCTCGCTCACAGGACCACCTGACCAGGGGTGACACTGCCTACAGTGGGCTGGGTTCTCCCACATTAATCACTAATCAAGAAAATATCCCACAGACTTCCAAATATCCCTCCAATCTAATGGAAGCATTTTCTCCATTGAGATTCCTTCCTGGGGGGACCCCTGATTTGTGTCAACTTGACAACAAAACTATTTAGTACACACACTATGAAGAGACCAGGAGGATCTCAAAAGATTTTCCTGGCCCATTCACCTATTGTTATAAAATAAATTACCCTGAAGGTAAATGCAAACAATGCCTTACTGTTCCCTCACAGCTCCAATGATTGGCTGTGCTCAGTACGTTGCCTAAGTCGCTCTGGTGACTACAGTCGTGTGTCAACCTGACTGGAAGTGGAGGGACTCTGATAGCTCATCTGCTTGGTAAGTTCTTTGGGTCTGGCAACCAACTCTGTGGGATCCCTTATCAGTCAGCCAGCTGAGTTTCCTGATACCATGTGGGGTGTGGTTAGAGAGCAGGGAAGGTATTCAAGGCCTCTTAGAGCAGTGGCTCTCACCCTTCCTAATGCTGTGACACTTTAATACGGTTCCTTGTGTTGTGGTGATTCACCCCAACCCTGATATTATTTTCATTGCTTCAGAACTGTAATTTTGCTACTGTTATGAATTGTAATGTAAGTATCTGTTTTCTGATGGCCTTAGGTAGCCCCCCTCCCCTGTGAAAGGGTCGTTTGTTATGGTGAGAACTGCTGTCTTAGAGCCTACAGTTATATAGAATATGCAAAGTTGCTTTTGCCACATTCAGCCGGTCAGAACATGACCAGCTTAGGTTCAAAGGAGGTGGGAAAGGCGCTTATGATCACAGTCAACCTGCCACAGTTCCCAAATTGTCCTTAACCCTGACCTCTGGGTGTTCCCTTAAGACTCTGTGGGTCCCTGTGAAGATCATGTGACAAAGTTCTCTACTTGTGAAGACGACATCAGGGTCTAGTTGTCTTTCAACTATCAGTCCCTCTCCACTTGGAAGGATCTGGTTGGTCAATTGCCACACAGTCAGTGCTTTAGAGAAAAACTGGCTTCATCTTGTTCTTATTAGTAAAGCTAATGAGTATAATAGACCATTAGCCACCCAGGACTCCAGCCATTGACTCTCCAGGAATTCAGCCATTAAACCTCTAGGAATCCAGCCATTGAACTCCCAGGAATCCAGCCATAGAGCCCCCTGGAATCTAGCAATTGACTCCTCCAGGAATCTAGCCAGTGACTTCCCAGGAATCTGGCCATTGACTTCCAGGACTTTAGCTATTGACCACCCAAGGACTCCAGCCATTGGCCACCCCAGGCTTACTTCAGCCACTGAAGACCCAAGATTCAAGCCACTGACCACCCAAGGCTACAGCTGTTGACCACCCAGAGCTCACTCCAGCCATTAGCAACCAAGAACTTTAGCCATTGCCACCAAGAACTTTAGCCATTGGCCAATCAGAACTCCAGCCATTGACCACCTACAACACACTCTAGCTATTAACCACCAAAGACTCACTTGAGCTATTGACCACCCAAAAGTCATTGACCACACAGAATCCCAGCCCTACATCAGTGATCTCAGGGCATTATCCTGCCTGTTAAGGTTGGTTTAATATAGACTAATGAGACATGAAAGGGAGTTTCAGAAGTTTCTTGGAAAGAAGATGGTTTGTTGTAAGGAAGCACATCTGGAACGGTGGCTTCTCTTCTGTGCATGGAGAAGGGAGGACTAGGCTGCTGCCTTCTATTTCTAAGGTAAGGATGGGATGAAATCATCAAAGAGAGGAGGGCAAAGCCAAGAGAACACAAGGAGATGTAGCAGAAGTTTGCTTATCCATGTTTAAACCCCAGCCTTGGCCCTTGGACTTGCTTTAGTTCAGTTCTGTGAGCCATTAATGCTGTTTTTGCTGACTAAACTGAGGATTTCTACTGCTATGCTAAAACACTAAAAGCAATTTGGGAAAGAAAGGATATATTTCAGATTATGACTCTCAGCTCACATTCTGTTGGTAAGAGAAATTGGGGCAGGAACGCAGTCGAAACCTGGAGGCAGGAACTGAAGCAGAGGTCATGGAGGGGTGCTGCTTATTGGCTTAGTTCCCATGGCTTGCTCAGCCTGCTGTCTTAGAACACTCAGGACCACTTGTCCAGGGGTGGTACCACCCATGGAGCTGGGCCCACATCAATCATTAATCTAGAAAAGGCACCACAGGCTTGCCCATAAGCCAATCTGACAGGGAACATTTTCTTAGCTGAGGTTCTTTCTTCCCAAATTGTTCTAGCTTGTGTCAAGTCAATCTAAAACTACGTAGCATGAGTGTTATATCTGAGTCAGGGCCTGAAGCTGTTAGATGACACATCAAATGACTCCATTCATAAGTTGCAAAGTAGGTAACAATTGTTAAAGAGGATAATCACTAATGTTTTCTTGCCTAAAATTAGTGGAAGATTCTGTGTCATGGCAGAACTAGAAACATCCTAGATACCATCTACTGCAGCTGTCACAGCTCCCACATGGCCACTGTAGGAAGGACACTGTCTAAGCCTATGCCCTCCTGAGAGTATAGATGTTTAGGTGCCTGTGTTTCAGGCACCATCTTTAAATTCCTACTTTAAATTCTGAAATTCTTACCGTCCACATTGGAAATCTGCCTGGAATTTTAACACACCTCTGCCCCAATGCCGAGCAATTCCATTGGCAGGTAGCTGCCTCGGAAAAAAATGAAATCAGGTTGAATGCGCTCATGTGGGCCTCCTCAGGACTTTCAATGGCAATTTTAGTCACAAAGGCTTAAACAGGATGCATCTCAGATGTCCAAAAATGGATGCAGGAATCAGTAGCTAATCGTGGTATATCCGTGCCATGAAATAACATCCAGAACAAAGAAAAGAATAACCGACTACCGGAGCCTGCAATAACGCAGGCCCCAGAAGCACAGCAAACAAAGGGAAGCAGCCAGAAACCAGGGCACGTCACACCATTCCACGTCTATGACAATGGAGAGAAATGCATCCAGTCGGGGGATCGGAAGCACGGTTATCTGTTGCTTCATGCTATCTGCGGACAGAGGGTCACAGGGATAGGGAAAGAACCAGAGTGGTAGAAATAGCATGCTTGTGACTGGGTGATAGGTCACATGGGCACATTCATTTGTCAAACTTCATTGAGCATTTAAGGTCTGCATATTTCACTTCATGCCAACCTGTAGGAGGGTGGAAGATTTAAACAAGATTTTAGCGGTAGAGAGGAAGGTACAGCATCAGCCATCTGAGCAGTGAGAGGCTATATGGGCACAGAACAGTTAGGCTGCTGGAGTGTATTTCAGGGTGTATCCTGGTCCAGGGTTTGGAAGAACTGTCTATTCCCACTAATCCTAATGGCCAGGGCCTGCCAGCATCTTGTGCTCCGTGCCAGCACTGAGCTGTTACCATGGGTCTGACCACAGCTGCTTTAATAGCAGGTTGGGAGAGCCGTTTCCTCTCGGCCATACGGCCACATCACAGCCGCTGGCAGCTCTCTCTGGCCTTCTTCCCTTCACCGCTGACTGCCTCGTGGAGTTCACTGAAAGCTTTCCCTCTCTTCACCCCCAGACACCCTTCTGAAATGTTTCCGGACCCAGTCTGCCCTTTATATTACTCTATGGATGATAAACTCTGGATCCTTGGAATTTGGGGACTGCTTCCCTGAGCCACACAACAATCCTTTCTTGTTTTTTAAGTCGATCTGTGGGTTTTTTGTTTTTTTGTTTTGTTTTGTTTTCATTTTCTCAACCAAATTGTCAAATCAGATCTCTCCAGACGCCAGCATTGGGTATTAAGTTGCCAGACTGGATGCTCTTCCAAAACAATGTTTTGCTCACATTTTTTTATCTATTCAAATGCTGTCTTAGCCTCTCACCAATTTCTCCACTAAAATGTACTTTCCCAAACATCAGGTTTGTCCCACGGAACACCAGCATCATGCTGTCAGCCTCTTGGAGAACGCGCCGCTTATTATCTGGTTTTCTTGCATTTTCCTATTGTTTTTTAAAAGAATCTGTTAGTAGTCACAAGTAAACCTTTTTCGTAAGCATAAGATGAATAGATGAAGCTTTCCCCTTGCTGTGATGTTTATATTTTCAATTTAAAATGAAATCTCTGAGATGCTAGACACATGGCACCCAGATGAAGCCTGCTTATCTGGCTTGGGGTGCAGTTCAAGGAAGTTTTGGTCATGGGCAGCAGGATACAGCCTGGGAATGTGTGTCTGCCTCAGGGAGACACAGCCCCAAGCTTGTTTCCTTCTGCTTCTCCTGATTTTGCTAGCCTATGATCCTTTTTTTTTGAGGGAAAGTGTCTTGTACCTGCTGCTGGAACTAACTCTTCTCAGGGGTCTCTCTGTTGGGGGAAGGGTGGGAACAATGTAGCAGGATGTTGGGCTCCTGGCCACCTAGCTCTTTAACCAGAGCCGGGCCACTTTGATCTGCTTTTTATCTGGTGCTTCCTGTAAACCTATCAAGATCATGGACTACCACCACCACCTCCCCTGGTATTATGTCCAGCTGATCCTCTCCAGACTGACACATGAAGGTGTGCTGTCCCCCTCAGAGCTGAATCATGATGAATAATCTGCCTGACCACCAGTAAGCATCACTACCTGTGGGTCAGACTGGTGGGGAAGATGCTATCTGAACTAATTTAGTTTTTCCCTCCTTCCCTTCCTCCCCCTCCCTCCCTCCCTCCCTCTCTTCTTCCTCCTTAACTTCCATCCTTTCCCTTCCTCTTTCCTTCCTTCTTTCCTTCCTTCTTTCCTTCTTTCTTTCCTTCCTTTCTTCTGTACCTTCCTTCCTTCTTTCTCTCCTTCCTTCCCTCCCTTTTTTCCTTCCTTCCTTCCTTCTGTACCTTCCTTCCTTCCTTCCTTCTTTCCCTCCTTTCCTCTGGAGCCGTTCTGGTGTCTTGACTCCAGACCTTCCTGTGGCAGTAAATTCCTTTCACACTTTTGAGTTGTTTCAAAGTGAATTCAGGAGGTGTGTGGGCCTTCTCTCTCGTCTAGACACAATTCCAGTAGTCAGAGGAGCTGGGCCTGTCTGAGAGTCTCACTTGAGTCCACCTGGGCCCATCTGCTGCCCTTATAAATCTACAGGGAGCCAAAGGTGACTGCCAGAGGGAATACTGCAAGTTTTTCTTGCTGCCAGTTGCTCAGAGCCGCCTCTGCCAGGCCCGGGAAGCGCTGACTCAGCACAACGCGGCTGCCTCTTGGAGACACAGGGCAGGGTGCGAATTTAAAAGCACAGGGCAAGGCTACCACAAAGCAAACGCTGAACAAAAGGTTAATTCCACGGATAAACAGCTCTCGGTGGCGCTTGACTGGGCGTCTGGTTCCCATTTCGCGGTGCCATTCTGCCAGATGCTGTCTCTGTTAACACATCCTGCTAAGGCTGAGATGAAATACAAAACCAGAAAGCTGCAAGCGTTGCTGGCAGCACAGGGTGGCAACATGCGGGGACACAGAAACCTCGTGAAGTGTCTTAGATGTTCCCAGACGGCACCACCACAACTGGGAAGTGGGGGCGGGGCGCTTAGATAAGCTAGTCATGTCTCACATGCTCAGATTGCTCAGTCTGAGGGATTTAAAAAAAAAAACATGAATGTGAACGGCAGTAGAGGGGGCATGGATCTCTTCACCATTCCTTGAGTGCACTGATGAAATTTAAGATATTCAAGCCAGCTGGGCATGGTGAGGCACGCCTTTGATACCAGCACTTGGTAGGCAGAGATAGGAGGAACTCTGAGTTCGAGGCCAGCCTGGTTTACAAAGTGAGTCCAGGACAGCCAGAGGTGGTTATTCAGAGAAACTCTGTAACAAACAAACAAAGAAACAAACAAACAAACGATGCAAGCCACGTGTAGTGACTCATATCTTGAAACCCAGGACTCAGGAGGCAGCTGCAGAAAGATCAGGAGTTTGAGGTCATTGAAGGGTATGTGAGACCTTGTCTCAAAACAAAAAAAAAAAAAAAAAAAAAATGAAACAGGAAGCATAAGAGTCACACGAAGATCAGTCTGCTTTTCCCAGACTAGGAAATCTAGATGCTTTTCTTGCGTATCTTCCTTTGTGTAATTTACTATCACAAGTGTCCCTTAGTCACCCTATGAGCAGACAGGAAGGACATTCCATTATATTAGGCACTGACTGCATCTTGTATGAAGAGCATCATGGACCCTTATGTTTCCTTAGTGAGGGACCCAGACTTGATCAACTTTGAATATTTTATAAGATAGTAAATATAAGTTTGCAAATGCACCACCAAGAGCACTCTATTTGTGTTTTCTGTCTCTGGTTCCCAGAGGTGGCTCTTGTCTGATCCCATCTGGAAAGTGAAGATGCTGTCCTGGATGCTTTGCAGTCCACAGACAGAACAAGGGACTGGGCTCTGAGGTATTCTCCATCTTGTTGAACACTGTGTCCAATTGCATTGTCCAAAGCAGCAGGTAGCTGTGAAAGGCCCGTAGGCCTCCATTGTGACCGCAGTGGCTACAGGTGAAAGGTCAGGTCTCAGGCAAGACTCTGACCCTTAACTTTTTTGTGATGAGTGTCACAAGGTAAATTAATCAGATTTATGGCATTAGCTCTACCAATATCTTTATCCTCTCAGCTCTTTTTCTCCAGCAAAACTCTGTTGAGAGGGAGGCAAAAAAAAAAAAAAATCTGATGTAGGGTGAGTAGTGGTTTTGATTTGTCTCTCACAGTTTTTACTACAAAGTGAAAAGTATCGGTCGTGTAGAGAGAGGTTAGGCAGCCCTTCCTTCAAACCGGGCTTGTATAAGTTACAACAAACTGTCCTGGCACTCAATCAAATTCTCCTTACTGCGGGGACAATGGCGAGGCCAGGGTTCGCTGGTGCCTGTAGGTTTCTTGATGTGGGGCAGAACCTTCTTATTTGACCAGTACAAGTCAGCAATGTCCATAATTAGGGAACTTTGGGTTCATCCCGTGTAGCCCAAGCAGTTGTGGGGCCTGAACGGGTCTCATAGGGGCAGGTAGGCTGTTAGGGGCATAAACAGGGAACCCCTGCAGTCTCAGAGCTTGCAGCAGGAGCCTAAGGCGGGAGACTGCTGACGTCATAGGTGCTTTTCATCCAGCCTCGCAGGAGAGCACCAACTTCCTGCTGATAGAAATTTGTCCGCAATTTTTTTTCTCATTCAGAAGTGACGGGATCCAGGAGACACTGGCTAGATATGATGACTTGATTAAGCTTTGTGTAGGCGACCCAGATGCCTTGGAACTGCCCAAGAGGGAGCAGGCGTCAGCCCCCTCCAGCCTTTTACCAGGAGAGCTGACAGGCTGCAGCTGGTGGATTCCTCCACTTTGGGCTGTGAGAATGTCAACATTCTGGACTCAGTGCCCTCTGCGTTGCATCTGTGGTTTTGTTATAGCTCCGAACAGAAAAAAGAAAATAACACGGAACTATTTTTCCCATAGTAATTTTGCAGTGTAAAGGCAGATCGCATAGACTGGACAATTATTTTCTAAGCACCTATTGTGCGGTGATCCCCGAGCACTCTAAGATGACATGAAGCTGGATACCAGGGTGGAGGTGGGGAATGTTCATCACATCTGGGCCAAGAGTGTTACTAAAAGGAAGATCAGTAAGATCCAAAGGCTGATGGGAGGGAACCAGATACACTACAGTTGTATTTCATATCTGAGTACAAATATCCCTCCCATTTTTAACTAGAGCAATAGTAGTAGAACTTTGTGACGGTGCTGTTATAAGGATCAAATGAAATAATGCTCATAAAACATACAGCACGACACCTTTAATAAGAATTTAACATATGCCAATGGCTTTTATAATTGTGATGCTTATTTATTGAGCATTGACAACCACAATAGTGCTATAAGCTGTGTGGGCAAGGACATCAGCTCCATCCTGTAACTGAATAATTTGAGTTCATGGAAGGGAAGTTCTTTGTCCAGTCTGTGATCACACTGCAGGCTGGTGGCAAATAGAAGGACCCTAGGTTCCCAAGGAAGCACAAAGACAGACCCCTAAGAGCGAAAGTGCGTAGTGTTTGCCCCAGCAAGAAATAAACATTATATGGAGCCTTTGAGATTTGGGGGTGATTTGATACAGTCCTTGAGCTTTCCTTAATGTGGCCAAGTGGCAGGCTCACCTTGATACCTTGAGTAAGACAATCTCAGAAACCAAAAGAGCCCTGAAATAACAGGGCTCCTGGGCTTTGGGAAGAAGAAATGATTAGACCATCTTGTCTGTTGGGATTCACTTAGGTTGGTTCCCCCTGCCCCCCCCACCCCACCCCAGGTTACTTTGGAGTGTTCATCACTGTAGGTTGTGTGAGTGTGTGTGTGTGCGCACACAACTCTTCTTCATTTGCATCGTGACAGAGAACAGTTGTTTGCTGTAACTCTTATTGTTTGGAAACAGAAGCTAAGAATGCAGGATGACAAGGGGTATCTGGGATAGAAGAAAAGATAAACCCAAGAGTCGAGAAATCCAGCGTTGTAATAAACGGTGGCTTTAATCTCTCATTCTGCCGCCAAGATTGTCACTGGTCTCCATGGTGTCTTCCGTCCTGGCCTCTACATACCATACTAGTTACCTAGGCATGTGAGCATCCCCAAATGTACTTTTCTTTCTTTGTGTGTGTGGGAGGGGTGGGGGGAGGGATAGAGGGGGAGGGTCCACATGTCTGTGCCTAGAGGTTGACCTTAGGAGTCTTCCTTGGTTGCTCTCCGTCTTATTTTTCAAGACAGGCTCTCTCACTGAATCTGGGGGTCACCTATTGGACTAGTCTGGTTGTCCAGCAAGCTCTGGAGGGCCCTCCTGTCTCTGCCTTCTTGGCACTGAAATCACACACGTGCCTCGATACAACGAGCTAAGCTCAGGTTCTCCTGCTTGCACAGCATACACTTCTTGACTGAACACCCAGGATCTCCCTAGACTCTCAGTCTTGAATGCTCTATCAACTAAATAATCTGACTAGGTTCTTCTGCCTGAGACATGCCCAACCTACTTCTCCAGAAGAATCTTAGTTTCCATCCTTACGATCTTGTGTGAAGGCTATCTCCTCCAAAGTTTGCAGTCTTGGATATCATTCAGCATTTCTGGCCTCAGCCTTCTACTGCTCAGTGGGGACCAAGCCTGTGTGCATGGCTGGCAGCTGCTTGGATCGTAGATCCCCCCCCCCCTCCCCGAACCTCCCAGGCCCAGCCTTTGCCTATTCTGCTCTGAAAGAGGTCAGGTACAGGATTTCCATTGGAAAAACATGAAATAAAATAACCTCTCAACTTTAAAATAACTAAACAAATAATGTTCAGTGCTAGGGCAAACAATAAAAAAACAAACAAACAAAACAAAAAACAAACAAAACAAAACAAAAAACCCTTTCTTGGAGTGTGCTGGTATTACCTTTCACAGATATTCCCTCGTCCATACACTCCCATGGCCTTCATTTGCATAAGCAGGAGTGTGCTGGTGCCGTTTCCTGTTGTCTTTATGCTGATGTTCAATCTCTTCTCCCCTCACCCCACCAATTATTGAATGCCTTTTTTAAAAAAAAGAGAGAAAAAGAAAGAAAGAAGGAATCCCCTACCCCAGCAGATGTGTGCGAGCTGTTTGATCTTGGGGCTGAATAGGAACCAAGGTTCTGAGGCTCAGATTATGGTGCAAAAGAGGGGAAAAAAATCTTAAGGGGAACTCTGTGAAGGCGGAAGTTTAGCTTTGATCTCCCCATTGAGGTTTGCTGCTGGGGTGTGTTTATATCTATTTCTATTTATCTTTTTAGTTCTAAAATTCTGTGCTGCTGTGTCTGCCTTTTGTAACACAACAGAAGGGAGTTTTGTCTAGTTCCGTGCATGTGATTTAAGTCATTTAAGGTAAGAGTTTAATTTCTCTGAGAAACCAGGAGAGGCCTACAACATAATTTATGGATATCTTTTCCTTTAAAGGATTTTAAAATAATTGGGGCCACTTTATCTCAAACCAAATGGAAAAGCGCCTATTAAAAAGCAGAGAGGCCCCGTTCCAGACAAGGTCTGACTTACCATTGAATTCCTCATTTGCACATCTTCCTCACTAAAGAAAACCCAGACCCTAGAAAGCATTCTGACCTGCGCAATTTAGAAGAGAGAAATTAAAGTGCATTTATTTATAGCTACATTCTGTTTCAGAGTTTTCCCCAAAAGAGGCTTCGTCAGCTCAGAAAATTGAGTAAGTTTGAGAGTTATCTTGAGAAACCTCGGAAGGTGCCATCCGTATGGATGCAAAGCAGTGTGACAGGCTGGAGACTTATTTCCTACAGCATGTGGAATGGTGGCTTTTCAGTGCATTTCAGGATGATGTGGACACACCCAACCCCCTCCCAATATTGGTTTTGTTTGTCTCATTTTGATTTGACGATTGCCACAAGTTTTCAGTGCATTTATCTTCCTGCCCATGCTGCATATGCATTTTTCAGTTAATTTCCCAAGTCAGAGGTCATAGCAGTATAACCCAGTGATCAAGCACCTGTGTGCTATGAGGCACGAGGCTCTGGGTTCAACATGGCAAAGAAAAAAATATATACATGTACAATTCATAATATACATTCAATCAATCTATATTTATCATACCTACTATGTTGCAGAGACTTTGCTTCTATATTTACAATCTTCTGAGAGAAAAGCAGACTTATTTTGTAACTGAAATAATAAACTAGAAAAAATTGCTAACTTAGGTACTCACAATCAGCCATACGGCCATTTTCAGAGTTTGTATTATTTAGCGTTTTTTGAAGTATTTGTTCAGCACTAGCTGAATAAAAGCACAGTGCTAAGCACTGGTAAGAGCAGGGGAAATAAATCATGGATCAACCGTGTGTTCTAAATGTCTCGGGAGTTGGAATAGACACTGTAGTCGCTGTTAATGAGCAGGGGAGTATGTGGGCGGAGCAGGCACACAACACAGAAGACAGAGTGACCGACCGGACAAGAGGCTGTGCCTTGCCAGAGGAAACTGGACTGTCAGTCTTTGAGTTGTGGGCTCAAACCTCCTGAGGACTTGGAAGAGACTACCACCATTTTCTGCTAAAAGTAGGTCCTGTTGAGGAAATAGGATTTCTAAGAAAGTCTGGATGGACCCTGGTAGTGAGGTGCACACCTTTAATCCCAGCACTTAGGAGGCAGAGGCAGGTGGACCTCTGAGTTTGAGGCCAGCCTGGTCTATAGAGTAAGTTCCCCCCAACAAGATTTTTTCATAGCTTTGGGTCTGTTGTACTTTTGCCACACCCCCACTCCTGGAATGACATTAGAATCTCCTTCACTGCCCATTGACTTCCTGACAAGATGTGCTGGCCCCTGAGATAAATGTGTCATGGATTCTTATTTACTTACTTACTATGATCCTGGGATTAAAGGGGTCATTACACATGCTCAGTAAGCACTCATCCACTGAGCTTCACCCTTGGCCCCTGGTTTCTATTTAAGCCACCTGGGTTCAACTGTCTTAATGGAGTCTCACATTACTTGGTTGGGGTCAGTGTGGGACCAACACCAAGGCATTAGCCCCAATTCAACTGGTATTAAGACACTTGACAAGCTACAGATTTTCATATGTTCAGTGTCTTTCTTGACCAAGTGGCTTTTAGATATATAACTTTTGATAGTTTCTTTTTAAAATTAATTAGCTAAAAATAAGTTAGAATAAAAATAATGGCGCACATTATCTCTATCTAATCATACATGCCTCTGTGAATACTCAATCACATTAACTGAATGTGAAATACCTACCATATGTTACATATATGTAAGTATACATATCTCTGTGGATATTCAATCATCACCTGAATGTGAAATATCTACTATATGTACATATATGTACATATATGTAATCATACATATCTCTGTGAATACTCAATCTTGGTCAACTGAATGTGAAATACCTACTGTGAACACTCAATCATTCCCTGTTTGTGAGATGCCTACTGTATGCACAAAGTCCCTACTACATAACAAATGAACAAATACCATAGAGAAATTCAAGTTTCTTCTTATGCAACCATTTATATAACATATATGCATAAAGTGCTAAAAATTAATGAACAGGAATGGAGGTTTGAATGAGAATGGGTCCCCTAGGCTCATGTATTTGAATATTTGGTTCTCAGTTGGAAGAACTATTTAGGAAGGATTGAGAGGTGTGGCCTTATTGAAGGAGGTGTGTCACTGGGGGTGAGCTTTGAGGTTTCCAAAGCCCGCTCCATTCTCAGTTAGTTCTCTCTGCCTTATGCTTGTGGATCAGATGTAAGCCTTCAGCTACTGCTCCAGTGCCAAGCCTCCCTCCTGCTGTCAGTCCCTCTGCTAGGATAGTCATAGATCCCCCCACCTTCTGGAACTGTAAGCCCCAATACACGTTCATTCATAATTGCTGTGGTCATACCACATCATACCAGTAGAAAAGTGACTGAAGATTTGAATGATAAGTACTAACGGGGCTCAATGTGTGTTTCCACACATGTGATCTAGTGCCCAGATCCTGTTCAGCTCCCTTCCTCTCCACCCACGTTCTTACTCTAGTCATAGCCGCCATACTTTTGGGTCAACTATTGACAGTTTTATTTATGTCACCATATTCAGGTCAAAACCTCAATAACTCGATCTGCTAATACTGAATACCAATGAAGGCTATTTAGTATAGGCTATGAAGTTAAATATGCCTGGCTCAAACAGGCCTATGCTTTCGTTGTATATCTGTGTGACAGTGGACAAGTCACCTCTGTTAAGTACAGCGTTTGTCTCTCTCTTGGCCTGTATCACCAAGTACTTGCGAAACTATAGTGAGTTCTGTGCTTGGAGATATTTTTCCACGGCTCTTAGTTGGAATCCAATGATGGCGACCATTTTCTACTTTACTCTCAAAGTTGATATTTTCAACATCTTTACTAAAAAAAAAAAAAGTCTGTCTTGAGACAGATGACCTGTAGACCACCATGACAGTGTTGCCCATTAGGTTCTTGCTATCACACCCTGGCACTTGCTCATGCCCAACGGCACCACTCAAGCCTTGTTCCCCTGCCTGGTCCATGGCTCTGCATCATCTCTGGAAGCCATGCACACTTGCACGTGCTCAGTCCTCAGGCTCAGGCTGCAGACTACAAGCCTGCACATTCTGTCTTCTGCTGCCTTCTCTCACAGATACCTTAGAAAGCCTGTGCTTTCCTCCCTCTTGGGAGACATGCAGCACATCTGCCTCCATCAGCTTCCAGGAACTGGACTTCTTGAAGTCATTTATGTAAGGTCACTCATTTTGGCCTTCCCAACTACATCCACTCACAACTCTTGTCTCTCCTCTGTTTTCCCTTGCTTTTGAACTCCCCCCACACCAGTCACTCTAAGAAAACGTCCACATTTCCTTTCATCTTTCTAAAGTCTCACACATCCTCGTTTCTCCTGATGACCAGGCCTCAGTAGTCAGCTGGCCCAGAGCAGCTCTGAACATTTCTCCTAATGCCTGCAAGCATGTGGGGCCAGCACTTGATTTTCTTCAGAAGAATATCCAGTCCACGGTGCAGGAGGCCCTCTAGCCTCATCCTTTGGGTATTCTGCTTCCTTGGGGGGGGGGGGTCAGGGCTTGTCATATGACTGTGCCTTGACCAATCAGATTCTCTCTTGGGAATTTTCAGTATGGACAGAAGATACATCTCTGAAAGCCGTTGGAAGTTTTCTCTGCAGGTGTCCCATTATTTCCTGCTGCCTAAATCCTGTCTTGGACCCTGGCCATTGTGAAATAGATTCTTCTGATCCTGTAACAGGTTCTGTGTCTGCAACTAGATTCCTCTGTGCTATTTGGTTTCTTTTGCCTATAATCAAATAATGCTGATTGATTAGGCTTTGTGAATTGTGTTTTTGAGTGACATTCCTCTTCTCTTGTGTGGGAATAGGCATGTTTAACTATGGAGTAAAGGGTGGGCAACATATGAAACACATGACCAAAAGTCAGGCTGACTCTTCTATCTTTGATCTTAAATCAGGGCTTCATACACAGGAAATTTTTAGATCTTCCCCTTCAGATCCTCTTTTGGGGGTTGGAGGTAGGGCCATAGAATTGGAACAACAAACAGTGTGTCTGGGCAACCAATCCATTTTGAATAGCAAATCCTTACATTTTACCTACTCCTCAGACAAGGGAATTTTTGGAACACAGAACAGGAGTCAAGATGAGAGTAGGTTTCCCATGTGAACCTCAGGTCTGTGTGCCTATCACTGACTGAAAGACCTCACTAACTCAGTTCCTTCTCTTGGGTCCAAAGTGTTTGTCTCAAACTAGCCTGTTCTACTAGATCCACTCAGTGTGCGTCCTTTAAATGTCTTAGAATGTCTTAGTATTTGGTTTCCTTATCTAATAAAGCTCACCCAACAAGCCTAGGTAGTCTGGGGGAATATTCTAATAGCTTTTTATGATCAGGCTCACATTCTATGGAGTACTAAGGGTCACCTTTCCTTTCAGAGTAATCGTTTAAGGAACACTGCTTATGACTATGCTCTGCTGGCTGACGTTTCTGTACACGGGCGAGGATTGACACATGACTGGAAGCAGAAAGCATTTTTCCCCTAGTGGTCCATCAGTTCTGCTTTCCATTTATGTCTATGGGACAGATTAGAAGTCAGCTCCCCAAGAAGAGTAAAGAGATCATTAGCCATCAGCATCTATCTAAGGTGTGTTTTGTGCAGAACCCACGAGACTTGGTTTTAGAAGACTGGCAAGTGAAGACCCTAGTGAGGGAGGTCTTGGACATGAGGCATCAGGAAGGAGTTGTCTAAACTTGGGCTAGACAGACATGTGCTTTGGTCATTCTAACCCTTAAGCTAGACTTTAAGCCAGCTTTCATGCAGAATGTAAAGTCTCATAGCAAGTATAGATAGCCCTGGGAAATGTGCACTGTAGTAACAGCCTTGGCAGGAGAGATGCTAAGGTAAGTGCTTGGATCAGTATAGGTGCCTAGACAATGTCTGCAAATAGAAACACATTCATTTATTTGTATGTTTATTCATGCATTCCACAAATATTTATTGAGTATCGAGCTTTACCTTCAGGGCACAGTTATAAACAAACAGATGAGAACTGGAGGTATGGCTCAGGAGGTACGTACATTGACTGCTCTTGCAAAACATCTGGATTTGATTCCCAGCACCTACCTAGAGGCTCACAAGTAAGTATCTGTAACTCTAGTTTCAGTTGATCTGATGCCCTCTTCTGGCCTCCCCAGGCACTGCATGCACTCGGTGCACATACATACTTGCAGGCAAAACACTCATACACATAAAACACATTTATGGGGGCTGGTGAGATGGCTCAGTGGTTAAGAGCACTGACTGCACTTCCAGAGGTCACGAGTTCAAATCCCAGCAACCACATGGTGGCTAACAACCATCTGCAATGATATCTGATGCCCTCTTGTGGGGTGTCTGAAGACAGCTACAATGTACTTACATATAATAAATAAATAAAAATTAAAAAAAAAACACATTTATTTTATTTATTTTCAAGACAGGTAGAGCCTGTATTCTGACAGAGTTTGAGAGGGAGTCAGATACGGAAATACCCATAACAATAGTGGTATTGTAATTACAGTTGTGATCAGTTCTGTGAAAAATGAAGTACATAATGTTATTCTCCATTGTTAGGAAGAATGTAATCACTCTAAGCCAAAGCACCAATCCAATATGAGGTTCTAAGTACAATGGTCTCTGTGCCTGCTGTCCATTTAGACCAAGCTAAAACAAGTACTTTCTGGAGGTTCAAACCCTTAAGCAACAATCCTAATAACTGTAGAGATATCCCCCTTGCCTGTTCTGAGAAAGTGGAACCTGCTAATGAGAAAATGTTCTTGGGACCAAGAGGAGTTGGCATCCAGTTCCTGCCATCCCTGGTTCTGGAAGTGTGACCCTGGATAAGGTTCTTAAATTTCAAGAGACATTAAACTCTTTGTGATGTGGGTCTTCATTTACCAGTGGGAGAAATATTTCCTGAATGGTTTGCTTTATAGGGCCCACAAGTGGGTACAGAATGAGTTTTATATCCTATGAAAAGCAGGAGACATTTAGGAGAAGATATATACTCCTCCAACATGCCCTGAGCTTAATGAGACCGGCACCTCTAGTCCAGTGCCCATGAAGCATAGAAAGTGTTGGGTCAGCCGGGCAGTGGTGGCACACACCTTTAATCCCAGCACTTGGGAGGCAGAGGCAGGTGGATTTCTGAGTTCAAGTCCAACCTGGTCTATAGGGTGAGTTCCAGGACAGCCAGAGCTATACTGAGAAACCTTGTCTCACAAAAAAAAAAAAGAAGAAGAAGAAGAAGAAGAAGAAGAAGGAGGAGGAGGAGGAGGAGGAGGAGGAGGAGGAGGAGGAGGAAGAAGAGGAGGAAAGGAAGGAGGGAAGGAAGGAAGGAAGGAAGGAAGGAAGGAAGGAAGGAAGGAAGGAAGAAAGTGTTGGGTCTGGGAAGGCTCCCATGAACAGCTTCAGAGACATGACGATGCCACAAAGAAGGAGGAAATGGCTCACTGGACATTCCACAAGGGTGGCATATGTGTCAGCAGATGGTCAGAGGGAGGAACCCAAGGGAAGATCACTGGTTTACTTGACAGGGGTTGGGATCCTCAGTATGGGGTGTGAGGTCTTTATTTCTCTTTTGTACACTAGGCCATGAATTCGTATGGAATGGGCTCCAGCAGCTCGGGCTCTTTCCCGTTAGTCCTCACAAAATGTGCTTCTCTGGGTGGTGCAGGCTGGCGCTTCAGCTGAACCCAGGTGCCTTCTCTTTGGCTTCCTTTTTCTTCTGATCGTTCTCCTTCACCCGCTTCAGAAAGCTGTCTCTGCTCTTCGAGTGTTTAATGTGCTCAATCCACACATTGATCCTCTTGGCCAGAATCCTGCCCTTAACTTGCTTGTTTACAGTGATGCCCACGGCATGCTGGGTGACATTGCAGACTCTTCCGGTTTTGCCGTGGTAACACTTGTGGAGCATTCCTTTTTGAACAGTGTCCATTCCCTTGATGTCAACAGTATCGCCCTTCTTGTAGATTTGCGTGTATGTGGCCAAAGGAACAACTCCATGGTTCCTTTTTTTTTTTTTTATTTTTTTTTTTTTTTTTTTTTTTTTTATTTTTTTTTTTTATTTTTTTTTTTATTGGATGATTTATTTACATTTCCTATGTTGTCCCCTTACCCCATCCCCCACCACCCCCTCGGAACCTCCAATCCCCTCGCCCCTCCTCCTTCTTCTCTGTGGATGTAACCTCTATCAACACCCCCCCCACTCCCACCTCCCCACCCTCAAAATTCCCACCCCCTGGGGCATCCAGCCTTCATGAGGTCAAGGTTCTCTTCTTCCACCTATGCCCAGCAGGGCCCTCCACTTTTACATATTCAGCTGAAGCCCTGGATCCCCCCCCTAAGTGCTCCCAGGCTGGTGGTCTAGACCCTGGGAGCTGTGGTTGGTTGGCATTGTTGCTCTCCTCATGGTGCCACAAACCCTTTCAGCTCCTTCAGTCTTCACTCTAACTCCTCCATTGAGAACCCCATGATCAGTTCAATGGCTAGTTGTGAGCATCTGCCTCTGAATATGTCTGACTCTTGAAGGCCTCTGAGGCGATATCCATATCAGGCTCTTATCAGCATGCACTTCCTGTCTTCCACATCAGCATCTACCTTTGGTGATTGCACATGGGATAGATACTCAGGTGGGGTGGTCTTGAGACGGCCCCTCCTTCAACTCCATGGTTCCTTAAAGGCCTAGAGAACATATACCGAGTGCCTCTCCTCTTTCCCTTTATGTTCGTCATTTTGGTCAGTTAACTCCAGAGAGTCTCCCCACGACCCTAACACGCAGTTTCTGTGGCCTGGACTCCACACACAGCGTGTGCGGAGCGCCCCTAGTTTTCTTTTATGTTTGCAGTTTAGTCTAATTTTACATGGCTACTAGCATGTAGACCATGAATTCAGTTATTTATAATGGATGTTTATCTGTCACAAACAGGAGGACCTCGATTGCCTACGTATAAAATAAGATGAGATCAGATGGGTAACTTTTTATAATTAACATATTAATTGTACATACTGGCTAGTTTCATGAGAGCACCTTCATGCATGTGTCTGTAATGCTTGGCTCAGTCTACCCTTTCAAATGCTTCTCTGGGACACTCTGAAGACAATCAAAGTTAGAAGTCTAACTTACAGGATGCTAAAGGAAAATTTTTAGATATCTAAAGAACGATATAGGAAAGGTAAAGTTACACAGCTGAACAAGGAACCACAGGAGCCAAAGTGCTCAGACTTCTGGTGACCAAGCACACAGCAGGTTCAGATGGAGCTGAGGAACTGAAGAAGCTGGGCTGGATCAGGAAGCTCTGTTTTGCCTAGGGGACAGGGACAGAAGCGATCAGGAGACAGCTTCACTCTCTCTAACCAATGGGCAATCAGTGGGCAGAAGCTTCCAGAAAGTCAACTGGCAAAGACACAAAATGGAAAATCATAGATTTGGGCAAGAGGACGAAAGATAATTTTTCAAAGGAGCCTTGTCTTACGCTGGCGACGACGCACCCATGGTTTCAGGTGCTTCATAGACTCAGTTCTATAAAAGAGTCTTAAAGTAAGTGTGCCAGGCACGGAGTCGTGTGACGTAGAAACATTTTAAGACTGACTTGCCAGAGGGACTGACTTGCCAGGTCGTCTGGGGTACGTCTGTCAAACAAGTCTCAGACCTTTGGCTGCTGCTAACCACAGGTATAAGACCAGACTCGACAAAACCTTCAGAGGCCACACAAAACTCAATCACAGTGATTTAGGATGTGGCCAGTATTTCTCATAATTGACCCCCCTCCAAAAAAAAACCCAAACAAACAAAAAGGCAAAACCAAAACAAAACTTAAAAACCAATAATTGGGCTACTCTACTCAATGAACATTATTTAAAGCATTTACAAAACAAAATGAAAGCCACTTACAGGAAATACACATACATACAGACACACACACAGAGACACACACATACATATATATACATACATATATATGAATGGATATATTTGCAGAAGGACTTAAAACTAGACATCAAGAAGTCTGACAACGATCCAAACAATTCAGATGGAAGAACAAATTGGAACAGACATTAAGCAGTGGCAATCCAAGCCAAGACAGCACGTGAGGGAAATGCTCAGGGTTGCTAGTCAGATGCTTGGGAAATGAAAAACTCTGGTCTTCTGGTCACAATCTGGGTTACAAGTAGTGACCAAAGCAAGTAGTGCAGGAATACGGGACAGTGCTCATGGCGCAACAATCTGTCATAACTACTCCTAGAATAGTCTGGTGATTTTCTTTTCAAATTTGTCTTAGGTTGAGCTCCTCTCCTCCCCCATCCCCTAGCCTCTCCTCCACCCTCCCCTAACCTCTCCTCCCCCCTTTCCTTACCTCCCTTCCCCTGCCCCCTCCCCTCCCCTTCTCTCCTCTTCATTTTTTAAGGATTAGAGAGATTTAAAAAAAAAATTTTTTTTAAGTACACTTGTAAAATTTAGGGGGTTTTTGTTTTTGTCTTTGTTTCTATTTTTGTTTTTATTTTCTTCTTAAAGACTAGGTCTCACTGGGTAGCCCTGGCTAACCTGAAACTCACTATATAGAGCAGGCAGGCCTGGAAGATCCACCTGCCTCTGTCTCCCGAGTGCTGGGATCAAAGATATGAGCCACCATGCTCTGCTTAAAATTTAGATTCTTAAATCTAATTATGATCATCATTCCTAATTCCTTTACGGCACAAGTATAAGAACCAATGAAGTTTTCTGTTTGCCTTTTCTCCCTAAAATAAATGTAAGTCACTGACTAGAATTGTAGTGAAATAGCGCTTCATGGAATAGGTCTAGCAGCTACTAAAACCTATCAGAACCCAATTACAAATACAAAAAGAACAACAAAGATGTTCTAGACTCTAGAGAAAAATAGGAACTTTCATGGCAGTAGATTGTGGCACTAGAGAATTGATAAAAGCTCTGAAAAGCTGGGTGTACATTACTAACTTGTAGATGACAGATCTCTGTCAACCTTCTTGTTCTCTGGAGTGAGAATCGAGAACATGATGATGTCAGTAACCCTGACCACCCTCAGTTGTGCAATATTTCAGGCATTCTGTGCATGTGGAATGTATCACGATCATTAACCCTGGGGCTGGTGGGATGGCTCAGCAAGTGGCGTTGCTTAAGGAGCAAGCTGGGTGACCCGAGTTCAATTCCAGGAACACGCATCAATGAAAAGGGAGAACCCACCCATAAAGTCATTCTCTGAGCTCCACATGTGCACATAGCATGCCCACATGCACATACCCATACCCCTCACACTAATAAATCATAAACAAAATAAGCATTTCAACGGCATCATTAAGAAGACATTAATCCTTAAAGGACCTGATGAAAAAGATGTATGGGACAGATACAACTTTTAGATTCTCCCTTTAAGGGTAAAGAACCCCAAATGGAATATTTCAATAATTTACCTAAAGTCCTGTGGTGCATGGTCAGATTCAAATCTAGCTGTCATATTAGTTTGGTTTAAGGTCTGGTGTTTTTTGTTTTTTTTGTTTTTTGTTTGTTTGTTTGTTTTTGGTTGGTTGGGTGGGTTTTTTTATTTGTTCGTTCTGTTTTGTTTAGCTTTATGGAAGAAGGAAAGAGGGGCAGAGATGGATATTCGGATGTTTATTATGTTCTAGCCTCTTTATACATAGCTCATTGGACCTTGCCAGCATATTGTAAGACTCCTGCTATCGTGAAGAACTTAAGGAAAAAGACGAAGAAGCCAATGGCTGGCTAGCAAGAGGCAAAACCAGAGCCTGAGACTTAATATTTCTGCCTCTGAACTTTTGTTGTTGTCATTGTTGTTTGTTTATTAACTCATGAAATTTCAGAGCAGCATCCAGGCACGAAAGAATATTTAAGGAAAGCTCCCCACTCAACCCTTCGCTATTAGTTTTGTACAGCTCTAACCAGTTTGGTTGTCTGGTTTGTTCATTCAAAGCCAGGCAGTAGATGTATGTGTGGCAAGAGGGTGCGTGCCTAAACTGTCCGAGAAATTGGGTTGATAGAAAAAATTGTTCAAGACCAGAGAGAGAGAGAGAGAGAGAGAGAGAGAGAGAGAGAGAGAGGAGATTTTGGTTAGTCATTTTTCAGTTTTTAAAAGTTTTGTATTAGAGGCTTGTGCTTTCTTTAAAGGAGTCAAAGTCGAGAGATTGGAGCCCAGTAGGTAAATGTACTAGACTTCCTAGATTTTGAACCAGGATAACCCTCAATTGACTTTAGAACTCAAGGAATTCTAATCAAGAACATTGTCTTAAACAGTGCACGTTTATTTTATTTTAAAATACCAGGCAATTTATCCTAAATAATGCAATATATAAGCAAATTATTATTTTAAGTTTTTAAACTATATCAGAAGGCACTCAGACCTCAGGCAGCGGCAGTGGGAGTGTGGTTCAGGTCCTCTGCCCAGGCATGTCCTGCATGTTGAACAAGACAGACTCAAGGGTAAGTTCTTGGGGCTCTTCTGAGAATCTTGAGCCCTTGCCCCCACCCACCCCTGCCCCAAGCCTTCTGGAGCTGTGGTTCTCACACCTGACAGGACATCAGAGTGAGCAGGCTTGTTAAAACACAGATCGGTGCTCCACCCCAGGAATTTCTGATTCAGGAGTCTGGGTGTGGCCTCAGATTTGCATATCCAACAAGTTCTCAGCTAGATGCTCCTGGTATGCGGGGTAGACTGTTGCCCCAGGGAAAATCCCTCTCTTGGCTGGTAAGGCCCTTTTGTGGCCTCTTGAACTGAACAGACAATGTGTGTCTTTTCTTAAAGCTCTGTGAACTCCCTGAAGAAAGAAAGTGGGGTTTTTTAGACTTTGAGGAAAGGAAGTGTTAAAAGGGAGCATACTGGCCTTCTGGGAGAGATCACAGCTGTTCTAGTCCAGCATAGATTTCCAATAATAAAGCTCCCAGGAGGTCTCCCATAAGCCTCTGTTTTAGCTCTTGACTCTAGTAATTCAGGCCCCCATGATCAGAGTCCGAGCAAAAGAATGGTGCGCACTAGAGCTGGGGACCATCCAGGCCGGGCGGCGATATGCTACAGTTTCTTGTGTTGTAACTTGGTCCCCTCTGTGAGTGATACATCAACAGTATGCAAACCTAATCTCACTCTGATTTAGAGGCAAGGCTCTGGGCGATTATTAGTATCGGATGGATTAGATGAAGCCATCCGGATGGAGCCCCTAGAAGTGCATCCTGGTGGCTTCATTAGGAGGAAGAGAAGACAGAACATTCACACATACAAATACATGTGTACACTCAAGCCCCTGCCAGATGTTCTGTGCTATTTTGGGACTCTGCAGTAAAAAAGCCACCACCAGATGTGGTCCCTCAACTTTTTTGCCTCTAAAACCACGAGTCCAAGTAAACTCTTTCCTTTATATCTTATCCCCTCTGTGGTGTTATTTTTACCAACAACAGAAGTGGATGACATTATGAAAATTAATAAAAACTGAAGAAATTAAAAAACCATTTTATGGTTCACATTAGCCCATCTTAGGTGCACAGTAGTTATAGACAGCTAATGACCACCCTGTCAAACAGCTCAGACACAGACCATTCCTGTCATTAACTGAAAGCTCTGATGGCTACATAGGCCTTGACCAGTGTGTGGAATGAGAGGGAACAGGGGCAGGGCAGTGGAGTGTTTGTGTCAGCATGTCCTTGTCCCATGTGTCAGCACACCCAGAGACTTTGCAAGGATTTTGGACCCCTCAGAATCGAATCTAAGAGTATAGGATTCCTTCTTCTCGCCTCTTCCCAGTACTTCTGGTCTATGATTCTGTGCCGAATGTGAAGTGAAACTTTTAGGACACCACACAGATGGACTTGAGCAGAGAACGAGGCCACAGTGGGTTCAGAGTGCTGGACTCTGAGAGCACAGGCTGCGGCCATCAGGATGTGTCTTGTGGCTTCCCTCCTTAAGCTTTGTTGGTTTCTCTGACCTAGGTCCTGCAAATGGCCCTCTTCAGCAGCAAACCCTGTGCCTTCCCTGTGAACTAAGACAGATGGGCTCATTCAAAGAGGAGCAGGGTGGATGCCCTCCCACTCTAAAAGATCGTGCTTCTGCCTGGATGAAGGTGCTGGAGTAGGTAGGAATCAACATCCTCGGACTCTCTCTCTAGATTAACTTTAACAATGTGCTGTGTTCCAAGGTCTCAGAACTGCCCTGGTACTGCAGACTGAAGCCGGGGCAATCTAATCAACTAGGCAGTGTGCTTGTGAAGCATACACGCACAAAAGACCATGTCACCAAGTATCTTAGGTTACCTGCATTGTTTTATAGGTATATTTATTGAATAAAGCAATGAATTCTACTGTGACATTCTCATACTGTTATGAAATATAACTGCGGCATGGTGGGGCGTACATGGTGGGGCCCACAGTGAAGGTATACCTTGAGAAATTACACCATGAAACAGACCTGATACAAAGGGGATTTATTTAGGGGAAGGAGGGGAAGGAGGGACTGGAGAAAGGGTAGAGGCAGACAGACGAGAGTAGAGCCACAGGGACAGAGACAGGGGTGGGGTGTGGTAGGGGTAGAGGACATGACATGGGACAGAAAAAGTCAGAAAGAAGTCAAGAAAGGGTAAGAGAGAGGTCGGCCAGAAACAAGTGGGAACTGAGAGACGGGGGGGGGGGGGGGGGGCGGGTAGTGAGGGTGGGCGAAAAAAAGGGACGGAGGG